>NC_089596.1:72896340-73197186 GCF_019320115.1 Miscanthus floridulus | reverse complement strand
ATGTGAATAATCGATTATTTAACATGGACAAATCTATGAACTCATCAGACTTAACATGTTTCTCTAACAGTGGGGTTCGACCGGATCGATGGTAGCCGTGATAAAGACAACAAATCAAACCTTTAAAGTACATAAATCTATTCATATTTAATAGAATCATGGAGACACACTATAGGCGTTAAAGCATGAGCGATCGGCTATTTAGCTGATGCAGGCATAACAAACAGTTAAGATCACGCCTGATCGAGAACAAATCTACCAACTAACATCCTCCGATCTAAAGTGCCATCAGTGGGGATCGACCGGATTGTTGCAGCCATAATAGCGAACTATAGACCAGATTTAACAAGCCAGCAAACCTCTTCAAGATCATATGTGACCCGCATACTATGCACGATCAAGATCGAGGTAGAACAAACGATAAAATAAATTGTCGCTCATTGTAAGAAATATCATATTGTAACAAAGCAAACGATGGACTAAAAAATGTGAGGCCGATCTAGATCGATCTCGATCGGGCAGATTGATGTTGCTGAAAACTAATAACAATAAGAACATCAGCAAGATCGGTAACTTAATGAATCTACCCAAAGGATGCCACTCTTAGGTAGAACCGATAACTTGACCTTAATCTAATTCGAGCAGTGGAGGTCGAACTTAACCGATGCAGCCGTACTTGAACTAGATAAGAGTCGATAACTAGCTTATACTAAAGTTCACAGTGGAGGTCGAACCTAACCGATGCAGCCGTACAAATAGAAGTATAAGCCATGATAGTACTTACAGACAAGCCGGAGGTTGGCCGGACTGATGCAGCCCTGCTTGTTGAAGAACTCACCGAGATCTAACTACTCCTACTCCTAAGGGTTGGCGTAAAGCCGAAAAAAGTAACTTATATTGATTGATTGGATTGATGTCCTTTTACAATAGCCTGGGTCCAATATTTATACCCGGAGCCTAAGCATGAATCCTACTTAAGTACGACTTATTACAATCTTTGGTATAAAGGAAAACATTCCTAACTTAAGATAACTTAGACCCTAATCTTTCCCTTTTTGTAGAGTCCGACATGTATTTCCCGACGCCAACCGTAGCTCATTATCGTTATCTGCTGACATCATTCGAAGAGAGTCGATTCTAGTGCCGTATCTGAATTAGCTGATATTGATCCTTATTCAATCAATTCCTTGATTGACATAATCTTGGAAACTTTGAGTTCTCGTGTTCTTCTTCCCAAATTTTGGTGTAAACACATGCCCCCCAATTTTTTGATAAAAATAATTTTATTTCAAAATTACCATGTCTGTATCTCCGATAGGTCCATAGTCACGGGTAGAGAATCTTGATCTGGGGCCTATTATCTGTTCGTCGTCCTAGCTCGCTTATGAGCCCATGCTTCAAAGCTTCATGAGAGTACCATTGTTTCACGGGCATGATCTTTCTAGATCAACTATAAATGTATGTCCGACTCTGGCGAGAGCAACTCAATAACTCAGCTATGTTTCTCTTCTGCTTGCTTCCTCGAGTGCCTTTGGCTCCACTAGACCGTCCATGGTCTAATTCCTTGCTACAAGGGTTTTGAGTGGTTAGAAGAATTCTTGTGCATAGGGTGATTGTGTCGCTCATTTCAGCGCCTTGTTGAGCAAGAGGATCAGCCACTATGGTTAGAAGAACTCTTGTGACATCACCTAAGTTTTCTCACCATGATCGCAGAGCTGTTCTAGTGTTTGCAAGGGCTAAAATGTGTGGACACCTTTCCCTCGTTTGCCTTGTTAAATGCTCATCAGGGAAACCACAGACTTCTTTCCCACGATTTCCCAGCCACCGAGAAATGGGCGTCTTTTAAATAGGCAGCCTTTTCTTCTCCCCCGATGCACTTCTATCAGCATTTGGTGGATTAAAAAATAACCTCCTTCATCCCAAACCTTCCGTGTCACCACGCCAGCGTCTTCGTCATTAGGAGGGTGCAACCTAGGATGCTCCCATCATCTTAGAACATAGGGCCGACTCCGCTCAACGTCTGGAGTCATCTTCATCAACAATTCGCCGCCCACTCCCCTACTACCCGAGGAAACATATCAATAATGACGATCTGATCGTATCCATCGATCAGGCTGGCTAGAAGCTTGCCGACTGCCTCTCCATCACGGAATCGGCTCTGACCACCTTGGTTTAGCACCGATCACCCTCCGAGGCTGACCAGATGGAGAAGAGGTTGGCCAAGGCCGAGGCCAGAATCATGGGTGAGATGCCTACCATAGTTTTCTATCTCTTCTTAGTTTTTGTCTTCAAGATCTTGATTATCCCTTCCTTGAATCTTTTTAGATCTATCGGCCTAGTTGGAAAGCCTTCGATTAGCTACGGAGTACGCAGCAGGATTTGTCAACGCCAGGGGTGTCGTGCTGATGGTTCGCTTGTATGACGTCCCGAACCACGTCAGAGAAGTTGCTCTTCACGTCATTCGTCATGGTGCTGCCATGGCATTGGCTGCTGCATAGGCCCACTCTGGCCATGACCTTCGACTTCTTCCCCATGGTTTTCTAGCCACCGAACACCCTGAGGACCATGAGCCTGGTCAAGGATTTCTTCAACGCCGCCAACTCCACAGCCCTTGCTTCCCAGGCTGATTACATAGTGAACAAAGTGTTTTCTGGCCTTTAGCTTGTAATAGGAGAAGCTGGCAAACAATCTCTTCATTTTAAGTGGTTTCCCTTTTGCCCTGTACTTCATGTTCCATGTACCAATTTGTATGTTTTGTTTTGCTCTATAGGCGATACATATCATACTAGCTCTTACTCCTTCGAGTTTATTTTTGAAATAGAGGCGATACCCTTTTGGTATCGGCTATTAGAGCCGATGACCGAACAAATCAGCTATCAAGTGTTAATCCAGATGCTAGGATAATATTTCTTTAGATATCTTCCATTGATTGCTCTGTCAAACTCTTCTTCTCCTCCTAGTGTTTCCAAAATATAAGCATTGCCAGGCACACAACGTTTAATCCGATGAGGTCCTTTCCAATTTGGCGACCATTTGCCAAACTTGTTGTCCTTTGACGCAATTAGAAATTTTACTTTCTAGACTAAGTCTCCTTCATAAAATTGTTTGCTCTTGACCTTTTTATTGTATTACTTTGAAATCCTCAGTTTATTGGCTTTGATATTCTCAAGAGCCCACAGCTGATGGCAACTCAAGTCCTCTAAGTCATCTATCATAAGATTCTTGTAGACTTCGGTTGACAAATCATTTGCAATGTGACACGCCTCAATCCAATTTGAATTTCCCAAGGACTGCATTTTGACCATACATGAGTTCATAAGGTGATGTTTTAATCGGTCCATGACAGGCCATCCTATATGCCCATAGTGCCTCATTAAGCGTTGAATGCCACTTCCTTGGCTGCTCTTCAATCTTTTTCTTGATTAGCTTAATCATAATTTGATTGGATGCCTCTACCTGGCCATTAGCCTGAGCATAGTAAGGAGAAGAATTTAACAACTTAATTCCCATACTGGCAGCAAAATCTCCAAACTCTTCTGATATGAACATTGTTCCTTGATCGGCAGTGATAGTTTGAGGAACCCCAAAACGATACACAATATGCTCCTTGACAAAATCAACCATGTTCTTTGAGGTTACCGTCTTCAAAGGAATTGCCTCAACCCACTTAGTGAAGTAATCCATCGCTACCAATATGAACTTATGTCCTTTATTTGAAGGCAAAAAAATCTGGCCAATTAAATCAATTCCCCAACCTCAAAACATCCATGGTTTGATTATTGGATTCATAGCCGATGCGGGCGACTTCTGAATATTACCAAAATGTTGACAATTTTGACACCCCTTATAATATTCAAAACAATCTTCTAGTATTGTTGGCCAGAAATATTCAGTACTGCGAATAATCCATTTTGTCTTATAAGCCGACTGATGAGCTCCACATATCCCTTCATGTACTTCACCCATCAACATCTTAGCTTCTTCTTGACTGAAGCATTTAAGCAACACCTCATCGACTGTTTTGTAATATAACTGATCATCTAGCAAAACATACTTAGTCGATTTATACCTTAGCTTCCTGGTAATCTTCTGTGATGGATTCTTAAGGTAATCGACTATTTTAACTCTCCAATCATTATTCGAGGCCTCACTACTTAAGACTTCTTGAAACACTCGATAACCTGATGCACTTTGAGCTAAACGATTAGCCTCTTGATTCTATGCTCTTGGAATATGTTGAAGAGAGACATGAGGAAATTTCTTGAGCAACCTTTGGCACTCATCATAATAACCTCCCAGAATATCTTCTTTACATTCATATAGGCCGATCAACTAATTATAATGAACTATGAATCTCCAAATACTTCAATTGCCTCGGCCTTTACTTCATGAGAAGTTGAAGCCCCTTAAAAATAGCTTCATATTCTGCTTGGTTGTTGGTAATCATCGGTTTAGTTGGATAAGCAAACTCAAACTTGCCCACACCCCCGAGGTGAAATAATAACAATACCAATGCGACCACCTTTCTTGCATGATGATCCATCAAAGAATAATGTCCAGGGTACCGGCTCTACATAGCCAACACTTGGCTTATGATGCTGGATGACAAAATCGGCTATTACTTGCCCTTTGACTGCTTTAGCCGATTCGTTCCTCAAGTCAAATTCCAACAACACAAGAATCCACTTCCCCATTTTTCCATTTAGTATTGGCATTGTTAGCATGTGCTTGATCACATCAGCCTTGGAAACAACTGTACACTCAGCCGATAACAAGTAATGTCGCAACTTAGTGCAAGAGAAATATAAGCACAAGCATAACTTTTGGATGGGAGAATATCTTGTTCTGAATCCAAAAGCCTTCTACTTAGATAGAAAACAACTCATTCTTTTCCTTCAAACTCTTACATTAAGGCCGATCTAATTGTTTGGTCATCAGCCGATACATACAACTTAAAAGGCTTACCTTACTGAGGAGGGACCAACACAGGTGGACATTTCATGTATTCTTTATCTCCTCAAATGCCTTTTATTGTACGTCGCCCCACTTAAATTCTTGATCATTTTTCAAGTTCAACAAGGGAGAAAATGACAGAACTCTTTCCGACAAATTTGAAATAAACCTCTTGATAAAATTAATCTTACCAAGAAAAGATTGTAACTCTGTTTTAGTAGTTGGGGGTACTGCCTCATCAATTGCTTTCATACTCTTTTGACCAATTTTGATTCCTCTCTCATGGACCATGAACCCAAAAATTGTCCAGCTAATACTCCAAAGGCACACTTATTTGGATTCATCTTTAGACCATGTTTTCTCGTGCACTCTAGAGTCTCCCACCAATCAGCTAGATGTTCTTTGTATCCCTTGGATTTCACCATCACATCCTCAATGTAGATTTCAACAATCCTGCTGATCAACTTATGAAAAATATAATTCATTACCCTCTGATAAGTTGCATCGGCATTCTTCAAACCAAAGGTCATCACAACCCATTCAAATAAACCAATTACGCCAGGGCATCTAAAAGCTATTTTTGCTATGTATTCCTTAGCCATAAAAATTTGATTATACCTTGCATTGTCGTCCATAAAACTAATAACCTTGTGCCCGGCTGCTACATCTACCAACATATCAGCTATCGGCATCGGATAACCATCCATGGGTGTAGCCTTGTTCAGATTTCTGAAATCGATGCAAACTCTTAACTTCCCATTCTTCTTATACATAGGAACAACATTCGATATCCATTCTGCATATCAGCGCGGTCGGATAAATTTTGCTTCTAGTAATCTTTTAGTCTCCTTTTTGACATCATTAAGAACGTTTGGGTTGAATCTTCTCAAAGCTTCTTTAAACGGCCGATATCCAGGTTTGATTGGCAACCGATGTTCAACAATAGATCGGTCTAGACCAGGCATCTCATAGTATTTCCAAGCAAAACAATCTTTAAATTCCTTTAATAATCCACTAACTCTTGCTTATACTCAGGATCCAACTTGGCACTCACATATGTCGCCCTAGGCCTATCTCTAGAACTGATATCTATCTCTTTTAATTCATCGGCCGACATAAAGCCATGTCCTAGTTGACCATCTGTATCGTTTATTGGATTATCCATCAAAACAAATTCTCAAACCGACCATTGGATCAGCTATTGGCTTTCATCATTGACTTCAATGAAGCCTCCTTCCCATAGCTTGCCAGAAAAACACTCGAAAACTTCTAGCTCCCAATATACTGGATCGGTTGTTGCGATACTCATAGATTCATCGGTGTGAACCAGCTCAACATCACCCCCATGCCATTGAATCAAACATTGATGCATGGTTGATGGTACATAACAATTTGCATGAATCCAGTCATGACCAAGGAGTAGACTGTATGAACCTTTTCCATCAATGACAAAGAATGTGGTGAGCAAAGTTTTACTTTCGATTGTTAATTCGACGTTCATTGCTCCCTAGTCTTGGATGCATTACCTCCCAAATCCCTAAGCATCATATCGGTCTCAATCAAATCTCCTGGTCCCTTGCCAAGTTTACAAAAGTGGTGTAAGGCATAAGATTGATAGAAGCACCTCCATCCACCAACATCTTGCTCATCGGCTTTCTATCAACAAAACCTTTTACATGTAAAGCTTTTAAGTGCCGATGCTTGACTGGCTTATCGAATATATCCTGATGTATCACTGTCAACTTGGGAATATAGCCTGTTGTATCACTGCCAACTTGGCAACTATTTCTTCATACTCTAATTCATCGAAATCTGAATAAACTTCTTGATCTGCTAGAGCCCTGAATTTTGATGGCAATAGAAAAGCCATTTGAATGTTAGCCGATGGTTGACTCCTATCAGTTGTTTGTTTAGCATGCCACACTTGAGGTCTACCAGATGTCTGAGTCTGTTCTAGCTCTCTATTCCTTAGGCATTGCACCCTCCTTTTCTAGCTTCTTGTCAAACCTCTTGGACACCTTGCCCTTCCTGCCAAACATATTCTTACTCATTACTTTCTTCTTCATAATCAGCCCAGTTTTGATCAACAACTCGCTTCCCTAGCCGATTATGAACACTCTTATTTTTAAGCATCGATCCATATTATTATGATGACACTCTGTCGGTTGGCTTGAGATTGCCTAAACTCCCAATATTGCTCGCTACACTCTGGGCAATTATTTTTAGTAGGCAGTTTCAAACCTTCATTCCAACAATGTTTGAAGAAAGGATAATTCCAATGTGATTCAGCTTGCTTTCTTTCATACCTCTCCTCTTCTTGTTGACGCTAGTATTCTTTCTCCTTCAACCAACGCTGATAATCCTTTTCCTTTTGCCACTGCCATTTGTTCAATAATATTCGAGAAGTAATATGCGGCCTTGTCGCCCCATCCCTTGACGTCTCTCCCTAGTCATATCAGCTCTTTTGTTGGTCACGACGCCTTCTAATCTCTCTATATTCATCAGCCAATATTTGCATCTTGGAATTGACTGTTCTAGTTTCTCTTGCTCTGGTTGATGTTAGGACCTTGATTTTCCCTTTGAGCAACCTAGTATCAACCATGTTCTGATCTCTTGGGAAAGGATTATCATCAACTTTCATTTTCTGAGGTGTATCGAATTTAAGCCTTCCTTGCTGAATAGCCCTCTGTATATGTTGCTAGAAAACTCTGCACTCATTAGTAGAATGAGAGGTGGCGTTGTGAAATTTGTAGAATTTCTTATTCTTCAACTGACCCAGAGGCAACATAACATGATTGTTGGGCAGCTTGATCTGTCCCTTCTCAAGTAAAAATCAAAGAGTTTGTCTGATTTTGTGATGTTGAAATCATAGCTCTCTTCGACTCCTCTTCCCCAAGGATTTGGCACCATTACTGTCTTCTTACCCCAATTCCACTTAGCCACGACAACCTCTTCTTCTTCATCATCTTCATAACCGTCCTCAACCGAATATGGATTATAGGTTTCAGCAATTGCGGCATTTTTCTAGAATCGGGTATCTGTGCGCATATTCTAGAATTAGCTATTGAGCGCTGCCACTCGTTGAGCCAACTGACCTAAATTATCAAACTCTTGTCCCAGCAGCTTCTCTCTCCATGTTGGCAACATTCCTTGAATGGCCAATGTAGCTAGCTAATCATCAGTTAAGTTCAATGAAAAGCATAAATTTCTGGTCTCTCGGAACCTTTGAAGAAACTCGGTGCCCGATTCATTAGTTCTCTGCCTTATGGTCATCAAATCGGTAATTTTCTTCTCTCCTATCCTAATATAAAAATATGTATGAAATTTCTTCTCTAGGTCAGCCCAATTAGCAATGTAGTTAACTAGCAATGATTAAAACCAAGTGAAGGTTGGCCCTGATAGGGACAAGGAGAAGAAACAAACTCGATGGGCCTCTTCAATGGATGCTTCGCCTAACTGTGTAAAATACCGACTGACATATTCTATTGTGCTTGTGCTATCTTGGCCAGTGAACTTAGCGAACTCCAGGACCTATAATCTGTAGGAAGAGCAACCAAATCATACCACTCTAGATATAGGCATTTGTATGAGAAGGTCTGCCCTTTTGGCTTCAAACCGAACATATTCTTCATCATCTCGGTCACTCTAAGCAATAACTCATCAGCATTTGAATTTGGATTTCTCTACAGTTGTTGATCCATATGTGGATTAAAATTTTGGGTACCTTGATACCCTAGATTTGGAATCATGTCAAGAGTATTGTAATCTGTGCCATAATGATATCCTTGTGGAACCTCTATCTGTTGGGTCCTTTGCTAGTTTGCTGCTTGAAATATCTGGTTATAGATGTTTGGATCTATATCTCTATGAATCCTTTGAACTCGTGGTGCTATTTTTGAGCTGACGATGGTATTTGGCCTGATGTGCCAAAATTGACCATTTGATTCTGAACTTGCCCCGTCGGCTATTGCACATGTTGCACTAACGATCTAGGATTATACTATATCTGATTAGCAGTAGCACTTTGAACTTGCTCAGATGAACTCTGAACTACCTGGACATCATTATTACTGACTGGTGCTGCTTCTTGATGGCTAGTACCGGCTTGATTAGTCACCTGAGTCGACGGATGTTGAATATTATAGTAAACCAGTCCAACCTGATCAATAGGATATCCATGAAACACCTCCTTCATGGTGTTGTGGAACATGTTTAGGAAAACTATATTATGGTTCAATATGGCATCATGAATAGATTTGTTTATAGCCTCCATGAAGAAATGCCTATCCTTAGCTTCATCTGTATCTGTCTGTCCATGCATTAAAACTCTTGGTAGTGGATATTTCTAAACAACTTTATTATCACGTATCTTGGTGTAGGACAACAAACACTTGTTCTAAAATTCTTCTATAGCTTTGTTGATAACATCTTTATCTTCATCAGGTAGGTCTTCGTAAGGCATCATAAGGATGTCATTGTTGTTGTAAGTCGCCATGACGATTGTAGGGTATCACCGGGCGTGCCACAATGTGTGTCGGCGCAAAAACGTGTCGATGCACCGGGCACACAGCAAGCTAGAAGGATCTGCTTAGGATGAGCCCAGAGAACCGCTTGGCTTTAACGCAGGGTTAGTCGATCCTACATATTCCTCTCAAGGCATGCCAGTCAATTTGACCTGCAATTGACAAGAAGAGAGTTTATCAATAATTTAAGGTGGAACATGCCGATTTTGCCCAGATAGTTTCAAGTGTGCTGCTTCAGGAGCAGCCAGACGAGAAAATTGACTAAATAGCCGATACGCACAACAATCGGCTATTATGGACTGTAAAGCTCATGGATCATGATTGATTTTATGTTGACAAGCACAATACACGCAAATGTAAGTAAGATCATTAGCTAGGTAGATAATACTGGTGTAAAGCATTGAGCCAATGAATCTAACGAGAAAGGATATAGCATGTGAATAAATTGACTGTCTAGTACAAATGGATCTACAAACACTTTGAATCTAATCTGTTACCATCATTAGTGAGGTTCGACCGGATCAATGCCAGCTATGATGATAATAACAAACCAAAACCAAAGAATCCATAAAAACATCTATACAATGACAGGCTTTCCAAAAGACACACTATATGTGTGGACGCTCAGGCAAATTGGATCGATGGTAGATTTAACTAGCCAGTAAACCTCCTCAAGATCAGACATGCCTTAACTGCGTACTATGCACAATCAAGATCGAAGTAGAACAACCGATGAAACGTAATCCATCGTTTAAAGTAAGAACCGTTGCAATGTAACAAGATAAACGATGGGTTAAAAAGATGTGAGACCGATCTAGATCGATCTCGATCGGGCAGATTGATGTTGCTGAAAACTAATAACAATAAGAACATCAGCAAGATCGGTAACTTAATGAATCTACCCAAAGGATGCCACTCTTAGGTAGAGCTGATAACTGGACCTTAATCTAATTCGAGCAGTGGAGGTCAAACTTAACCGATGCAACCGTACTTGAACTAGATAAGAGTCGATAACTAGCTTAAACTAAAGTTCGCAGTGGAGGTTGAACCTAACCGATGCAGCCGTACAAATAGAAGTATAAGCCATGACGGTACTTACTGACAAGTAGAAGGTCGGCCGGACCGATGTAGCCCTGCTTGTTGAAGAACTCCTTGAGATCTATACTACTCCTACTCCTAGGGTTGGTGTAAAGCCAAAAAAAGTAACTTGTATTGATTGATTGAATTGATTTCCTTTTACAATAGCCGGGGTCCAATATTTATACCCGGAGCCTAAGCATGAATCCTACTCAAGTACGACTCATTACAATATTTGGTATAAAGGAAAACATTCCTAACTTAAGATAACTTGGACCCTAATCTTTCCCTTTTTGTAGAGTCCGACATGTATTTCCCGACGCCAACCATAGCTCATTGCCATTATCTGCTGACGTCATTCGAAGATAGCCGATTCCAGTGTCGTATCTGAATCAGCTGATATCGATCCTTATTCAATCGATTTCTTGATTGACATAATCTTGGAAGCTTCGAGTTCCCATGTTCTTCTTCCCAAATTTTGGTGTAAACAAGGAGAAAGTAGTGTGTTTGGCAGCATCAAAGTCTACAAATTGTCTATTCAACCACTTTGAAGCGTGATACCAATCGAAGTGCACATTCAAAAAAACAATTTTGATGATGCATGAATGATGAATGTATCATTCTACTAGACATTTCTTTATGGCCGATGATCATGCCCATGTATTTAGTTTAATTTAGATCAATGTTCAGAGTAGACACTAGTATAGATTGACTTATAACTATCACCACTTTCACTACCATAGTGATAGAAGCGATGGTGTGATACCTCCACCGTCGGTTGACCGATAGGGAGGCCTCATAAGGAAGGAAACCGGCAGTTGAAACTGCTACCACTGACGGGTTAACAGAAGATGCGTCAGTGGTATTGGGGTTGCATTTCCTCCGTCGCATGAAAAGCCAGACCGATTGGGATACGCGTTTTGGCCGGCGTTCCAAAACTAGTGTTTGGTCAACCGGCGGTAAAAATTCAGCATGAGTGTTGAATGCCCTCAACTTCCAAGGCCGTCAAATCACCATTACTTCCACCGCTTGAAGCCAAAGAGACATACCCACTGCTCTACATATTCTTCAAGCCTGGTGCCCTTTGAAACCCACCCTCTCTTCTTCATCCATCATTCCCTTCTCTTCCAATCTACAAAGAAACTATTGGATAGCCCCATCAAGTTTCCAAGCAACGCGTCGTCCAGCGAGGACAACTTACCAACCCACTAGTCCTCTGATGACTGGATGCCTTCTAATTATAGTCCTCCATGGAGCTTCGAGAAGGAGGACCTGGAGGAGGAGGACGAGGACAAGGACAAGGAGGATGACGCCAACGCCGATGACTCTAACTCTGACTCTGACTCTAACTTTGACTCGCCTCCTTCCAAGTGAGCGACGCGAGAGGATCATATTTAGATTAAGTAGTTTATAGTTAGTATAAGCAGTTTTAATAGTTTAGGTTAGTTATTATGTTTTCGGATGAGTACAATCGTATACTCATCCAAATTGTATTTATCTGTATATGCAATGAATCAATGAAAAAAGTTCTTTGAAATATTATGTTTCCTACTGCTGTTCTTGCTATCAATCTTTGATCCTTGCTATATTCTAGGAGATATTGCTACACACGAATGTTTTTTTCTTTTTCTGTATATATATGAATGAAAAGTAAAAACTGTCATATACGGTTCTAGTTCTAGGAGAATCTAATAGCAGTTCAACTGCTGACAATCGTCGTATTATAGCATTGGATTAGCCTAGCAATGGTCGGGTTAATACGAATACTGTTTACCTTATCCTATGCCGTCTGTTCTCGCTGCCGATCAATCTGGACCGTCCATTTGGAAAAAACAACTAAAACTGCCATGTTCATTACCCAACTCCCCTCAGTCCTATTAGCGCATTGGCGGCTATTGGAACCACTAAAAACCCCAAATATGAAGCCATTAGTTCTCCCCATCAGTTGCTTCATCTTCATTCTCCCTACCAGTTGCTTCATCTTCATTCTCCCCACCCACCTTTTGTTGCTCGGCCTCGAGCACCATGCATTGTCGTTGTGGATATTGCCCCATGAAGGTTAGATGGATTCGGTCACCCCCTACTATTTGCATTTGGTTCCAATTGGTTTTGGGTTCTGTATCAGTTTTGTTCATAATAGGAATTTCTTCATTGCAACAGATGTCTTAGTTTAGAAGAAGCCATTGCAATTCGAGCAACCTTGCCTTTTGGTGGCTAGGGGTGGCACTAGGACCCCAGAGATGTTGTTTGCTACTTAGGGATGGAGTATTCACCTGGACCGACTGTTGATTGTTGAAGCCACTGTTCATCACCTCTTCGGACCACAAAACTTGACAAGAATCGTTCAAGACCCTATGTTGTTTTGTAGAGAGATTTTTATGCTTTGCAGGACTGGACAAGAAGTAGACTTACTTTATAGATACAATATGTCCGTGGACGTAGATGCTGTCATCTTCGCTATGGTTCACTACCTCTGGCTTTTGGGACCGCATCAACCAATTGAGTACCTTAGCAACTGCCTACCCATCAGACATTAAGTCTTAGAATTTGTCAAACTTTTATGTTAATAAAGTTTATATGTACTGATAAAACCTCTGGATTAGTATGTATGAGTATTGCATAATCGTTGAACTATTACTTCAGTTGAACTATTAATTGATTCAGTTAGTCTTGATTGTGGTCCATGTGTACACCTCTATGTAAGCACAGAGGATCCAAAACATGCCTTCTTCTATAGGCGGATAGTACCCTGAACCGGCGGTGACACAACATTTCATCTTGGTGGGAGTCTGAGGGTTTTGAAGGATGTTTTGGTGCCTTGGCAGGAGGCAAAAGCATAGACAAAAGGCTTGGGCTGACCTCTTCACTTAGAGTGTGCAACACTTTGAACCCTAACTGTTCCATAGCTGCATCTAGCTCCAACTCCTTCCAATGGTCGGCACCATCCTAGGGCGCCATCGTGAGAAGAACACCAGCTTCAAGCAAAGGAGTCTACAATGGGAGGGGGCCGCCCATCCCGTGCCGTGTCGAGAACTACCCCCATTATTGTGGCTTTAAGACACCTCAATGGATTTCCTAGAGTGATGGAAACCTAGGATGTCGGTACCACAGATGCTGCAGGGCAAATAATGTAACTTGATTTCTTTCTTGTTCATTCTGTTTTTGCAATGCAAATTCTAAAATCCCATTGTACTTATGGTAATTTGTTTTTTCATAGCTGGACTTAGATTGTGGGTTCTTTAAGTGGCACAATCCCTAATATGGAAAATTTCTGAGGACTTTGATTTTGGATTTATGTAACAAGATTTGGGAGCTTAAGGCGGAGGCCATTGTTACAAAAAATGAAGAACATCTATAGTAGAAGGAAGAGATTATGCCATAGATTGATGAAATGGCTAGGGTTCCAATGAAGATGATGGAAGATTTTGTACCTTTAAGAAAGAAATGTGCTTCCTATTCTTCTTTCACCTATTTTGTACTTACCTTAGTTCTTGGCGTGTTCATTGGTAAGTTGTTTAGTTCACCGCAGTAGATTCAAGTATGATGTATCAGACTAAAATCTGTCACTTTTGTACAACTATTGTTAAACTAAATGCAAGGTGATTATCCATGTATTCAATTTATTGAAATGTCAATGCTAGTACATCCAAGTATCAATTGATGTGTTGGACTAAAATCTATCACTATTGTACAACTATGTTGAACTGAACGCAAGGTGATTAACCAGGTGTTCAATTTATTGAACTATAAATGATAGTAGATCCAAGTATCAATTGATGTATTGGATGCATCCTACTTCCCTGGACATTGGACCCTTGTATAGGGGCAACCAATTTATTAAACTATATATACACTCCTACGGTCCTACCACACCTTTCTCCCATTCATTCTCCACTCTGCTCCCATGCTCTGCTTCACCATGCTAGCATCGGACGAAAGGCAGCCTCTCACATGCTCACTGCTCCTTCACCTCCAACCTCGCCGGCACACAAATCTTCAGCGCACTGTCCCTACTTCTCTGCTCCATCCGAATCTAAGGTAACTGCACTGGATCTGTTCCTTCATCGGATTCTATATTCCTTTGTATTGCTCTCTCGTGCTCTCTGCTCCTTCACCTCCAACCTAGCAGCAGTAATTTGGTTGTATCTATAGATGATAATACATCTTCTTTTTCTAGAGTTTGTGGCCTTGTATATCCATGGAGTGCAGCTTGTGAGCCTTATTGTCCTCGGTATTGCTTCACTGAATCAGTGCTTTGTGAACAAAGTCAATGAGCTAAATGAAAGTATACCAATGGATGTGGATAGGGTTGTAGAGGTCAAGGCTCGGGATGACATGGAGATTGACAACGATCCTATGGAGGTCGACAACGATCTGCAGGTTATTATGGAGATTCACAATGATCCCATGAAGGTCGACTAGGATCTACATGGAGAATGATTAACTATGCAACCAATGCTATACATATAAAGGCCTTTTAACTTTTGCATAGTGTCGGCCTAATTAGTATCTGCATTTTAGCTTTCGGCATTCTTGTTAGCTTGGTAGTGTCCACCAACTTATTCGGTATGAATGTCTGGAACTCAAGTTGGATTCCTTTCAATCCGAGAGTACTAGCCTTGTGCTTTCCTTATATTTTCTAAGTGCGTAGTTTGGCTTTCTTTCAATGTAAATCTGTGTGCCTTATTTTTCACCATAGAACTCAAGTTGACTTCCTTTCAATCTAAGTACTGAAATTGTGCTTTTCTTAGTTTTCTAAGTGCGCAGTTTCATTTTGTTTCAATGCCAAACATTAAGATTGTGTGCCTTAGTGTTCATCACCGTATCATACGGTGGTCTCCAAGTGGTAATAGGATCCAACCACTAGTGATGGTACTATGCATTCACCGTCGCTTAGTTGCAAAATTTCTAATGTCGTGTTTGAACCCTCTGAAAGGTCCTTGTTTGGTTTTGATAATTGAGTGACAACTTAGGTGGACTAATTGTGTTTATGTGAGATACATAGGTGATTAGTCCACAGGTACATGTGTGTGAGCAACATATGCCATGAAGGTGAAAATGGCTTGGAGATGTTGCAAAGCTCACACATGTGATGATGAAGGAGCTTAAATGCACATGAGACATGACATTGAGTTATGTGATCAAGGTGGAGAAGATCAAGACAAGACTTGGCTTGATGGACCGGTTGCAAGCGTGAAGGGCAAGTCGAAGGCTTTGGAGTGATGGACCACGTGGCGGTGAAGCTTGAGCAAGACTTGGCGCCGATGGACGATGGCAATGGTGAAGAGCAAGTAGAGTCAAGATCGATGAACCAATATGATCATGTGATGATATGAAGTGGATCATATCATTGTTGATCGTGTTGGTGCATGTGTTGCATCGACATTGGAGGAGATGGAATGGAATGCGCAAGGCAAAGGTATAACCTAGGGCATTTCATTTCACCGGTCATAGGTGTGTAGAGAAGTTTATGACCGGGTTTAGGATAGATGGCCGTTCTATCAAGAGGAGCAAACTTGTTTGCATATCGGTCATCTAGTGCCACTCAAGTGATCTAACTTTGCATTGTCGCTAGGATCGAGTGGCGTGGCAAGTTGAGTGGCTAACATCCTTTGGGAAATGATTGTGAAAATGCTAACACACATACACATGATGGTGTACACTTGGTGGTGTTGGCACATTTACAAAGGAGGTGGTGTTTGCAGGGGTGAGATGGCTCTTTCGGGAAAATGGTATGCCTATTTTCTATTGCACCGGATGCAAATTCTTGGTGGTTGGCTCTTTGGAGCAAGGATGAAGAAGTTAGAAGTGAGAACAAGTTAGTCGCGAAGATGCTGGCATCGATCAACTGACCGGACACTGGATCTGAATGCACCGGACGCTGGTAGGCTGCGTCCGGTCAGGCTAACGTACGATGATGCAGAAGCTGGAGTGTGACCGGACGCTGGCTGCGTCCGATCAAGTGTGACCGGACACGTCCGGTCGAGGTCGGTACCTTACTGGAAACGACCGGACACTGGGGGTTCAGCGTCCAGTCAGTTGAAAGCTGCTGCGTCCGGTTAGGACAAGTGACCATTGGAATCGGGACACGTGGCCGTCTACGGGCGACCGGACGCTGAGGTCCAGCGTCCGGTCAACACGACCGGAGCGTCCGACCGGCCCGACTTTTGCCCAGTGAAGGGGTAACGGCTAGTTTAGCCCTTGGGGCTATAAATAGAAGTGGCCTTCGGCCATGGCTGGTGCTGAGCACCTTGGGGGACTTTGTGTCCATGCTTGAGAGTGCTTAGGAGCCCTCCATCTCACACATACTTGATAGCGATCATCCGATTGTGTGAGTGAGCGATTCTAGTGCGATTGCATCGTGAGGTTGCATCGAGTGGCACTAGGTGATCGAGTTGCAAGCCGGTGGTGCTTGTTACTCTTGAAGGTTGCCACCTCCTAGACGGTTTGGTGGTGGTCTCCGTTGAAGCGCGCAAGAAGCTTGTGCGGTGCTCCGGAGAAGTGCTTGTGAGGGGCATTGTGCTCGCCCCGCGGGAGCCGCAAAGAGCAACTCTAGTAAAGCGTGTCATTGAGCTACCCTCACTCAAGGGGTAGGTTCTTGCGGCGCCCGACGTGCGGGCTTAGCGGGTGATGCTAATTAGCCGCTGAACCACCAAGTGAGTGGTCGACACAATGGGGACTAGCGTGTTGGCAAACACGTGAACCTCGGGAGAAAAATCATCGTGTCAACCTTATTCTTCCTGTTGGTTTGCATCCCCTTTACACAAGCTTGCAATTACTTTTATACATATTAAGCTTGTGTAGTTGCTCTTGTAATTAGATAGCTTGTGTAGCTTGCTAATTACCTTCTTGCTTGTGTAGCATAGAAGTAGCTCCATTGCGTGGCTAATTTGGTTTTAGTAACCTTGTTAGTCACATTGCTTAGTTTGTGTAGCTAAGTATTTGCGCTCTCTAGTTAGGCATTGGTTGCCTTGTTATTGAGCATTGCTAGTGAGCTTAGTTAGCTTTGTGCTTTTGCTTACTAGCATGTGTAGGAGCTCCCTTGTTTCTCAAAGTACTAGTGGTATAGGTTTGTGTAACCTTGCTCCTAGAATTGTTTAGGAGAGCTCTAGCTAGCCCGGCACCTTTGTTGCATAATTGTTATCTTTGCAAGGTGCTAGTGAACATATATAGTGGGGTATAGTCTTGGCTAGACCGATAGTTTTAATTTCGCATTTGTATCGGTTAGCCGACGCGATTAATTTTAGAAAAGACTATTCACCCCCCCTCTAGTCCGCCATCTCGACCCTTCACCCTCCCACGCGGAACTAACGGAAGTTTGATTCCCGCATGGCGTAAAAGTTACACAGAGAACAAGCAACCCCTACCCTAACATCCCCCTTAACCCTTCCCCTCCCCCCGCTGTTGCCCCCCTCCCTCCCCACACACACATAGCTTTTCTTGTCCTCATTGCTGTTGTTCATCATCACCGCTCCTGCTCATGACCACCGGCGCATGAGCTGCTGCTGTCACCGGTGTTGCCACTCGTGCTCATCACCGCTAGATCTAAAGGCAAGTGTAATAAGGCCTTACTTGCATCACCATCTCTTCTCTTTGAAACTCATCTCCTTACTAATGTTTATTGATGCAATTCCACGGTAGGGCGGCCTCATCTCTTTGGCTATTGGTGTCCTTCCAGATGAAGGAGGCCCACAACATGAGGAACATAGAGGATAGCCTCTTAGATGATGTGCTTATCGACATCTTTAGCTACCTCCCTGCTCGGTCCTTGTGCTGCTGTAAGTTTGTCTATCACTCCTAGAGGCGCGTCATCTCTAACTCCTATCAACGTAAGAAGCTTTCACAGACTATCATCGACTTCTTCTATGGCAGCAAGTGGAAAGGCAATCGCCACTTCACCATCATCACCAGTGAACGGCCCTCCTTGTCGTTCTTGCCCTTCCCCCTTAAAAAAGTCCTAGTCTCATATTGTTGTAGCGGCCTCGTCCTTTGCTGGTGTGCTGGGCCTGATGGATTACATGGCTATGTTGTCTATAATTTGGCGATCAACAAATGGCATGTACTACCATGCAGCATCTGTTCTGTTGATCAGGCTCGCTTAGGTTTTGAACCAACGTCCTCGCACTTCCATGTGATTGAATTTGTTAAGGTGGAGGGTGCGTGCATAGGTGTGGAGATCCACTCATCTAAAACTACAACATGAATCTTTAAGGAATCTAAATGGGGTGAGGGTAGTATTATTCTACGTTTAAAATCAAGAAGTGTTTTTCTTAATGGTTTTATGCACATGGTTGAGTACTCTATGATAGCTGCTGTCGATTTGGAGGGAAAGACATGGAGGTCAATTCATAAACCATGTGGTGCTGAAATGTCTATCCATCAAGCTTAGGGTCACCTGTGTGTGTGCTATACTGATTTTCACAATAGGTCTTGGCTTTTAGTGTGGATACTTGAAGACTATGGTATTGATAACTGGAATTGAAGCATATTGTGGACATGGAGGAACTGTTTAGATGCATGAATATTAAAGTTGGTTCTAAGCTTTGTGATGAGGAGTACAGAGTGATTACAATTCACCTAGAATAGAATTTTATTTTCCTTGTTGGGAAGGATAGAACATCGATTGCATATGGCATGGACCGCAGAAAGGTTCATGTCATCCATGCCCGGGTCATCCACTTTTATAGATCAAGAGGATGTTTCCATATGAATAGGTCTTACTATCTTCCTTATGTTCTCTTGTTCATGGAGTCATTAGCAGAGCAGTAAAGGTGCATTTCCTGCATTTCATCATCGCGACAGTCTTTTTTTAGGTAGGCAGTTGTTTTCATTCTATGTATGTATAAGAGGGGTTCAATATTATTAATTCTACTGCTTTGTTCAGGTTGTGGATCAGAGATGAATAAGAGGGGTTCCATGGTGCATTGGCTACCAATCTGAAGGATGTGCTAATTATATTCATTTTGCCTTGCAAGCAGGAGTGCCACATATAAGGAGCACAACTACGTCGTTTTGTTATGTAAGTGTGTATAGATCAGTATCTTTAGTATGCTCTATGTACCGCTTGTGTTAGGACATCAGTTAAGAAATATGTCATGGTAGCGTCCATTGTTATTGTAAAAGTATTCTTGTTTGTGAACATGATTTATGGATGTAATGTGTCGGTGTTTTGGAACCGGGGGTCCCTCAACCAACGAGTGAATTTGTGCTGCGTGCCCCTAATCCCGGATGGTGATGCAAAGAGACACAAGGTTTATACTGGTTCGGGCAATCGAGGCCCTACGTCCAGTCTGAGAGATCGATCTTGTATTCCTTGCACCTGAGTGCTCGTAGTAGGGGGTTACAAGCTAGGTGAGAGAGGGGGCTAGCCCCAGGTCTCGGCGAGGGTGGTGCTGGCTGTTTGAGACGTTGTTCTCAAGCAGCGTAGAGGTGTCTAGTTCTATCGGTGTGTTCGTTCTTCCCCCTCAGAAATGGCCCTGACTACCTCCTTTTATAGTTACAAGGAGCAAGCCAGAGGTACATGAGAAGACTACTATTTGCTAACGTGTTCTGCTCCCCGGAGCAGCGTGGCGGCGTGGGAGTTCCCGTCGGTGTCTAGTCGGTATGGCCTCCGGGCTGGCGACCTGCTGCGCTCCTGTACATTTGTTGACTTGGTGGAGTGCCGAGGCCTGGGGTCTCCTGTGGTCGGTTGTGCCGAGGCCGAGACCCGCTTGTGTCGAGGCCGAGACCCGCCGTGCCGAGGCCTTTGTAGACGGTAATGCGGGGTCTTGGCGGCCATCGTTGTAGTCAGCGCGGAACGTGCGTCTACAGGATATGGTACCCTGTATTGCCAGCAGGGAGTGGTAAAAAGGTGATTTGACCGTTGTCCCGTCGCTCCTGTCGCGGTGCGCTGTGGCTTACGTAGTGGGCGCGGTTGGACGCATTGATTGGATGTGACAGCTTGCCAGAGCGGCTTTTGAGGCGGAGGCGACGAGGTTGCGGGACGAGCCCAGCCTCGGACGAGGCGGAGCGTGGCCAGCTCGCCTGAGGCCCTATCGGTAGTCTCGGGCGAGGCGGAACTCGGTCAGTTTACTGGTCCCGAGGTCACAGGAACCCAGTTCTGATTTCCCATGTTGTGTTCGTCCTTGGTGCAGGAGTTTAGGCAGCACAGTAGCCGGTAACCTCTGCACAGTCCCATCGTGGATGGCAGGGCGCTGACGTGCTGGTCTGTTACGTTGCCGTACTGTGCCGTCGTGGGGCTCCAGTATGGCTTGATGCAGGACATGGGAGGCGACGTGCTGGTCACCGTGTAATGACGTCGTAGGGGTCAGCGGCTCTGCAGATGCCGAGGCCGAGCCATCGTGGGGGGCTCGGTGGTCATGAACCCTCAGACTGCCGAGCCCGTGAAGCAAACTGTCGAGGCCTTGGGGGGAGTTATTAGCCCTGGGTACTGATTCCGAGGCCACAGTAGTCCAGACGTGGCTCCCCATACCGCGTTGTCCTCGGTGTAGGAGTTGGCAGCATAGTGAGGCATGGGCGTCAACCCATGTGCACGGTGGTTAGCACAGTGGCGGGTAACCCCTGCCCAGTCCTGCCTCACGTCCCATCGGCCATTCTGCTGTACTGTGTCGGGCACGCGGCTGTTGTCAGGGGCAGCAGTTGGCTGAGTTGATGCGACACGACGTTTTGCCAGAGGAACGGGAGAAGGAAGAGGTAGCGGAGTGCTGCCGAGCCCGCCATGCGCGAGACGGAGGGTCGGTGGCACGGCCGAGGCCGTGGTGAGGGGGCCTCGGGCGAATCGGAGAATCGGCCGAGGCTCGCGGTGATGAGCCTCGGGCGAATCGGAGAATCGGCCGAGGCCAGCAGCGTTTTGGCTGGTTTCGATCTTTACGAAGTCTAAGCAATCGTTTTTTGGATCTTGCTTAGGGTACCCCTTCTCACGGTATCCGACATAATGATTATATATATGAAAGTGCAATCAAGCCCTAATTGTGGGTTTTGGTGATAATGACCATGCAATTAGAGGACTAATGAGATTTATAGAGATGATAAGCAGGGAATCAATATTCGAGGATATTATACGAAATGGAGGATCCCCCATTATGATTATTGAAGGATTCAAACTCAAAGGAGGTTTAAATTCTTTTATATTTTGAATTTGAGTATAGGAAAAGTCGTACTATAAAGGGGGACACATTGCTTAAGCTAAAGTGTGCTACCAAGTGCACATTCTTACACTTACATCCTCAGTTACTCAGCCAACACAGCGAGCACTTCATCGTTTATCCTTGCTGTCTTGCCTAGTGTTGTAGTGCCACACCTGAAGAGAGGTACTGCTGCACTTGAGCCACGGCACTGCCATGACTTAAGTGACCGTTGGGGGCTACGAGGTATTTATACCTTTCTTCTTCCCCTCTAACGTCTATCTTCTTTCCCCAACCGTTAAGTTCATGCAGAAGCTAAAAAAGTGCCTTTCTCTCTCTCCTTCATTGGTGAACTTGAGCTCCCAAGCTTCTCCATTGATTTCTCCATTAATCCTTGAGAGAAAAAGGTGCCAAACTCGATTAGAGAGCAGATCCACTGATTTCCAAACTCTAAAGAGCACTTTGTCCATGTTTTAGCCAGCAGTTGTGTTTGTTACTCTTGGAGCCTGGCTCTTAGCTGGCTAGAGCATCGCCCGTGGAGCTTGCCAACTTTTGTGGCAGCTCTAGGAGGTTTGTAACCAACTCTTGCATCTAGTAAACTCACCCCTCATCTCAAGAGTTAAGTCTCTTGACTTAAGAATGAAGAAGGGTTGGAAAGCCCTAAACCTTAGTGGCTAACCTCAAGAGCGTGGACTTAGGCAAGCCTTAGTGGCGAGCTGAATCATGGGATAAATTATTGTGTCACCTTGTGCTTGCTTTACATTCTTGTGATTCATATTGTTATTGAGGTGATTTCTAGGGTTTGTGGCCGATCTACTTGTGTGTGGTGTTCCTACCACTTCTTGTTGTCAATCTGTTTTCTACACACTTGTAGGGACCTCAGTAAAGTTTTGGATTCAAGTTTCCTTTCACTGATTTTGAATTATATTTCTAAGTTATCTACAAGTGCGGTAGTACCACTGTTCTAGCTCGGCACTGCTGCTGAGCGGCAATGAGCGGCAGTGCCGCATGTTGAATTTGATAAAAGTTCAAGTTTTATTTTAATAGACCTATTCACCCCCTCTAGGCTAACCAGAGATCCTACAATATATGTATGTGTCGGCGCAAAAACATGTCAATGCGCTTGGCACACAACAAGCCGGAAGGATCTGCTTGATGGAGCAAGGCTAGAGATTCGCTTGGCTTCAACGTAGGGGTAGCCAATCCTGTGAATTCCTCCCGAAGGCATGCCAGTCAATTTGACCTGCAATTGATAAAGAGAGAAAGTTTATCAGTAATTTAAGGTGGAACATGCTAGTTTTGCCCAGACAGTTCCAAGTGTGCCGCTACAGGAGCAGCCAGACGGGAAAATTGACTAAATAGCCGATACGTAAGGAAATCGACTATTTACGGACTATATTGCTGTCGGCACAAAGATGTGTGTATACACATGACAAGCCAGAAGGATCTGCTTGATGGAGCAAGGCTGGAGATCCGCTTGGCTTCAACGCAGGGGTAACTGATCCTGCGAATTCCTCCTGAGACGTGCTAGTCAATTTGACCTGCAATTGATAAGGAGAGAAAGTTTATCAGTAATTTAAGGTGGAACATGCTGGTCTTTGCCTAGACAGTTCCAAGTGTGCCGCTTCCGGAGCAGCCAGACGGGAAAATCAACTAAATAGCTAATACGCACAGAAATTGGCTGTTATGGACTGTAAAGCTCGTGGGTAGCGATTGATTTTATGTTGATAGGTACAGTACATGTAGATATAATTGAGATCATCAGCTAGGTAGTGTTAACACTGGATTTTGGTCGATTCTGGAAGATGACAGGTAGACCCACATGCGGGAAGAAGGGTATTCGGCAAACAAAGCAAGCGGTCGGCTAAATGCATTGCGGTCGGTTACTCCAGAAGGCGGTGATTCCATTCGGGAAAAACAGAAGATGGCAGGCAAGGCCGATCGAAAAAGTGAAAGTTGTAATAGTAAAGGACTCTAAAAGTTTAGGGTAAGGAATCGTGAGTTTCCAAGTTTATTTAAAGGTTCCTTTGTAAATCGTAGTCCTCTAGGACTCGTGTTTTGTCTAGGGTATAAATATTGACCCTCGACCATTGTAATAAGGGTTCACAACCAAATCAATACAACCTGGCCCCGCGCCAACTTTCGAGTCCTTTTGTCGTGTCGTCGAGTTCTTCGAGAGGAGCCATCGATCCGTCGACCTCCGTAAGTTCCGACAACCTTGTTATCATGTTTAGTATCATGCGGTGGATTTAGACGTGATGCAAGTAGTCTTGTTTGTTTTCAATGATCGTGCGGCGGATCTTTGCTTGACAATCAAGAAGTCTTTGCTTATGCTTTGCTTATGAGTAAATACCGTGCGGCAGGCGTTTGTTCAATATGCTTAGTGGAAGCAAGACAGTTATCGGCTCTATTAGATATGGCAAATCTAAATAGATTCATTAAGTTATCCAGTGTTGCATGTTTTAAATATTTTATATATTTGTAACACACTTCTGCCCAATCTAGATCGATATTGTTCGGCCCTCTCTTATGGTTTATTTCGTGCTTCAATAATCATTATTTTCGTATTACCTTCACAAATAGGTAATACGCTCGTAATGGCTGAATTATTTTGATCTAGATTGTCACATGTCGTGGGTTCATGCATTTTAATTACGTTTAAGCTTTGACGAAACTAGGTGTCGTGCGGCAGATGCAGGTTTTAGATTAGTTTAAGTGTATTTATTTGCACGTTCCTCCTTCATGGACCCCAACTCGGCTAGACTGCCGAGCTTGGTTATGCATTAACTCATAATTAATTTCACTTGTTCAAACATGTCTTCCCATGTACATGTATTCGGCAATTAGGTCTTTACGTGCATTCATCTCACGATTAGCTGAATGATTTATGAACTTGTTGGCAGACAGCTCTTTATAGCTGTATGTCGTTGTAAGTGGCTTCAGGGCCGTATATGAGGAACTGTCTGGTATTACCCGACATGTTCCGGTTTGACATTTAATTGTTCTATCCCTTGTTAGTTTTCAGGTCAAACTGACTGGCACGCTTCTGGATCACGAAGCACCCGGGAACCCGATTGAAGCCACGCTTTCCGGCTTGCTGTGTGTGAGGCACAGTGCGTCACATTTTGTGTCAACAAGAACGCTGGCACCACATACCAAAGAGCTATCCAAACTTGCCTTGGGGATCAAATCGGTGAAAATGTGGAGGCATACGTGGATGATGTAGTGGTGAAAACAAAGAACCCAGACACTCTGATTGAAGATTTAAAACAAACCTTCGAAAACTTGAAGAGATGGAGATGGAAGTTGAACCCAAACAAATGTGTATTCGGAGTTCCCTCAGGACAACTACTCGGATTTTTGGTCAGTCAGCGCGGGATTGAAGCCAGCACCAAGCAAATTCGAGCTATAACAGAAATGGGCCCACCTAGAAGTATCAAAGATGTGCAGAAACTAACAGGATGCATGGTGGCCCTCAACCGTTTCATATCAAGACTCGGCGAAAAGGGGTTACCTTTCTTTAAACTACTAAAGAAGACAGACAAGTTTGAGTGGATAAAAGAGGCCGACGAAGCTTTCAAAAAACTTAAAGAATACCTCACCTCGTCGCCTGTCCTGACACCTCCAAAGAAAGACGAAGATATGATGCTATATATTACGGTGACTTCTACCGTGATCAGCACGGCGATAGTCATAGAAAGAGAAGAACAAGGGCACGTGTATAAAGTGCAACATCCCATATACTACATCAGCGAAGTACTGTCAGAATCCAAAATCCGGTACCCACATGTACAAAAACTACTCTACGCTCTACTTATCACCTCACGCAAGCTTCGCCACTATTTCGAAAGCCACAAGATTACCGTGGTGACAGATTTTCCACTCGAAGACATCCTACACAATATAGATGCCACAGGGTGCATATCTAAGTGGGCAGTTGAGCTTGGTGCTCTCAATATTGATTTTACCCCACGCAAGGCAATCAAATCTCAAGCCTTTGCTGATTTTGTTGCCGAGTGGACAGAGATCCAACAACCTATATCAAATACCATCTTTGACCATTGGAAGATGTATTTTGACGGGTCACTCAAACTAGGCGGAGCCGGTGCATGCGTTCTCCTCATTTCTCCAGAAGGAAAACAACTCAAGTACGTCCTTTAGATATTATGGCAAGCTACAAATAACGAAGCAGAATATGAAGCCCTCATCCATGGGCTACGAGTGGCAATTACCCTCGGAATAAAGAGATTACTCGTATACGGCGATTCAGCAGTAGTCATCAACCAAGTCAACAAAGATTGGGATTGCACCAAAGAAAACATGGGTGCTTACTGTGCTGAAATACGGAAACTTGAAAAACATTTCCAAGGATTAGAAATTCTACACATCCTGTGCGATTCCAACATTGCAGCAGATGTCCTCGCCAAGCTCGGATCAGACAGAGCAAAGGTTCCACCCGGCGTATTCATAGAAGAGCTATCAGTTCCCTCTATCAAACAACCCAGTGAAACAACCCATGAAATTTAGGCTAAAGGCGTTCAGATCTTGGTAATCAACACTTCATGGAGCCAAGTTTTCATCGACTATATCAAAAAAAATAAATTGCCAGCAGATAAAGCAGAAGCCACCCAAGTTGTTCGCAGAAGCAAAAACTACGTTCTAGTAGGAGATAGACTTTACAGAAGAGCAGCATCATCAGGAGTACTCCTAAAATGTGTCTCATTTGAAGAAGGCAAAGAGATCCTAGATGAAATACACTCAGGTTGCTGTGGAAATCATGCCGCTTCAAGAACACTGGTTGGCAAAGCATTTCGCATCGGATTCTACTGGCCAACCGCTTTGAAAGACGCAAAAGAACTTGTCAGAAAATGTAAAGGTTGCCAAATGTTTGCAAGACAAGCCCATGTGCCAGCTCATAATCTTATCTGCATCCCACCCGCTTGGCCTTTTTCCTGCTGGGGGCTGGATCAAGTAGGACCTCTAAAGAAAGCAAAAGGCGGCTTCGAGTACATCTTTGTAGCAATCGACAAGTTCACCAAGTGGATTGAATACAAACCACTCGCGAAATACAGCGCAGCCAAAGCAGTCGAGTTCATCCAAGACATTATGCACCGCTTCGGCATGCCCAATCGAATCATCACAGATCTAGGCTCCCCCTTCACAGCTACAGAATTCAAAAGCTGGGCACAAGACTGTGGTTTCAGTATAGACTATGCGTCTGTTGCACATCCAGAAGCCAACGGACAAGTAGAAAGGGCTAATGGACTCATACTAGCCAGATTAAAACCAAGGTTATACGAAGAACTAGTGGACTATGGGTCCAAATGGATTGAAGAATTACCTAAAGTAGTATGGGGGCTACGAACTCAAATAAGCAGAGCAACAGGCTACTCACCCTTCTTCCTAGTTTATGGGTCAGAAGCCGTACTGCCTGCCGATTTGATCTGGACATCACCAAAGATAGAACAATACGATAAAGGAGAAGTAGAACACACAAGAAGATTAGAACTCGACAGCTCAGAAGAAGACAGAGTAAACGCTACCCTCCAATTAGCCAGATACCTACAAGGTTTAAGACGACACTACAACAAGAGTACCCATCCTCGATCTTTACAAGTCAGAGACTTAGTGCTAAGAAGGATACAAAAAACCGACGGACGACATAAGCTACTCAGTCCATGGGAAGGTCCGTTCATTATCACAAAAGTCACCGGACCAGGCACATACAAGTTAATAACCGAAGATGGAAGAGAAGTCAACAATACATGGCACATCAGCCAGCTAAGAAGATTCTACACATAAAAACAACTCAAGAAAAAACAGATATGCAAGCCACAAGGGACCAACGTTCACAATCGACAAAGGACAATATTCCTCGACAACATATGTATTACTTTATATCCATGATCAATAAAGATGATATTCATCCACAGCATGTCTTGTCATGACTTTCAATGAGTTCTTTTCACGAAACAAAAAGCAAAATGGCTGAAAACATGCCTAAGCATCCCGGACGAGAGCAAAATAGCTGAAAAGACGCTTGAGCCCGCCGATGAGGGTAGCTAATAAGCTAACACCCAAACAAAAGAGCAAAATGGCTGAAACATGCCTGAGCCTACCAGCTGAGAGCAAAATAGCTGAAAAGACGCTTGAGCCCGCCGATGAGGGTAGCTAAAAGCTAACACCCGAAACAAAAAGCAAAATGGCTGAAAACATGCCTGAGCATCCCAGCCAAGAGCAAAATAGCTGAAAAGACGCTTGAGCCCGCCGATGAGGGTAGCTAAAAGCTAACACCCAAAACAAAAAGCAAAATGGCTGAAAACATGCCTGAGCATCCCGGCCAAGAGCAAAATAGCTGAAAAGACGCTTGAGCCCGCCAATGAGGGTAGCTAAAAGCTAACACCTAAAACTAGTCGACCGAAATTAAGCTTAAAAAGACCCTCCAGCTCTTCATTCCGAAAAGCAAGAGGCTCGGGGGCTACATCCAGATAGGAATACTTTTTCTTCAGAAAAGCACAAGCGCCACTCAAGAAAGTACTCGGATGCCGAAGTTTGTCAAGGCAACATTCTATGCCGAGTCATTTTACATGGCACAGATGAAAGGTTGTCAACACAAAGATCTACATCTAACAAGTCGTAGCGCGGTCAAAGCACTCGACGGATCACAAAAGAGGAAGAAAAGAAAAGTACTCGACAAATCGAGGGATTTCGTCAGGATAACGCACAGAGTTGTTTACAAGGCAAAGACGAAGGCAAGACCAAGTACTCGGCGAGTCGAACAACTCTGATCACATGGACAACTCATCCAAGGAATAAACAAGGCAGCCAAGCAGAGGAAGTATCAACAAAGTATCTTCATTCAAAAAGGAATATAACTACTCTGCTATAAAAAATCAAAAGTACAGAGGTCGATTATGTTCAAACATCATCATCAGGAGAGGGGATAACAACATTAAGATTATCTACAACTCTACTGGCTAAGTCTTCGACCTCAGGCTCCATCCGCTCAATGGCGTCAATGTACTCTTGACTATTGGCTTCCTCCGCTATCTTGGACAGAGGCACCTCTGGAGCAAGA
Source organism: Miscanthus floridulus (assembly GCF_019320115.1). NCBI lineage: Eukaryota > Viridiplantae > Streptophyta > Magnoliopsida > Poales > Poaceae > Miscanthus > Miscanthus floridulus. The sequence goes on along the minus strand of NC_089596.1, from coordinate 73,168,432 downwards.
ACCCAGACCTGAGCCAAGACATTCTTGGTACACAGTTGGGCGCACCTCTTCACGTACTCTTGAAAACGAGTTGGAATTCGGGGAATAAACTGAGCCCAAGATTGCCCATCGTCCGCTGGAGTTCGGAGTGCGTCGGCTACTGAACGAAAGGATTTCCATAAAGCTTTCCAGTTCTCGGTAGCCGTCGCCAACTTGCCAGATAAGTCTTCGATAGTTCTTTGAGCCTGCATAAGATCTCTATCAGCTCCACGCCTAATCAGCTTAGCAAGGGCGAGTTCTTCCTCAGCATGAGTAATTACCTCCTCAGCCTTGTTATGACTAGAGCGGACAAGAGCCTTCATTTCATCGATACTCTCCGAGAGCTTCTGCTTTTCAACTCAGAGAACTAGACAAGGCACCGAAAAAACAAGTCAGTGAAAAAAAGAAGTCAAAATACAAGAAGAAACAAGCAGAACCCGCGGCACCTTTGCATTCGTTCTTCGCAGACTCCACCGCGGCATCCCTCTGCTTCTCCGTCTCTACTACCCGAGCACGAAGGGTCTTCTCCTCCTTTTGGTGCATTTGACGCTCTGTCTCCAACTTAGCCCGGAGGAGGTCAAGATCGGCTTTCAGAGCGTTCACCTCAGAAGACAACTTTTTCTCATTTTTAGATGAGAAAAAGAAGTCAGAATGATCACGAGACAAAGACTGAGCAAGAAGAGACAAAGAAAAACAAGGCATAAGGACAGAAGAAAAATGAGCATACAAAGGAGGAGTGGCAGTAAAACTTACCTAGAGCTTTTCACCAAAAGAAGTCGCGAGGGTCGATAAGCTCCCCCAGGCAGCGGTTAACTCCGATAGTCGATGGGTGGCATCAAACTGCTGCACCACCTCATCGGCAAAGGGCAGACCACCGGAGGTAAGAGAAGGAGAAGGAGAAGCCGGTCGAGGCGAAGAAGGCACGACCGGAGCAATCTCATGAGAAGTCAAGACCAATCCCTCAAATGAACCTGCCACCATAGCCGTGGTCACTTCAGAAGCAACCAAGCCAACAGCAGCGCCTTCACCAGGAAACCTTATCTCCTCAACAACTGCTTCGCCTACCAAGCGCTCCAAACCCTGAGGCTCGGTACTCGGTAGCACACCAGAAAACTGGCAAGAAGTCGACAGAGGAACAAGAGAAAACGAAGGCCTGAGAAGTTGATAGATAAACTTACCAATAAGAACAAAGGAAAAGGGAAGCAGATGCGAAAAGACGAAGCCAGAAGTTACTCACCCGACTATCTTCTTCTTCGTAAAACACAAAGAAGGCTTCGTAGGGGGAACAACGGCGGCGAAAACGTTCCCACCACTTGGCGACAGGAGCGGTGTAGCTGATACCAGGGCTTCAGAAGAAGCCGGAGCTGAGGCCGCGGAAGAGCTAGGCATTGGAAGTGCGGAGGAGCTCGGTACCAAGGAACTCAACACCGGAGCTTCAGAAGAAGCCGGCATAGAGACCTCAGAAGAACTCCTACCCGACGCCCGTTTCCTTCAAAAAGATCAAGACTAAAAATCAAGACAAAGAGGAGGAATGCAATAGAAGGGAAATATAAAAGCAACTCACCGCCGCACGATGAGGGGAACTTCATCATCTTCTTCCTCGGTTTCAACCAAGGCCACCAGACCGCCCGCTGAAGGAAGGGTAAAAGTACCCGGTTTAGGATAAAAAGAAAGGAGAAGACAAAGAGACAAAGAGTATTAAATATGCTCACCTAAGAGCATGCTAGCTACAACTGGAGTACCTGGAATGGTACTTGGCTTGTGAGACTTCTTGGAAACAGGCAGGCCAGATGAAGACCCATCCATTCGCCCCCTCTTCGGGACACTATGAGGACCGCGAGGGACTAGACGAGGAACATATTCTTCATATACGTCGACAAATCTAGAAGAAACTCCAGGAAGCACTGTGGAAAACGGGAACTTACTAGTCGCGGAAGCTCCAGCAAGTTCCTCCCCAGCTTTCGCCAAAATAGGGAGAGCATCTAGGGGAATCGGGTCAACAAAGTTGCGCCCAAGCTCCTATACAACAAGGCAGAGAAAAGTTAAACAAAAATGGATACAACAAGAGTACACAAAGTACCCGGACAAAGAGATAAACAACTTACAGCTAGAGGGGAGTTGTTGGCAGAGAACTCGGAGATAGAAGGAGGAATAACGCTCACTACTTTCAGCATCTTCTGGAGACACTCGAGTACCTCCTCATCGGTCAGCTCAAGAGCTGGGACCATGCGTGAAGGATCCTCGGCTCCAGAATACTCGAAGCCAAGGTGCTCCTGCTCTTTCAAAGGCTGAACTCGGCGACGAAGAAAACTCAAAACAATACCGAAACCGGTTAAACCCTGCTGTTTCAGCATGCTAATCCTATCAAGGAGTGGCTGGATCACTTGAATCTCAGTAGGTGACTCAAGTTTCTTGTCCCATTAGTCATTCACCACAGGACCAGATCCAGAGTGGACGACAAGGGAAGGGATCAAATTGGCAGCGTAAAACCAGTTGGCACGCCAATCTTTTACAGAATCAACCAGGTCATAGTCAAAGAACTTGCTCTTAAGACCCTGGCGAAACTGAATCCCGCAACCGCCAAGAACGCTGGTTTCTTCACGGTGGGGTTGAGGTTTTAGACAAAAGAAGTAGCGAAAAAGAGATAGAGAAGGAGAGATTCCAAGGAAAGCTTCACAGAGATGAACAAAAACGGAAAGATGGAGAATGGCATTAGGGGTTAGATGGTTCAGACTAACCCCGAAATAACCAAGAAACTGATGAAGGAAGGCGGAAGCAGGAAGGCAAAGTCCGGCGCGGACAAAGGAAATGAAGAGGACAATCTCACCAGGACCCGGAGTAGGAACCCAATGCTCGCCCGGAACTCTCCATTCAGCGATGACTTTGCTTTGGATCAAGCCGTCGCTGACGAGCTCACGCAGCTGATCTTCGCTTGTTGTTGGAGCTGGCTAAACCTTCTGAGCAGCCCTCATGGCCACGAACTCTTGGTTCTCGATCAAAGAAAGGGATGACTCCTCATCCACGAAGGTCGCCTAGGACTTGCTCATGGTTTTCTTCTTACCCATGAACTAGCGGAAGCAAAAAGGTACTAGGGAAGATGAAGCTAGATGGCGGCGCTAAGGACGGCGGCGGCAATGGCGACGGCGGATGATTAAGAGCTAGGGTTTGAAGGCAAAAGAAAGGCAGTAAAGAAAAAGAGGACGAAGGGTCTATAAATAAATTTTGCAACGTTAGAAACGGCCCACCAGGCCCGTTAAAACACCGTGTGAGAACGCAACGGTCCATTTATCGACGCAGCTAAAACGACAGAGGGCACAAATCCACACAACGGTACAATCCCATGGGCAGATTTCAGACTTACCCGTCCAGCACCACGGCAGGGTTATCAGATCACTACAAGAACAACCCGTCAACCAAGAAGAAACAAAGGGCTACCTCGCAAGGAACAAAACAACACAGATATACGCTCAGGGGCTCGGCCTTCATTTCAACTACTCCTAGAGGCTCGAAACCAAAGACAAAGGACCAAGAATACAAGAAACTCATGACTACAATGATGACAACACATCAAGACTCTTCATCTGATTTCTTTTCTAAAGAGAAGAACTCGGAGAAAGCTTGGGGCTGCGGGATACATAGCCCCAGAATTTTTTGAAGACAAGAATCTGGACCCTCCAACTTTCGCAAGCAAAAGCAAGAGGCTCAGGGGCTACACTCAGTGAGTGCAAAACATGCCTGAGCATCCTGGCCGAGAGCAAAATAGCTGAAAAGACGCTTGAGCCCGCCGATGAGGGTAGCTAAAAGCTAACACCCGAAACAAAAGAGCAAAATGGCTGAAACATGCCTGAGCCTACCGGCCGAGAGCAAAATAGCTGAAAAGATGCTTGAGCCCGCCGATGAGGGTAGCTAATAAGCTAACACCCGAACAAAAGAGCAAAATGGCTGAAACATGCCTGAGCCTGCCGGCTGAGAGCAAAATAGCTAAAAAGACGCTTGAGCCCGCCGATGAGGATAGCTAAAAGCTAACACCCGAAACAAAAAGCAAAATGGCTGAAAACATGCCTGAGCATCCCGGCCGAGAGCAAAATAGCTAAAAAGACGCTTGAGCCCACCGATGAGGGTAGCTAAAAGCTAACACCCGAAACAAAAAGCAAAATGGCTGAAAACATGCCTGAGCATCCCGGCCAAGGGCAAAATAGCTGAAAAGACGCTTGAGCCCGCCGATGAGGGTAGCTAAAAGCTAACACCTAAAACTAGTCGACCGAAATTAAGCTTAAAAAGACCCTCCAGCTCTTCGTTCCAAAAAGCAAGAGGCTCGGGGGCTACATCCAGATAGGAATACTTTTTCCTCAGAAAAGCACAAGCGCCACTCAAGAAAGCACTTGGATGCCGAAGTTTGTCAAGGCAACATTCTATGCCGAGTCGTTTTACATAGCGTAGACGAAAGGTTGTCAACACAAAGATCTACATCTAACAAGTCATAGCGTGGACAAAGCACTCGACGGATCACAAAAGAGGAAGAAAAGAAAAGTACTCGACAAATCGAGGGATTTCGTCAGGATAACGCACGGAGTTGTTTACAGGGCAGAGACGAAAACGGGACAAAGTACTCAGCAAGTCAAGTAACTCCGACCATACCCGGGCAAAGAATACATCAACAAAAATAAAGAATCTTCATTTGAAGAGGAGTGTAATATTACAAGAGGTTGGTCAATTGGATCAGGCATTGTCATCAGGAAGAGAAATATCAATATTAAGACTGTCTACAATCCTACTGGCTAAACCTTCGACCTTAGGCTCCATCCTCTCAATGGCATCAAGGTATTCTTGGCTATCAGCTTCCTCTGCTATCTTAGACAGAGGCGCCTCTGGAGCAAGGACCCGGACCTGGGCCAGCACATTCTTGGTACATACTTGAGCGCACTTCTTCGCGAACTCTTGGAAACGAGTCGGAATTCGAGGAATGAACTAAGCCCAAGATTGCCCGTCATCCGCTGGAGTTCGGAGAACATCAGCTACTGAACGAAAGGATTTCCACAAAACGTTCCAATTTTTAGTAGCCATCGCCAGCTTCCTAGACAAGTCTTCAATAGTTTTGGGCCTGCACAAGATCTTTATCAGCTCCATGCCTGATCAACTTAGCAAGTGCAAGTTCTTCTTTAGCATGAGTAATTACCTCCTCAGCCTTGTTATGACTTGTACGAACAAGGGTCTTCATTTCATCAATGCCCTCTGAGAGCTTTTTTCCTTCAACTCGGAGAGCTGGACAAGACACCAAACAACAAGTCAGTAGGAGGGAAAGGTTTGAATACTGAAAGAAACAGAGAGAACCCGGAATACCTTTACATTCTTTCTTCACGGCTTCCAAGCTCTTCATGGCCTCCGAGTTCCTTGAAGCCTCCCGGATAGCGGCATCTTTCTGTTTCTCCAACTCCTGGGCAACAGTGTCTCTCTGTTTCTCTACCTCAACCACCCGGGCACGGAGAGCTTTTTCCTCTTTTTGATGCGACTTACGCTCACTCTCCAACTTGGCCCGGAGGAGATCAAGGTCAGTCTTCAGAGAACTTACCTCGGAGGACAACTTCTTCTCGGTTTCAGACGAAAAGAAGAAGCCGGTATGGTCACGAGAGAAAGTCTAAACAATTAAAGATAGAGAAAATAAGGCGTAAGGACAAAAGCAAAACAAATGGCCTAAGAAAGAATCTCAGAAAAACTTACGTGAAGCTTCTCCCCGAAAGAAGTCGCAGAGGACGCCAAGCTCCCCTAGGCTACGGTCAGCTCCGATAGCCGATGGGTGGCATCGAACTGTTGCACCACGTCATCAGTAAAAGAGGGACCGCCGGAAGCGAGAGAAGGGGAAGGAAAGGCCGGCTGGGGCGAAGAAGGAACGACCAAAGCAACCTCCCGGGAAGCCGAAGCCAATCCCTCAGAAGGACCCGACGCGACGGCCACAGTCACCTCCGAGGCAGCCAAGTCCGCAACTTCGCTAGGTAGCTCCGAAGCCCCCGCAACAACTTCACCAACAGTATGTTGCGAGTCCTAAGGCTCGGAACTCAATGGCATGGCGGAAGGCTGAGAAGAAGTCGATGAAGAAATGAGAGAAGACGAAAGACTAAAAATTGATAAAAGAAATCATCGATGAGAACCAGAAGAAGGAAGACAGAAGCAAAAGGATGAAACCAGAATCTACTCACCCAGCCACTTTCTTCTTCGCGAAGCCAAAAGAAGGCCTCGTAGGGGGGACCACGATGGCGAAAACGTCCCCGCCACCCGACGACGGGAGCGGGATAGCAGATACCGGAGCCACGGAAGAAGCCGGGGCTGGAGCCGTAGAAGAACTCTGCACTGGAGGAGCGGTAGAGCTCGGTACCGAGGCTACCAAAGAACTCGACACCAGAGCTTCAGAAGAAGTCGGTGCGGGAGCCTCAGAAGAACTCATACCCGACGTCTGGTTACTTCAAAAAGTTCAAGACTAAAAGTCAAGACAAAGAAGAGAAATTCAATGCAACAGGAATATGAAAACAACTCACCGTTGCATGATGAGGGGTACTTCGTCATCCTCCTCTCCCTCAGCCAAGGAAACCAGAGCACCTGCTGAAAAAAGAATAAAAAGTACTCGGTTCAAGAGAAAAACAAGAAGACAAAGAGACAAAGAGTATTAAATATGCTCACCTAAGAGCATGCTAGCTACAACTGGAGTACCTGGAAGAGTACTTGGCTTGAGAGACTTCTTGGAAATAGGCAGGCCAGATGAAGACCCATCCGTTTGCCCCCTCTTCGGGACACTACGAGGACCGTGAGGGACTAGATGAGGAACATATTCTTCATATATGTCGACAAATCCAGAAGAAACTCCAGGAAGCACTATGGAAAACGGGAACTTACTAGTCGCGGAAGCTCCAGCAAGTTCCTCTCCAGCTTTTGCCAAAACAGGGAGAGCATCTAGGGGGATCGGGTCAACAAAGTTGCGCCCAAGCTCCTATACAACAAGACAGAGAAAAGTTAAATAAAAATGGATACAACAAGAGTACACAAAGTACCCGGACAAAGAGATAAACGACTTACAGCTGGAGGGGAGTTGTTGGCAGAGAACTTAGAGACAGCAGGAGGAATAACGCTCACTCCTTTTAGCATCTTCTGGAGATGCTTGAGTACCTCCTCATCGGTCAGCTCAAGAGCTGGGACCATGCGTGAAGGATCCTCGGCTCCAGAATACTCGAAGCCAAGGTGCTCCCACTCTTTCAAAGGCTGAACTCGGCGACGAAGAAAACTCGAAACAATATCGAAACCGGTTAAACCCTACTGTTTCAGCATGCTAATCCTATCAAGGAGTGGCTGGATCACTTGAATCTCAGCAGGTGACTCAAGTTTCTTGTCCCATCAGTCATTCACCATAGGACTCGATCTAGAGTGGACGATAAGGGAAGGGATCAAATTGGCAGCGTAAAACCAGTCGGCACGCCAATCTTTTACAGAATCAACCAGGTCATAGTCAAAGAACTTGCTCTTAAGACCCTGGCGAAACTGAATCCCGCAACCGCCAAGAACGCTGGTTTCTTCGCGGTGGGGTTGAGGTTTCAGACGAAAGAAGTAGCGAAAAAGAGATAGAGAAGGAGAGATTCCAAGGAAAGCTTCACAGAGATGAACGAAAATGGAAAGATGGAGAATGGCATTAGGGGTTAGATGGTTCAGACTAACCCCGAAATAACCAAGAAACTGATGAAGGAAGGCGGAAGCAGGAAGGCAAAGTCTGGCGCGGACAAAGGAAACGAAGAGGACAATCTCACCAGGACCTAGAGCAAGAACCCGATGCTCGCCCGGAACTCTCCATTCAGTGATGACTTTGCTTTGGATCAAGCCGTCGCTGACGAGCTCGCGCAGCTGATCTTCGCTTGTTGTTGGAGCCGGCCAAACCTTCTGAGCAGCCCTCATGGCCACGAACTCTTGGTTCTTGATCAAAGAAAGGGATGACTCCTCGTCCACAAAGGTCGTCTGGGACTTGCTCGCGGTTTTCTTCTTACCCATGAACTAGCGGAAGCAAAAAGGTACTGGGGAAGATGAAGCTAGATGGCGGCGCTAAGGACAGCGGCGGCAATGGCGACGACGGATGATTAAGAGCTAGGGTTTAAAGGCAAAAGAAAGGCAATAAAGAAAAAGAGGACGAAGGGTCTATAAATAAATTTTACAGCGTTAGAAACGGCCCACCAGGCCCATTAAAACACCGTGTGAGAACGCAGCGGTCCATTTACCGACGCAGCTAAAACGACGGAGGGCACAAATCCACACAATGGTACAATCCAATGGGTAGATTTCAGACTTATCCATCCAGCACTACTGCAGAGCCATCAGATAACTGCAAGAACAACCCATCCTCAAAGAAGAAAGGGAGGGTAACTTCTGAAGGAACAAAAGAACCCGGTTCTTGATAAAAAGAACTCGGAAATTCCATAAGCAACACAGCAGGAGAAAGCGTGGCAACTAAGAAGGCAAGAATCTTTTTTTATTACAAATGAAATCAAGAAGTACAAGATTACACATCTTACAAGACCCGACGAACTCGGTACTACAACAAGCAAGGTAGCAAAGAGGAACCCGGACACAGCTAGGCTCTGGAACGACTACGTGTTCCAATTTGCTGCCAGGTAGAACAAACCGCCCTTGGCTACACTGTTTTCTTCAAAGGACGAACACAGTGCATCCAAGACGGAAATCAGCAGCATAGCAGGAAAGCATGGACCAAAGGAGGCAGGCAGGCATCTGTCTACCCAAGCCCGACGTGATGCAGGATCAGGTGTTGATCTGCACCAGACAGCCATAGGGCAGACAAAGAGCGCCAGCCAAGAACTGCCGAATGAAGGAACGAAGCCCACATCACAAGACTTCCTCCAACTACCACCACCAACTTCCTGATGCAACGCCACTGCGGGATTAGTCTACCTCTAAACCCTATCACAAGACTTCCTCCAGCTACGACGAGATACACAACAACCACAAGATACGCCCGGGGGCTGCTCAACTTCACAAACTACCATATCCATGACTACAAAGACTTCAGGCCACACAACAGAATGCTCAATGATTCAAAAATAAGCACCACAGGAGGGTATTTATAGACCAAAAGAGCGGTGCACATAAACCGGGAGCACCAAAGGTAAAGACCTGACAAAGGAAATAGTGAAAAGATAGAACTCAATGAAAAAGGACTCAGGCGTGAAGGAACAGTGACCAAGGACAAGCATATTCGGAAGGATATACCACCACGGTACAACCCATCAACAAACAGCATTTACACCCAACCAACTCCACACAACTACATCCGACAACAGAAGACTAGCGGAGAGTATGCCAAGGCCATGTAACCGAGTTCTTTCCGAATAAAAGAACCCGGACATAAGCTCGGAGGCTGGATGCCGCAAAACTACGAGGATGATGGTTTAATCCAAGACTAAAGGGCTGCTTCGGAAAGACGCTGCAAAACTACTCGGATGATGACATAATCCAAGTCTCGGGGACTACTTCAGAACACAAATTTTCAAACAACATAAAGATTCAAGACCCTCCAACTTTTTGTTCCAAATAGCAAAAGGCTTGGGGGCTACACTCAGTGAGTACACTTTTTCTTTGAAAAAGCGCACGTCACCAAAAGACTTCCTCAACGCAGACCACTTCAAGACACTACGACAAAAAGAACCCGGAACGAGCCATATTCGAGTTCTTTTTGATAAAACTTCAACGAACAATCAGAGCAACTTCAAGACAAGATCCTCCAGTTCCTTGTTCCAAATAGCAAGAGGCTCGAGGGCTACAACTAGATGGATGTACTTTTTCTTCAAAAAACACTCACCACTCGAAGATCCCAAGAAGCGCTACAAGGTTTCACTCCAGAAAGCACTCGGATGACGTTTGTTCCTACTCAACAAGACCTGAAGGAGCAAAACGAGACTTTTAGAGCTCAACCATGAAGTGCTCGGGGGCTTGTCGATGCGGGACCCATAGGATACCCCGCAAGGGAGAGAGAAGATCTAGTCTAACTAGGATTCTTCCCATGTAATCTTAGCAGTAGTACTATTCAGTAATTCTACTAGGAACTCTCATTGTAAACCGACTAGGACTCTGGCCTCCAGACTATATAAAGGAGGGCAGGGGACTTTGAACAACAGAACAACAATGGTACGACACTTCATAATCAATCCAACGTAGAGGCTAACGCCGACTGGACGTAGGGCTGTTACTCGATCAACGATCGAGGGTCCAAACTAGGATAAGTCATTTGTCTCTTGCGTTCACCATCGAGTTCTGCATACGCTGAAGCCCAAACATACTACCTCGGGGACCCCCGTGGCAGGCTATCGGTGGTAAAATATCGACAGTTATAGTATATTTGTTGTCTAGCTACTCATGGTGCTAAGGATGGTGTTAAAAGTGCAACTCTGATTGATATCATGCATCAAAGGTTAATTCTTTACTCCTTAGCATCATTGGTAGTAATTACTCTCCCACAATTTCAATCTATGTATATGTGCAAGCTTCAAACCAAAAACTCTAGCACATATGTAGGGAGAGCTAATACTATCAATTTGGGTTTGTTGTACTTGTCCAAAATCATTTACACACGGTAAAATTGCTTGGGCAAGCAACTCAAATCCATTTGAGCTTAATTTCCATATCTTTGTAGTGCTATCATCAATTACTAAAAAGGGGGAGGTTGAAAGTTCCTTGTTTGGTTTTGGTAATTGAGTGACAACCTAGGTGGACTAATATGTGATTATGTGAGATACACAGGAAATTAGTCCACAGGTACATATGTGATGAAGGAGCTTATTGCATAGGAGACATGACATAGAGTCATGTGACTAAGGTGGAGAAGATCAAGACAAGACTTGGCTTGACAGACCGGTTGCAAGTGTGAAGGGCAAGTTAGAGGCTTTGAAGCTATGGACCGCGTGACGGTGAAGCTTGAGCAAGACTTGGCGCCGATGGATGAAGACAATAGTGAAGAGGAAGTGAGGTCAAGATCAATGAACCAATAAGGTCACGTGATAATATGAAGTGGGTCATATCATTTGTTGATCATGTTGGTGCATATGTTGCATCAACATTGAAGGAGATGGAATGGAATGCACAAGACAAATGTATAACATAAAGGGCATTTCATTTCACCGGTCTAAGGTTGAGTAGAGAAGAAATAGATCGGATTTAGGATAGATAGCCATACTATAAAGAGGGGAAAACTTTTAGTTGCAACGGTTATCTAGTGCCACTAAGTGTGAGTTTTATTTGCATATGCATTGCGCTTAGTGACGTGGTGAGGTGCATGAGAAAACTAGGGAAAAATCTTTATGAAAATGCTAACTCAAGTGCTAACTTTGGTTTAGTACCTTGGAGGAGTTAGTGCCTTGAGAAAGGGTGTAAAAGGAGAAGTTTGAGACTACCGCTAGAATTTCTTGCTCACCCGGCCATAATTTCTAGATAAGGGTGCTCTGTTGGATGGACGGAATTAACTGGAATTTTAGTTGGCCCGAGCTAGAATTTCTAGTGCGAAAGGGGTGTGTGGAGCGCTCACCTTAGAAATTCCAAGCCGTCACCTAGAATTTCCAGTGCGGAAGTCCTCCTGAGCTGACTGTTGAAGAAAGAGCCGTTGGGGGCGTTTGGGCTGCTCCCACACTAGAATTTCCAGGCCATGTCGTCAAAAAATTCTAGTGTGGGTCTGGCAGCTGAGGGAGCCTGTGCGAGAGAGGGGATAACATTGGCTCCCCTCCTCTCTTCTTCCTCAACTAGCTCATTCCCCATTCTCATATTTGAAGCTAGGGTTCTTCCTCCTCTCCTCTCTCTCCCATGATTCTAGCTAAGATTTCTAGGAGAGATTGAGTTCCCTTTGTGGGTGTGGATTAGAGATTGAAGATCCACCTCTTCCCCTAACTCTCCCTATCAAGCTTGGTGCTAATTTGAGTGAGGGATTGAGAGCCTAGTGTGTGTGCATTTGAGGATTGTTTTTGGTGGCACTAGGAAATCTTTGTGATTGGGGGATTTCTTGTTACTCTCGGTGATTGCCATCACCTAGATGGCTTGGTGGATTATGGTTTCTGTTGTGAAGTCTGCGTGAAGATTGTGTGGTGCTCCGGAGAAGCGATTGTGAGGGGTATTATGCTCGCCCCGTGGGAGCCACGAAGAGCAACTCTAGTTGAGCGTGTCATTGAGCTACCCTCACTTGTGGGTAGGTTCTTGCGGCGCCCAACATGTGGGCTAGGTTTGTGAAACACCTATTAGCCATTGAACCACCAAGTGAGCGGTCGACACAACGAGGACTAGCTTGGTGGCAACCAGGTGAACCTCAGGATAAAAATCACCGTGTCAGCCTTGTTCATCCCGTTGGTTTGCAATTCCCCAACACATGCTTGTAATTACTTTCATATATATTATGCTTGTGTAGTTGCTCTTGTAATTAGTTAGCTTGTGTAGCTTGCTAGTTACCTTCTTGCTTGTGTAGCATAGAAGTAGCTCTCTTGCGTAACTAATTTGGCTTGAGTAGCCTTGTTAGTTACATTACTTAGTTTGTGTAGCTAAGTAGTTTGTGCTCTCTAATTTGGCTTGTGTAGCCTTGTTATTGAACATTGCTAGTGAGCTTAGGAGCTTTGTGCTTTTGCTTACTAGTTTGTGTAGGAGCTCCCCCAGTGCTTAAAGTACTAGTTGTATAGGTTTGTGTGACATTGCTTCTAGATTTGGTTAGGTGAGCTCTAACTAGCCTGGCACCTTTGTTGCCTAATTAAGATCTTTGTAAGGTGCTTGAAAACTTAGATAGAGAGGTGTAGTCTTGGCTAGACCGATAGTTTTAATTCTATATTTATCTCGGTTAGCCGGCGCAATTAATTTTAGAAAGGACTATTCACCCCCCTCTAGTCTACTGATGGTATTTATTAAGTGCAAATAGAATATGAAAAATTCCGCAAGCGCACATAATACCATTGTAGCATTTTACCGGTAGTATTCTAGGTATCGTTATTTATATTTTACCACAGGAAAACAATGGAGTAAAGACTTGTTGAATATCAAAGGAGTATCTATCAATCAACATGCCAGCATGGCTAGAGCAGGGGTGAAGGTAATGATAGGAGTAATGCGTAATGACACTTAGGGGATAAATCTATAAGATAATGTAAACTAGTCAACTCAGAAGAACAACGGGTGAGGTAGATTCCTATAATATTCTTGTTACAGGATCAAAGTATATATATACTCAACTATAGCTAAGACTAACTCTACTCTTGTGCACTTTGGGACGCCGCTTAGATGGTAGAGTACCCACAATAGATAACTCTATCGACACGACTATGGTCCTACAATTTAAGAACCTACTCAATTTAGAGTGGACTACAAAGGATAGACGGGGTTGTCACCTCCCGCTGCTACTACCCAACCAGAGAATAGGGTATACTCATAGGTAGAGCATCATATAAGCACCATGCTTACACGAGGCACGACTACTTAGCCCAATCGATAAACTAGCAGGCTAAGTGCTCTATGAACCCGCACATAAAAGTATGATAACCTCAACTATGCAAGATACATATTAAAAGTAAGCATAGCATGTAGATAGGAATATGATGAATTGATAATAAGTCTTACAAGATGTAGAAGTGAAGATACAAGGCTTTGCCGAGCCTCCAAGGCTAGATCTAGAACCTGAGCATGAGCCCTCCTCGACCCTCACTCCCAAACTACTAATCTACTACATTGGAGAGTCTAGACCAAATTCTCCTGGTGTATCTTGATCTTTGAATGAGAGGTATGAATTAGGGTTTCAGGGATAGCTCTAGGGAGGGGGGTAGGGCTGTTATATATAGGACGGAGCATCAATTCTAGACCCTCAGATCAAATTGACTTGAAAGAACGGCGTAGATGCAATCTAGGAGGCGGTGGAGAACCGACATTTGAAGAAGGGGCTGATAGGTGGGCCTAGGGGGGCGGGTGGCCCCACATGGTAGTCACCTGCCCTCCGCTTTGGTGGTTTGCCTTCTAGAGTCTTCTAGAGACTTTCCACATCGGTTTCACTACGGATAAACGTGATTTGCTTTGATGAATAGGCCCTCCTTGATGGTTTTCTGAGTAAATCCTCCTGCAAACACAGATTCACCAAAACTTGTGTAGTTTATTAGTTTAAACCCCTAGACCTATGTTGGTGATCCTTTTTATGCATTTATATAAGTTATATTGACGGTTTATGATGAACGTTAACTACCATCAACATCCCCCATCTCGACCCTACATGTGGCATCAGAGCTAGGTCTCTCTTTTGTGGTCTTCACTGACCTGAGAGGATGACGAACTACGGGCTAGATGTTGAGTGTCCACACATTTTTTATGGCACACACTTTGCACGATGGAGAAATTGGATGATTAATAATTTTAAGTTCATTTGCCCTCAAATGTGGTGGATCATAGATGTGGGTTTTTCTCATGCGTTGGATAAAAAGGGTGCAACTCAAGCGCAAAAAAAATGCTTATATCTCGATTGCCAAGCTATTAACATTTTCTATCAATCTATAGAAGATAGCATATTTGGTGAGATCATGGACATGACGTCCACCCATGAGATTTGGATTTATCTCAATGAAAAATATGGGACGGTCTCCGGTGATGATGATGATGATGAGCCCAAGGAGTGGCGCATGAGGATGTTGAGCATGACCACAACTTGGCGATTGTGGAAGATTGCTCCACCTTATGGTCAAGTGATGATGATGCTAGATCAACTACAAGTTCACTTGATAAGATTGATGGTGATGCCTCAAGTGATGCAAATGATGATTCTACCTCAAGCACACTTGTGATGTTGATGATGGTTCATGCTCGGACCATGATTGTGATGCTTCTAAAAGCTCTCCATCACCACATTGCTTCATGTCACTAGGTGACACAAAGGTACAAAATGCTAATATGGTTGATCATGTTGATTCATATGTTGAGCTTGTTAGTAGACTTGCTAGCATGACCATGACTTTAGAAAATGAGAAAGCTAAAACATTGAAATTGGAAAAAGAAAACTCATTTCTAAAGAATTCATGTGAAGAACATAAGCACTTACTTGATGTTCTTAAAGCTTCACATGATGAGCTAAAATTGACTCATGAGGAACTTAGTGTTGCTCATGATAACTTGATAAAAGACCATATTTTTCTCACTAAGGAGCTTTCCAATGGAAAAACTAAAACTAGTGAGAACTCATCACATGGGTCAAATGATCAATCACATATTGTTGCTAACCCTTGTGATGTAGGCAAGAAGAATGTATCCACCTCTTGTGATGACTTATTAGCTATGCCATATTCTTTATATTTAGATGCTTGTTCTACTTCTATGTCTTGTGAGGCTAATCTTTTGAAGAAGAACAATGAGCTTAAAAGTAAAGTGAAGAATTTGAGCAACAAGTTAGAGAGGTGCTACAACTCTCAAGTCACCTTTGAGCACATATTGAACAACAAAAGAAGTTATGGTGACAAGAGTGGTATTGGCTTCACACAAGATCAAGGGTAAGAAAATGAAGAAGCAAGAACAAAAGAATCTATCTCATTTCGTGTGCTTCAAATGCCATGAGATGGGTCACCTTGCCAAATCTTGCCCAACCAAGAAGCCAAAGATGAGGCCATAAGATGAAAATAAGAAGCCCCAAGTTCAAATCAAGATCAACCATAAAGATGGTGATGACTTGATGATGAAGAAGAAAAAAACAAGAAGGGGTGGAAGAGCAAAGCATCCAACGCTTATTCAATATGCCAAGATGATGAGCAAGAATCAAGATGAGAAGAAAGATTATGGTCACATCAAGTGCTTGAAGTGTGAAGATATGGGACACTTTGTCTCAAAGTGCCCTATCAAGCTTGAGAAGAAGGCTCAAGCAACTCATGAGAGGCAAGGCAATGTGAAGCACCACATGAGCAAGGAAGAAAAGGTTCAATCAAAGAGAAATTGCTACTCATGTAGGGAAAGGGGACACATAGCAAATTCATGTCCCCTAGGTAACAATTCTAAGCCTATTTCAATTATTGATAATAATATGCTTAGAAAGGATGGTAATGGTACCTCTATGGTTGCTATTGTAAAACATTCTGTTACTTATACTAAGGCTATGCCTAAGTATGTTGCACCTAACTTGAGAGGACCCAAACTAGTTTGGGTACCATCAAAAAGTGGATGAATATGTGTAGGTATCATCGACATTGGAGGTTTGATTTAATGGAATGATCATTGTTCATCATATGATTGAGTCAAGTATTGAATCTTAGTACATATTCTATCCCAATGCCAAGTCAAGACAAGTGAAGTCCAAATGTGCTACAACATATAAGTGCAACAATTTTAGTTGTGGTGATTTTTTAGAATTATTTGGTGGCTTACAAATATTTGAGTCGAAGCTTGCTAATGGATGATCATGAGCTTTAAAGGTACATTCTTAGTAGATCTAATTTATTTGGGTGCATATGAGCTGATTGAATTGGATAAATATGCATATATTGCTTGCTATGAGATGTTTGAATGGATCAATTGCTTAGTAATCAAATTTGAGTTGGTTTGAATGGATAAATTCATGAGATGAATTTTAATAAGTGGATTGAATGTAGTTATGTCTTATGAAAGTATTCAAAAAAGTTGATTTCAAGTTTGATTCACATTTGTTGAAGAATGGCTCAATATGTTGAAATATGTCCTTTATTGAAAATCTGAGTGAACTGAGTTCAAGTCTGAGTTTGATGGAACAATCTATTTGGATTGGCTTGATATTTGGTATGCATGCTCTAGACTTATGATATTAGTTGCTGTACAAATTTTATGAGAATTGGATAAGTATTGCTTTGGTTTTGGAGTAGATCTTGTCAGCTATAGTGCAGCAGTTTTTAGCATGTAGCGGTGAGGGAAGTTGTGAAATCTGGTAGCAATCTAGAAGTCAAATGAAGCTTAATTTTTATAGTTACTATATGATTTGGTGAAGCACATATCCACCAAATTTTGTGGTAATTGGATCTGTACATTAAGAGATATGGATTATTCATTAAAGGATACAGAGTCTGCTAAAAAGTGACAATTAATGGATTGATCTAGAGTCACTTTGATTGAAAGGTTCTCAAGTTGGAAACATGTTTATAAGTGGTTGAGGTACATAAGTTTGGTTTTGAATTGATCAAAAAGCATGAAAAGCAAAGAGGATAAGATCATTTGATTATGGAGTATACTTGGCACATATTTAGTACTCAAGTTTAAGATCAAGACCAAATTCAAGATAGAGATGAAGTTTAAGTTCTAGTGACAACTGAAAATCTTTTGGTAGAAAGAAAATGACTTAAATAAGTAGAAAGAAAAGGACTTAAAGAAGGATTCTAGATAATTCATCAAGTTAAGTCCATGGATCAATCAAACAAAATAATTTCAAATAACTATCAAGAATGGTTTTTTGGAGAGATGTCACTTCTCCCTAGTGTAGGGACTTGCCGTCTTTTATAGGTAAACCAAACGTGGTGCTTGGAAGGCTAAAATGGAAGTGGTGATCTAAGAAACATTTGAGATGCTTAGTTGAAGCAATCAAAAGGGTTGATCTAGAGAGCAAGCAACACCCAAAAAAAAGAGCTAGTCATGATATTTCAAGTGGTATTCTAAATAGTTCTCTTATGCAGGCATTGATAAAAAAGATGAAGCAAGCCAACCACAACAAGAGATAGTGCAATTGATCATTATTGGTTCTCATTTCATATGGGTGAAGAATGGATTTCGTTATTGATGATTGGTCTTCACCAAGCTTATAATTGGACTTCACATTGCTATTTCAGAGCTTTATTGAAAACTAATGACTATCCTCTACTCCAAGATAGCAAAGGTATCATTATAATGTGTATGATCATTTCATCCCTTACTAGTATGCGGTTAGTGCATATAGTACATGTCTATTAGGATCATGCATTACAAAAGAAATTTTAAATTCATAGTCTACCCTATTGCTTGAATGATTAATTGATCTAGTGGCAGTATATGAGTTTATTCATGAGCTAGTAAACCCAGTACTTGATTTATTTTAGATTGCCAACAAGCGACAAGTACAATCTTGATAAGATAACCTCCAAATGAGTGAAGAATCTTAGAAAGGGTTCAAACCAGACTTGAAAGCTTAGGTAAATCAATTTAGTTCAAGTCAATATTAGAAGCTTATGATAATGACAAGAGTACAAGACAAAGATAACAATACAAATGGATATGTAGTTTGGTTGTTTCAAGTAGTATCTAGACCCAGTTGATTTCTCAAGTGGTATTTACAAGTGGTGTCAAGATCAACTTATAAGTGATATCCTACAAGTGGTACTCATAAATATGACAAGCGTTCAAGAAATGGTTATAATGATAAATCCTACAAGTGGTTCCATGATAGTTGCTACAAGTGGCATGTCTAGATTATCACATAAGTTACAAATGTGATTCATACAAGTGGTATCCAGCACATCAAAATGGTTGTCTCATAAGTGATCCTCAACTTTAAGTGATCTTCAAGTGAAGCAAGTTCCCTCACATACAAGAGCTCAAAGTTTATCTAGTGAATGACCCATGCTATGACATTGGGGGAGGTGCCCCACCGATTGGTATCAAGGTCAAAGAAGGTATCTCAAGAGCTACAAGTGGTGTCATTCCAACATATTTAGTCGTGTCCATAAAAAATGCAAGATTCAAGTATCAAGCATCTACCCCTAAGTGCAACCCTTTGTATCAAAAGAGGCATACCTTTTATGAAAATTGATGACAAAGGGGGAGAGATTTGTACAAAGATATGAAAGCTTTGGAGAAGTAGAAGTTGGACATGGACAAAGAGGGAGCAACATTGAAGAATGGAGAAGGATCAAAATTCTTGGACAAGAGAAGCACACAAGTACGGGGAGCAAGCTCATGAACTTGATTAGTTGCAATTGATATATGCATATTCATGTGCTTTCTTGCATTGCATAAGTTTTTAAATTTGATATACATGCTTGTGTGGTGTATGCTAGTTATAGAACTTGAATGATGATTTGATAACTAGCATGCATAGTATGGTAACTAGACTTGTATTTCTGCACTTGCTACTAGAACCTTGCTTATAATGTTGATCTCACGAGGGTTCTAGTATATTTATTGTCTAGCTACTCATGGTGCTAAGGATGGTGTTAAAAGTGCAACTCCGATTGATATCACGCATCAAAGGTTAATTCTTTACTCCTTAGCATCATTGGTAGTAATTACTCTCCCATAATTTCAATCTATGCATATGTGCAAGCTTCAAACCAAAAACTCTAGCACATATGTAGGGAGAGCTAATACTACCAATTTAGGTTTGTGGTACATGTCCAAAATTATTTACACATGGTAAAATTGCTTGGGCAAGCAACTCAAATCCATTTGAGCTTAATTTCCATATCTTTGTAGTGCTGCCATCAATTACCAAAAAGGAGAAGATTGAAAGGTCCTTGTTTGGTTTTAGTAATTGAGTGACAACTTAGGTGGACTAATATGTAATTATGTGAGATACATAGAAAATTAGTCCATGGGTACATATGTGATGAAGGATCTTATTGCATAGGAGACATGACATAGAGTCATGTGACTAAGGTGGAGAAGATCAAGACAAGACTTGGCTTCACGGACCGGTTGCAAGCGTGAAGGGCAAGTTAGAGGCTTTGAAGCTATGGACCGTGTGGCGGTGAAGCTTGAGCAAGACTTGGCGTCGATGGACGAAGATAATAGTGAAGAGGAAGTGAGGTCAAGATCGATGAACCAATAAGGTCACGTGATGATATAAAATGGATCATATCATTTGTTGATCGTGTTGGTGCATGTGTTGCATCAACATTGAAGGAGATGGAATGGAATGTGCAAGACAAAGGTATAACCTATAGGGCATTTCATTTCACCGGTCTAAGGTTGAGTAGAGAAGAAATAGACCGGATTTAGGACAGATAGCCATACTACAAAGAGGAGAAAACTTTTAGTTGCAACGGTTATCTAGTGCCACTAAGTGTGAGTTTTATTTGCATATGCATTGCGCTTAGTGAGGTGGTGAGGTGCATGAGAAAACCAGGGAAAAATCTTTATGAAAATGCTAACTCAAGTGCTAATTTTGGTTTAGCACCTTGGCCGAAGCTAGAATTTCTAGTGCGAAAGGCATACCTGGTGTGTGGAGCGCTCACCTAAGAAATTCCAAGCCGTCGGGGAATTTCTAGTGCGGAAGTCCTCCCGAGCTGACCGTTGGAGAAAGAGCCGTTGGGGGCATTTGGGCTGCTCCCACACTAGAGTTTCTAGGCCGCGTCGTCAAGAAATTCCAGTGTGGGTCTGGCAGCTGAGGGAGCCTGTGCGAAAGAGCAGATAAGGTTGGCTCCCCTCCTCTCTTCTTCCTCAACTAGCTCATTCCCCATTCTAACATTTGAAGCTAGGGTTCTTCCTCCTCTCCTCTCCTCTCTCTCTCTCTCTCATGATTCTAGCTAAGATTTCTAGGAGAGATTGAGTTCCCTTTGTGGGTGTGGATGAGAGATTAAAGATCCACCTCTTCCCCTAACTCTCCCTCTCAAGCTTGGTGCTAATTTGAGTGAGGGGTTGAGAGTCTAGTGTGTGTGCATTTGAGGATTGCATTTGGTGGCACTAGGAAATCTTTGTGATTGGGTGATTTCTTGTTACTCTTGGTGATTGCCATCACCTAGATGGCTTGGTGGATTGTGGTCTCCATTGTGAAGCCCGCGTGAATATTGTGCGGTGCTCTGGAGAAGCGATTGTGAGGGGTATTGTGCTCGCCCTGCGGGAGTCGCGAAGAGCAACTCTAGTTGAGCGTGTCGTTGAGCTACCCTCACTTGTGGATAGGTTCTTGCAGCGCCCAACGTGTGGGCTAGGTTTGTGAAACACCTATTAGCCATCGAACCACTAAGTGAGTGGTCGACACAATGGGAACTAGCTTGGTGGCAACCAAGTGAACCTCGGTATAAAACTCACCGTGTCAACCTTGTTCATCCCGTTGGTTTGCAATTGCCCAACACAAGCTTGTAATTACTTTTATATATATTGTGCTTGTGTAGTTGCTCTTGTACTTAGTTAGTTTGTATAGCTTGCTAGTTACCTTCTTGCTTGTGTAGCATAGAAGTAGCTCTCTTGCGTAACTAATTTGGCTTGAGTAGCCTTGTTAGTTACATTGTTTAGTTTGTGTACCTAAGTAATTTGCGCTCTCTAATTTGGCTTGTGTAGCCTTGTTATTGAGCATTGTTAGTGAGCTTAGAAGCTTTGTGCTTTTGCTTATTAGTTTGTGTATGAGCTTCTCCGGTGCTTAAAGTACTAGTTGCATAGGTTTATGTGACCTTACTTCTAGATTTGGTTAGGTGAACTTTAACTAGCTCGGCACCTTTGTTTTCTAATTAGGATTTTTGTAAGGTGCTTGAGAACTTAGATTGAGAGGTGTAGTCGATAGTTTTAATTTTATATTTATCTCGATTTGCCAGCGTGATTAATTTTAAAAATAACTATTCACTCATCTCGTCCGTCACCTCGATCCGTGCACGTTGAATTTCATGGCGCTACCACTAATTGTGCAACAGAGTAGATCCCTCCATAGAGAGAGATGTGCTTCGGTGATTACTCGAAAAATGTAGGCATTAGTGATGCCTTAGATAATTGTTGGAGCACTCTAAATCTTCTAAACGACCCTTTATTATATACTGGAGAGACTTTTTGGTAATCTGTCAAAGATATCGTCACGTACTAAGGTCCAGTTTAATTTGTTAGAGCTTTGGGGTCTCTGGCTCTAGTTCCTTTATATACGAGAACATATTTTTCTTTCTTCTCTTAAGATAAACTTAGAACTGATAAAATTACTTTTTTTTTAACTTTAGCGTCTTCAACTCCTCTTTGCAATGTGTAGGTGAAACGTTCCCGGCAGCCCGCCCTGGTCCCGCCAGCACAGCGCTCCACAGTCCACATCGTTCCACTTCCACGGCCCTGTTTGGCGCTCTAGGCCTCTGGCGATGGCGAGTGGCGAGAAAGTGCAGCGCTCAGCTGTAGCACTAGCACGGTACAACAGGCCACTAGACCAGCCTCGTGCGGTTGCCTCTCTCCCTTCCGCGATCTCGCTCCGCGGTGACCCCGGTCTGGCTATGATGATGGCTCAAATTATGGGGACGACGGTGGTGATGGATCGAATTATGGCGACGACTGGCGATGCATGCATGCATGCATGATGGCCACTGCCCAGGCCGCGCGCGTCCGTGGTCAATACTGCTACTGCCTGCCCCATCGTCATCGGTGCTGGTGGTCGCACCCAGACCGTGACCGCCGGCCGG
This sequence comes from Miscanthus floridulus, assembly GCF_019320115.1. Classification (NCBI taxonomy): domain Eukaryota; kingdom Viridiplantae; phylum Streptophyta; class Magnoliopsida; order Poales; family Poaceae; genus Miscanthus; species Miscanthus floridulus. The sequence continues at coordinate 73,146,089 of NC_089596.1, read as the reverse complement.
CCGCCTAAATTTCGCCGGCGGTTTTAACTCCCGTGCGGGTCCTCTCCTCCGGCCGTTTTGTAGGGCGTAGCCCATGCGCCGGTGTCCCAATTGAACTGGCCGGCCGGATCCAGCTAGATTGTTTGTGTCGCGTGCCAGGACGAGCACCCAAGAGCACTCCCTGAAACGTACTCTTACTTCTTTCTTTGGCAGAAAAAACCCTGGCAGCACCAGGATTGACTCAAGCGGCTCTCGATAAAAAAAACGTACGTGTCAGCAAGCGGCGGATCCGAAAATGCGTGTGCTCGATGTACAGAGATCCTGTACACAGAACACCAGCCCGGCTCGACGGCGACCCGTAACTGAACCGCCGGCTCTTCCGCAGAGCTCTCGGCGGCTTGCACTCTATTCGCTCAACTCGCAAGAGACCAAACCGGGCGTAGCTTTGCGGATGGCACGCATAAGACGTACAGTACTGGTGTCCATCGGGCGCGCGGCGAAGCATGAGGCGCGGCGCGGCACACACCTCCACGGGTCGCGCTCGGCCGCTCGCGCATCAGCTGACCAGCAGCACACCAGTCATCTACCCGGGAGGCCCACGGGGGCTATCGGCCAACGAGCAGGCGCAAATCGACAAGCAGCGAAGAAGCAGCTTCTCTTGGCTGTGGCCTGTGGGGCTCCCCGATCTTCCTGCCGTTAAGACGCAGCAGCAATGGCGGCAGTAGTAATGAGTTACGGTACTTACCTTTAGATCTGCTTAGACGGTCTCCAATAGCCTAAACGCAAAATCGGTGTCACACAGTATTTTGCATATCTAAAATCACGCTCTAACAGAAGACCTGTACAAATAACCCATTTTGGGTCCGAGGCCGGCAAGAACGTAAAAAAGCGTCGTTGAGGAGAGACGACGCAAAAATCTTGCGCACATAGTGGTGGGCGCCGCCGTGCCAGGGGAGGGGGCGCTCGCCCAAGGTCGCCGCCAGGGGGCGCGCTCGCCTTAGCGCCGCCGGCCGAGGAAGGGGCTCCCGCGCCTGTGTCGGGGGACGGGCACCGCGGAGGCCCGGTCGTGGCTGCGGACACCGCCGAGGCCTAGCCGCAAGGGAGCGCCGGCGGGCGAGCACCGCGGGGGGGGGGGGGGGGGGTGGTGGAGAGAGAGAGACAGAGAGAGAGAGAGAGAGAGAGAGAGAGACGCACGGCCGGAGGAGAGGGGCGAGGAGGGGGCTAGCCGTCGTCGAGGCCCAGCCGGGCGCGCCGCCACGTTGGAGGCCGGCCGGTGCGCTGCCACATCGGGAGAGGGAAAGAGAGGGGGAGAGTGCGCGCGCACGCGCGGGTGCACCGCCGCCGGTCATGGAGAGAGGGAGAGATTTATGGAGAGTTGGAGGGAGAGGAATGGGGGAGCAGGCGGTAGATATTTTGTTCTTGGAGAGGAAATTTTGGGTTCGCTGTTGGAGAAAGAAATTTTTGGGTGGGTGACCTAGTGATTGTTCATGGCCCAATTCTTAGAATGAGTCCTGTATTTGGATTTGGGCTATTGAAGATAGTCTTAGGCGTTGTTTAGATCCTTCCTGTAAAGTGTGGGGCGTCATATCGAATGTTATATGAGGGGTGTCGCATGTGGTGCTCGAATACTAATAAAAAAATAAATTACAGAATCCGTCAGTAAACCACGAGACGAATTTATTAAGCCTAATTAAATCATCATTAGCACATGTGTTACTATAGCATTTTTATTGTCGAATTATGGACTAATTAGGCTTAAAAGATTCGTCTCTTAAATTAATCACAAACTTTGTAATTAGTTTTTTTAATCTATATTTAATACTCTATATATGCGTTCAAACATTCGACGTAGCAGGATGTAAAGTTTTATGGTGGAAACTAAACAAGAGCTTAATCCGTGAGCACAACTGCACGCGCAAGGTAAGCCCAGCCCAGCCCAGCCCGGCCTTGTCAGAGTGCACTGGCGGGATTGGAATAGCTAGGCCTGGACCAAGATCATTGCGGATTGTGCGGACGGGGGACGCCGTTGCTACAAAGCAATTCCTGCCGTGCTGTACTTGCTCCCCTCTGCCGTGGAGGGAGCAGAGGCAGGTGCCGCTGCCGTTCACCGGTCTGCATGCACTCTGCAGTCTGCACGCAACAGATGGTCATGGGCTCAAGGCTTAGCAGTAGCTCTGAGAGCGAGACGTACACTTCCTCTGGCTATCACGCCAGCTCGCCGGTTGCTGCTCCGTCCAGTGCCAGTCCAACTGAGCCCCGTCCTTCGCGCTGAATCTGAAGGGCGCCTGAAGCTAGCGGACGGAGGTTGACAATGATGGCGGATGAGACAGTCCTCTAATCGACCAGAATTACTGCTCATCTTTAGTACACTGTCTGCTTAGATCTAGTAATACCGTGGGGATCTAATCTATCCGTGATTCTGAAAATAAAAAAGAATTGATTGAGAGCCGCTCCGAGAGACACCGTATCCGGTTACGTATAGGACAACAGATCGTACGTAAACGGGGGCCATATCTTTCGCGGTCGAAAGGACGGTAGGTACGTCCTCGCCCGTTGATAATGGCAATGCCGGGCTACCTTTCGCTACAACGCTGCTGGTACGAGCTACCAGCTGTAGATAAGCCTGTTCAGGAGGCCGTAAACGATCGTAGATTATTTACTGCTGGCTGATTTGGTGTGAGAGAAAAATACTGTTCTGGCTGGAAATTTACGATCGTTTACGATCAAGCGAACAGGCTGCATACGGAAGAGTATTAGAGTCTACTACGGAGCACACCACATTCCTTTCCGAATTGGCGACAAGCTAATGAGCAGGTGTTTTCCGTTGGGCAGAAATGCATGGGAAATTTTCTCATTCGATCATTTGCCACTATAATATTAATTAATTTGCCCTATCTATGATCGTAGAGAGCTAAGCAGGCTATTGGGAGAAAACTAACCACCAACTTGTGTGCTCCCACACTCATTCCCAACACTAAGCACTGCTGAGAGTCGTCGGAATCTTGCCACCGACGCGACCTCCGTTTCCCCTGTCGCCCGCCCTCACTCATCAGTCATCGCTCACAATTTGTAGGGCTCTCTCTCTCTCTCTCTCTCTCTCTGTGTGTGTGTGCCTGTGTGGTAGGCATGCATGAGCATGATGCACGCTAGAGATCAGGGTAGTACTGCGTGCTGGAACGACAGCGCTACTCATTCGGCGTCATTTCGCATCGCCGGCCTGCACCAAAATTGTCGGCAAACTGGGGAAGGCGACGCGCGTTCCGTTCGCCTTTTTTTTTTGTTCCGTTTATTTACCACAAAAACAATGCATGGTGGATCATGCATTCATGCGGATAAGGTATTGGGGCGAAAACGTATGTACATATGTATGCGATCGCGGACGACGCGTGCCAAAAGTCGTGTAGGAGACAGAGGCGGAGGACAACACACAGCCTGTTCTCCATTTGCGTCGTGGCAGTGGCAGTACTGGCCATAGGCCCCGTTATAAGTCAAAATACTATTCCTAACTGCTTTACTGTGAGAGAAAAATACTATTCCGACTAAAAAAATAAGCAAACGTGGCCTAGCACAGCACAGCACAGTACATCGTATTCGTAGGCACCGCATGCAGATGCATGTATTGCCCGCATCGCAGGCTTGTGCATTATTAGCATCGCACATAATAAAAGTATAGGACCAAACCAAATGCAAATGCAAATGCTTCTGATGAATTGGCCGGCCACTCGTTGGTTAGTGTCTTGTCCATGGGCCGTGCCGGTACGCGTATAAATATGCCAACTAACATAACACCACACGTTCGGTGTCATCGGTCCCCTTGCAGTAATCGCATTCTACACTCGCAAAGTTACGAGTAGATTGAAGTGAGGAAATGAGGAAAATTGCACAAAAAGTATTGTCGCAGTCGCAGGCTGGCAGAGTGGCAGTGTAGACTTAGGCCTCCTTTGGAACGTAAGATTAAATAACGTTGGAATAGAAAAAGCACAGGAATAAAATAGGAATGTATATGTAAAATAGAGGAACGAGAAACATAGGAATTTTGTTGGAACGAGTGTTTCGATGAGTGTAGGAAAAATGTAGGAAACAATAGCGTGTGTTAATCCATACTGGAGTTACTAGCTTCTTTATCAACGTAAGCTACTTAATTGCATGTGGGCCAGTACTGCAGTTCCGTATCCAATCTCTACCATTTTGCTGCCATTTACCTCGATCCTACGGGCATGTGTTGGAAACTAGAGATCAGAGTGGATGTTTTGTTTCCCATGTTTCTCTTTTTTTTGTGAAACGTTTCCCATGTTTCTCCCATGAAATGGCTTCCAAAGGAAATTTTCCTTCAATTTTCCTACGCCTCAATCCTGCCAACCAAAGGCACTATATTGCCGATTCCTATAGGACCAAAATCTTGTATTTTTCCTACAAACTTCTTACAAAAAGAGGGTGAAGTCTCTTCAAAACAGTGTAGGTGAACAGTAGCCAGTAGTCACTCCCACAAAAAGAGGGTGAAGTCTCTTCAAAAAAAAAAAAAAAAGATGGGGAACACTGGACAGTGAAACCTTTTGGTGTCGACGTGTCGTGCCGTCGCGCAGTGAAACTTTTTGGTAAATCCGCCACGCATTTTGCCAGTTTGCCCAGCTGAAGCCAAAAGTCAGAACAGTAGGCAGTGCAGAGTTTCCCTGCAATCGCTCGCTTTTGGTCTTTGCACCACAGGGTCGTCGATGCCCGGAGCGGCAGTTACATCCGTTCGATCTGCCAATGGACGGTCCACATCAAGTTGGAGAAATCGATGCGGAAAAAAAAAACATCACCAATCTTCTACTAGTAACCTGCACGTCCCTACAGTGGAATTCGAGCTTTAATCATCTCAGATCCTCGGTTCTGACTTCTGAGCATGGCTTAATTACTCCAGGCTAGTTTAACCCAAGATCCGCCTGTCAGACGGGCCCACACGCACAGAAACGGACAACCTTCCGCTTCCGCTTCCGCTGCCCAGCTCAACTCTCCCGGGCCCACAGGAAACCAGCCCGGCCCCTCGGGCCTCGGCTAAACTTCCTGTATCATCTCGTGCTCTCGCAGTCGCAGCCCCTCCTCGTCAGTCGTCAGTCGTCACTAGTCCTCGCTCGTCGCTGCTCCCTAGTGATCAGTCACTAGTGACTGTACCATGCAGCTGTAGCAAGCGAGGAGCCTGGTTGGTAGGAGTAGCGCCAAGTGTGCGTCCGGGCAGGCTGCGACGGCGAGCAGGAGGGAGCAGCACCGCCGGCCTCCTCCGGCAATGTCGCCTCCGCCCCCGCCGCTGCTGCGGAACGAGCTGTCGCGCAGGACGGCGGTGCTGGGCCTGCGCCTGTGGGTGCTCGTGGGCATCGCCGTCGGGGCCGCCTTCGTGCTGCTCCTCGTGCTCATCTCCCTCCACCTCGCCGCGGCGCGGCGGAGGCGGCCCAGGAAGGGCGTCGTGCACGCGCCGGCGCCGCTGTCCCCGTCCACCATCCCGCCCGTGTCCAAGGAGATCCAGGAGGTGGCCGTCCACGTCGGCTCGCTCCGCCACTACCTCGAGATGGGCCACGCGTTCCTCAAGGACGGCGGCGGCGGCGGCGACGGCGAGTCCGTGGCGCACGGGTCGCAGCGCGTGCACATCGAGGCCGGCAAGGGCCAACGCATGGTCGCGTACGCTGACGGGGAGGTCGGCCCCGTGGCGTCCGACGTGTCGCCGGCGGCGGCCGTCGTCGTGGGCCCCGAAGTGTCGCACCTCGGCTGGGGCCACTGGTACACGCTGCGGGAGCTGGAGGAGGCCACCGCCGCGTTCGCCCCCGAGCACGTCGTTGGCGAGGGCGGATACGGCATCGTCTACCGCGGCGTCCTCGCCGACGGCTACCAAGTCGCCGTCAAGAACCTCCTCAACAACAGGCGCGCACTGCCAACCCGCATTTTCTCGCGTGCGCTTTTCCGTTCGGTGTGCGTTCGATGCTTTTATTTTGGATTGACCCGCTGCACGTTGCTCGCCGGATGCAGGGGACAAGCCGAGCGGGAGTTCAAGGTGGAGGTGGAGGCCATCGGCCGCGTCCGGCACAAGAATCTGGTCCGGCTACTGGGCTACTGCGCCGAGGGCGCCCAGCGGTACAGAAACAGAACCCTCTGCGCTGCGCATTGATGACGGCTGCATAACTGCACTGCTTCTTGTGGTAATTTGTTTGGCCGTTGCTTGTGATCTCAGGATACTTGTGTACGAGTACGTCGACAATGGCAACCTCGAGCAGTGGCTGCACGGCGACGTCGGGGCGGTGAGCCCACTCACCTGGGACATCCGGATGAACATCGTGCTCGGCATGGCCAAAGGGTGCCTGAATTTTTATTTTTTCCCCACTGCTTTCGTTTTGCTCAATGCTCATGTACCACCTCTGAACCGGTGGTGTATGTATGGGTCTCTGATGAGAGATTAATTTGGCACGGATGATTCAGGATCACGTACCTGCACGAGGGGCTGGAGCCGAAGGTGGTGCACAGGGACATCAAGTCGAGCAACATCCTGCTGGACAGGAGGTGGAACCCTAAGGTCTCGGATTTCGGCCTCGCCAAGCTCCTGGGGTCAGACAGCAACTACGTCACCACCAGAGTGATGGGAACATTTGGGTGAGCCGGCGGCTTTAGGTCCCTTGATGATGAATCATGTTTGATCTTCTTCTTTCTGGTGCAATGCTTGATGTCAATTCTCAAAATGCTTCTGTTTTTCAAAGCTATGTGGCACCAGAGTATGCTAGCACCGGTATGCTGAATGAGAGGAGCGACGTGTACAGCTTTGGGATCCTCATAATGGAGATAATCTCCGGTCGAAGCCCCGTCGACTATGCCAGACCTGCCGGAGAGGTCAGTGTGGTGTCTGTGATTCAATGAAGCAACGAGATCATGCTATGCTTTGCAATGCGAAATGTGCTTCTGAATTTGCCTGAGTTCCTGATTTTTCTGTACTGTTACAGGTAAACCTTGTAGAATGGCTCAAGAACAAGGTGACCAACAGGGACTACGAGGCCATCCTCGACCCGAAGCTGCCGGAGAAGCCTTCCTCCAAGGCGCTGAAGAAGGCTCTCTTGGTCGCACTGAGGTGCGTGGATCCTGATTCGCAGAAACGGCCCAAGATGGGACATGTAATCCATATGCTTGAAGTCGACGACTTCCCGTATCGAGAGGTGAGCCCTATTGCTAGTTGCTTCTTTCACCGTATATATATGAAGTCAATCATGCTACTCATTCGCTCTCAAGAACATACTCTATGCATGCTGAACTCGATCCCGAGTTACATATGGTGAAACCCGCGCAATTGCCGGTTAAAACAATGTGCCGATTACCCTGTCCTACATGAACACCTCACTCATGCCTGTCAATATTAAAATGGTGATACCCTCTGCATCCGGGTTTTAAGAAACATGGACAGTAGGCCCATCAGGATTAAAATAGCACAATGTTGCTCTGATTACTTAGCACTTTGTCTGACCACTGACCAAGTGTAAAATACTTGTCCGGACAGTGCCTGATGTTAACTAATCTGTCATCAACGAATAACTATCCCAAAGAAAACAATATCACCATCCGGGCCATGTTTTACTGCCACCCATAGGCCCCTAAGAAAACTATTGTTGGTCAGATGCAGAGATGCTTTCCGTACTGTTTGTATACTCAGTCCCCTGTGTAAGTATACTGCCATGTCCTCTTTAGTGTTTATAGCTGTGCCTGCGTTTGTGCGCATCCTCCTGCAGGATCGTCGATGTCTTCGGCCGGGCAACGGGAGCCCCTTGGAGAAGGCGAGGACACCGGGGAACCCGGCGGCGGGGTCATGCGACAGCAGCTGCTACGGGGGCAACACGACCACCGCGAGCACGCCGTCCAGATTAGTGCAGGACATGTAGCCAGCGCCACCACGCGCGCACCTGCCGGGCTTCTGAGCTCTGCCCCTGCGAGCAACGCGGAGGTGCTGCAACTCTGCTTCGTCGGTGTCGTTTTGATCTGGTTCCGTCTCTGCCCTGTCGACGCATAATCTGTAGTGAAGGAGTGGTTGCCTTCCTAGGTTTTGATTCTGAACTCTACCGTGACTTGACGTAGATTTTGCCGCCAAAATGCCGAACTGTTTGTATAGAGAACTGCTCTTATCTCAGGCCGTAAGTTTGACTGTTCGTTGATTCGTGTACTGTTGTACAAAAAAAAAAAGAGTCAGCCTGTTCGTTTGGGTGGTTTGTCGTAAACGATCGTAAATTTTTAGCCGGAACAGTATTTTTCTCTCACACAAACCAGCCAGCAGTACTTCTTCACGAACCAACAACGATACGAACCAGTCAACCGAACAGGCTACGTGTGTCCAACTCGGTGCATGTGCATCCTGTTATTCTTGTCTGTCCTCGCAGCTTCCCGGGTCGAAGCATGTCTCCGGTAAGGCATGTTTAGTTCTCCAAAAGTGTATTATATAAAAAGAAGATTCCTCGTCATATCAAATTTGTGTTATATGTATAGAGTATTAAATGTAGACGAAATCAAAAACTAATTGCACAGTTTGCTTTAACTTTGCGAGACGAATCTTTTGAGCCTAATTAGTCAATGTTTGGACAATAATTCACAAATACAAACGAAATGCTATAGTGGAGAATCGTGCATTATGCAAAGTTTGCAGGTGCAAATCTTGCCGAACTAAACGCGCCCTAACTTGAATACAGCTAGTTGTTTGCCAAGCAATTTTGAGCAATATTTCTTTTATTTAACAGAAGACGCCATGTGCATGACGTTTGCTTGAAAGACGCTGCATTTCGCAAGAGAAACTCGTTATCGTGCCGGTCGGTCGGATTTTGGCTTGGGATTTTGAATTTAGCCGCGAGCAAAATGCCAGGCTGGGCCCGGTAGCCTCGGACGCAGGCAACCCACTTCCTCGTCCAGCCCAAAGCCCATGAGTTCAAGATTGGATCAAAACCACGCTGCCCTCTCTACTCGCCTCTCACTAGTAGAGAAACGACATTTGATCCACTTCAAAATTTAGCTTTAGTCTCGGTATTTTTCACGTCTAGGACTAGAGAAACCTTTAGTCCCGGTTGGTAGCTCTAACCAGGACTAAAGGTCTCTGCCCAATGGCTACCGTGGTAGGCTTTTGCTGCAGGGGACCTTTAGTCCCGGTTGGAGCTACCAACCGGGACTAAAGGTTAACTTTTACTCCCGATTGGTCCCTCCAACCGGGAGTAAAAGTCTACTCCCGGCTGGAGGCTCCGTCCGGGACTAGAAAGTGACCTTTAGTCCCGATTTCTGTATCCAACCGGGATTAAAGGTCCCCTCGTATATACCCCTTCTTCCTCCCCGAGCCCGAGTCACTTCGAGCTCAGTGTTCTTGCTTCATCGCCGGCCTCTCTTCTTCCTCATCGCCTTTCTTCGATTCCTCATCGATTCTTCGGTTCTAAAGGTTACCAACTTTATACTCTCATGTTTCATCAGTAGCATAGCTCATTTTGTGGACTAGATATATATGGTTTTTTATGTTGAATTTTTTTAATTTGTAAGCCATTTAAGCACAAAATCACTTTAAAGTTTGCATATTTGGATGAAGGAAGGTTAAAGTAGTTATTCAAAACTAGTATTCAGCTTTCATTTCTAGCATGCATAGCACATTTCATGGTTTAGAGATATAGAGAATTTTAGAGTTTTTTTAATTTTATTTGTTTATAAAATGAGAAATTTATATTATATTAAAAATGAGTATAGAGAGTAGATGGCAACTGCTTCCGGGTCCTCGGTCTCTCATCGGGTTCCAAAGCGACTGAGGCCGGACCTCTCTCTCATTGCATGCGGCAAGTGTGGGGAGAAAATTGTGATGGAGTACCGGGTGAGAAATGAGTGTCTCAACAAGGACCGTATCTTCTATAAGTGTTTGGATCGCAATATGAGTTATTTTGTTGCATTTGATGATTATGGTTAATTTATACTTATTTTCATGATGATTGTGATTAGAGTTCTAATTTTTTGTTTTAATTTCAGTGGGATGGCATTGGATGTTTAGGCTGGTACTGGGAGGAAGAGTATGTTGAACACGTGCAAAACTCTCTTGCACAGGCGGCTACGGCGGCTGATGAGGCAGTGATCCTGCGGAAGAAGCCCATAGATGTTGAACAAACGCATGATCTGTCTGTTTTAGTTGGGATTGGTCGTGAAATCCTTATGCTGCTGAAGTGTATTTTAGCTTTAGTTTTTTTAGTGATAGTTGGGATTGTCTACATTGTAGCGAGACTTTCATAAATTAATACCTTATGTGGTGGCATGCATGTCGTATAATTAACTAATTATGTTCTAGATTTTAATATGGTATGTATGTCATGTAATGCAGATGAGCCGACATTGGATGTACAATGCTGATCGCCGCTCCCAAGAGTTCATTGAGGGGGTGCATTCTTTCTTATGTGTGGCCGAGGCAAACAAACACAATGGTTTCATGTGCTGTCCATGTGCCATATGTAAGAATTTGAAGGAATATGCTAGCTCAAGAAGTCTTCATTCACACTTGTTAAAGTCAGGTTTCATGCCTAATTATATTTGTTGGACGAAGCACGGAGAAACCAGGGTTGTAATGGAAGAAGGTGAAGAAGAACAATGGGACGATGATGACATTATTGCTGAATATGGTGCCTTCAATGATACTGCAATGGGGGAAGCTGAAGAAGAGGTAGGGGCAGAAGATGAGCCCGCTGATGATCTTGGTCAGGCCATTAGTGACGCACAAAGAGAATGCGAAAGTGAAAAGGAGAAGATCAAGTTCGAGCGCATGCTAGAGGATCACAAGAAATTGCTATACCCAACTTGTGATGCGGGGCAGAAAAAGTTGGGTACCATACTATAATTGCTGCAATGGAAGACAAAGAATGGTATATCTGACAAGGGATTTGGGGAGTTACTAAAAATCCAAAAGAAGTTGCTTCCGAAGGATAACGAATTGCCCGCCACTACGTACGAAGTAAAACAGGTAGTCTACCCTTTAGGATTAGAAATCCAGAAGATACATGCATGTCCTAATGACTGCATCCTCTACCGTGGCAAGGAGTACGAGAAGTTAGATGCATGCCCGGTATGTCATGCATCGTGGTATAAGATCAGGCGAGATGACCCTTGTGATGTTGAGGGCGAACGTCCCACGAAGAAAATTCCTGCCAAGATTATGTGGTATGCTCCTATAATACCATGCTTGAAACGTCTGTTCAGAAATAAAGACCATGCAAAGTTGTTGCGATGGCACAAAGAAGACCGTAAGGTAGACAATATGTTGAGACACCATGCTAATGGGTCCTAGTGGAGAGCAATCGATAGAGAATTCCCGGAGTTTGCAAATGACGCAAGAAACTTAAGGTTTGCTTTAAGTACGGATGGTATGAATCCTTTCGGGGAGCAGAGCAGTAGTCATAGCACTTGGCCTGTTACTCTATGTATCTACAACCTTCCTCCCTGATTATGCATGAAGCGTAAGTTTATTATGATGCCTATGCTCATCTAAGGCCCAAGGCAACCTGGCAACGACATCGATGTGTACCTGAGGCCACTAGTTGAAGAACTTCTACTTTTGTGGAACAGACCAGGTGTACATGTGTGGGATGAGCACAAACAGGAGCACTTTGACCTGCGAGCATTGTTGTTCGTAACAATCAATGATTGGTCTGCTCTAAGTAATCTTTCAGGACAATCAAACAAGAGATATAATGCATGCACGCACTGTTTCGTTGACATTAAAGGTATATTCTTGAAAAAATGTCGAAAGGTCGTGTACCTTGGCTATCGTTGATTTCTTCCTGCGAATCACCCCCTAAGAAAGAAAGGCAAGCTTTTTAAAGGTAAGGCAGACCACCAGACCAAGCTGGTCAACCGAACTGGTGAGGATGTACTCAATTTGGTCAAGGATGTGAAAATAGTATTTGGAAAGGCACATGGCAGCGAACCTATTCTGAACGACGGCGATGGTCATGCACCCATGTGGAAGAAGAAGTCCATATTTTGAGAGCTACCCTATTGGTAAGTCCTAGACGTCTGTAGCGTGATCGACGTGATGCACCTGACGAAGAATCTTTATGTGAACCTGCTAGGCCTCATGGGTGTGTATGGGAAGCCTAAGGACACACTTGAAGCACGATAGGACCTACGGTGTTTGAAAGAATGAGACAACCTGCATCCATAGAAGACAGATGATGGACGCTATTACTTAAGTTCTACTAGCTACACTCTTAGCAAAGAAGAGAAGGAAAGCATGTTTGAATGCCTAGCAAGTATCAAGGTACCATTTGGATTCTCCTCGAATATAAAGGGTATAATAAATGTGCCAGAGAAGAAATTCCTAAACTTAAAGTCATATGACTGCCATGTGCTCATGACGCAATTGCTTCCAGTTGCATTAAGAGGAATTCTACCTCCAAATGTACGTCTAGCCACCGTGAAGCTATGTGCATTCCTCAATGCAATTTCTCAGAAGGCAATCGATCCAATAGATCTAGCTAAACTACAGAATGATGTGGTTCAATGTCTTGTTAGCTTTGAGTTGGTATTCCCTCCTTCCTTCTTTAATATCATGACACACCTCTTAGTTCACCTGGTCAAGAAGATTAGCATTCTCGGTCCTGTGTTCCTGCACAACATGTTCCCCTTTGAGAGGTTCATGGGAGTCCTAAAGAAATATGTTCACAACCGTGCTCGGCTAGAAGGAAGCATCGCCAAGGGCTATTGAACAGAGGAGGTCATTGAGGCCCTCTTTGGCGCAGCTCCTGGGGGCTCCGGCTCCTCATCTTACGACACTGTAGCTGCCATATAGCGACACTGTAGCAGGAGCCGTTTCGGAAATCAAGGCAGAAAATGAACTGGGGAGAGGAGGAGCCAGAGAAGCCACGATTTCGAGCTTCTCCGGCTCCATGCTATAGTAGTGCTATAGTAGTGGAGCCGGAGCCGGCGAGAGCCATGCCAAATGGGCCCTAAGTTTTGTGTTGACTTTATTCCCGACCTTGACCCGATTGGTGTTCCTGAATCGCGACACGAGGGGAGACTAAGTGGAAAGGGGACACTAGGAAAGAAAACATATATTGGTACGTAGGACAATTATTTTAATAAAGCACACTACATAGTTCTGCAAAACTCCTCCTTGGTGGATCCGTATATCGAGATACATAAAGAGTTACTCTGATCCGAGTTTCTAGGGAAGTCTGAAGCTTGGATTACACGTCAGCATATGGAAACTTTCAGCGACTAGTTACAAAAAGAATGTCAGGGTGATGAGAGTATTGATGAGCAACTGTATTTGTTGGCTAGGCAGCCATCATGACATATCCTCACATACAAAGGGTACGAGATAAATGGGAATATATTTTACACAGTAGCCCAAGATAAAAGGAGCACCAACCAAAATAGTGGTATCCGCATAGATGCCACCGACCCTAATGGAAATAAGTAAACATATTATGGCCGCATAGAGGAGATATGTGAACTAAACTATGCACCTACTTTTAAGGTACCTTTGTTCAAGTGCCAATGGGTAAAGGCGACTGGAGGTGAGGTAGCAGTCGACAACCAGTATGGAATGACAACCGTGGACCTCAACAATATTGGATACAAAGACGAACCGTTCGTCCTTGCCAAGGATGTGAATCAAGTGTTCTATGTCAAGGACATGTCTACAAAACCGAAGAGAGGAAAAAACAACAACGACCCAATCATTGAGCCAAAGCGCCATATAGTTCTTTCAGGAAAAAGAAACATCGTCGAAATTGAAGACAAGTCAGACATATCAGAAGATTATGAAAAGGATGACCAAATTCCACCCTTCACAGTGAACAAAGACCTAAGCATCCAGCTAAATGATGAGGACACTCTATGGTTACGGCGCGATCATAACCAAGGGATTTACGTTAAGAAGAAGTTCACTACTGTACCCGCTTGATATATATAGTGTATTCATATTTCTATCGTGTATTCATATTTTCTATGATTTAAATGAATTTTCTGCTTGACAGTGGATTTCCTATGGAGAATGTGTGATGAAAAAACAAATGATCAACGTCAATAAGATGTGAAAACTAATTTCCTATCGAAAAACAATAGTTTTAATGATTTTAATTAAGTAGTACATTTTTGCATGGTGAAAATTATGATTATTATTTGCACTATGTTAAATATTTATACGGTAAAACAAAAGAGTTTAGGTTATAGATTTTTCTTATGTACAATAATGCAAAACCAGTACCCATAATTCTTTTTGTAATTTTTTTGCTAATATTTTATTTACTAGGCAATTAAGAACTCTCTGCATATTTATATAAAAGAAATATATAAAAAAGGAAAAAACTTCTAGAAACTAGCGGGAAGCCAAACTGCAGCCCACCTTTACTCCCGGGTGGACCAACCACCCGGGACTAAAGACGGGTTGTGTTTTCGCGGCCCGCTAAAAGCACCTTTACTCTTGGGCCGTGGCTACACCTGGGACTAAAGGTTAGACCTTTAGTCTCGGTTCTAACCATCACCTAGGACTAAAGAACCTTTAGTCCCGGTTTTAACCATCACCCGGGACTGACTAAAGATGGGCTGCGTTTTTGTGGCCTGGCAAAATCACCTTTACTCCCGAGCCATGGCTACACCCGGGACTAAAGGTCAGACCTTTAGTCCCAGTTCTAACCATCACCCGGGACTACAGGTCACCCTTTATAAACCACGCCCTTCTCCCTTAGTTCTCTTCCTCTCTGTCTCCATCACCTTCTTCTCCAATCGGATCTAGTAGCCGCCAAGCCTTCTTCTTTGTCACTTCATCTTCTCTGTCGCCTCATCCAGTAGCGCCGCCGCCCCCAGGCGACCACCCTAGCCTCGCCTCGTCACGCACGCACGCTGTCACCGCCCCACGCGCATGCGCGCTTCTTCTCCAGCCGGCCAACACACGCCTCGTGTCATCCTTGTCCCTGGCCCACCCGCTTGACATCACCGATGACGGCACATCTGTCCTCCTCAAGACCGTCCTCCTCAACGACCAAGAAAAGGCCGTCCTCCTCAATGACCAAGAAAAGGCCGTCCTCCTCAATGATCCTATCCTCGCCGAGACGGAGCACATCAAGGCCGTCCTCCTCAACGACCAAGAAAAGGTCCCTCCATTTTTATCGCCGCCGGTTCCATTAGTAACTCGCACTGAATCTTCTCTGCTCTCATGTTGTTGCAGCCGGAGTCCGATCGAGTTGCTGGAGCTACTCCGGTGGCTGCAGGAGCTGGACCTCGTGTTTGACACCTTGGATGTGAGCCACTGCCGCCACCATAATCCATTTATGATGGATTAATTGCTCCAACCTTTTGTAATCAGATGGATGCATGTGCCGAGCTATCGTGCCAGCAATCTTGTAATGCAATTTTGCGCTGAGCCATCGAGCTCAGTGGAGCACGGGCGCGGCCCGGTGTCTCGTCGTTTCCTCCTTTTTGCATGGTAGCTTATGACGACGTCTGTGATGTTGTACTAGCAGGGCACGTAGTTCTCGTACTCGGGTGGGCATACCTTCGCCTCCTTGGCACGGACGCCGCCGCCTGCGAGCTCACCGATGTCGAGCAGGTCACTTAGAAATCATGCCTTTTATTTTTTAGAATTAATTTTTCCATGAAATAAAAAACTTAGAAAATAGTTAGAAAATTGTAGAACATCCGTACTAGTTGAACTTGTGGACCGTGTTCATCTCGGCTAGCTTGTTCTCTGTCGAGCGGTAATGGACGTCAAGGAGGAGCTTTGATTCTATGAGGGAGAGCGGCAACGGTCATGGAAGACCGTGTTCCCTTCCTCGTAGAATCGGAGCTCTTCCGTGGTCAAGTACGGTGCCGTCCGGTGAAGAAATGCTCGCCGAGATAATCACATAATCAAGATCAACTAGTACGGATGGTTATTTATTTAAACATATTTTTAAGCTATAATTTGATGGATATTTGATAACTTCAGACCTACAAATGTCATCTACAAATGTTACTATCCTCAAGGTGGCACATCCTGCAGGAGTCCATTTTATCGACATAGTTTTTATTTTTTATAGATATATCTAGTGGTGTAAAAGCTAGATGGCTGCCCCGAGAGACAACATGGATGAAGAAATGATGGATATTATCAACACCGGCACTCAATTTGCCGATGGTGACCAGCAGGATGCAGATGACGGGAGTCAATACCTATCTCTTGAAGATAACCAAAAAAATATTGTGCAAGAAAATACTAACGAGGTATATATATATTTATATATATTTGAATATTATATATATATATATTTGAATATCTATCATCTATTATGTGTATTTATTTATTTTTAAACGTAGCCCTCTGGATCGATGACCACAATGGCGAAAAGCAAAAATATTCAAGGCCCAAAAAAGCCATTGGAGGGGCGCTACATAATATCGGAATTCAATATTGAGACAGGCGAACCACTTGGTCCACATGCAAGGAAATTCATGCAACACTGTAGGTGCCTCGTAAGGGACAGACTTCTAATCAGTGCCCATGAATGGAAGCAAAAGATCAACAAGCCTCATGTTAGTTTTGTCTCTGATCTTAATAAGAATTTAATTTGGGATGATATCCTTCAACATTTCACGTTGCAAGCGGATGATTATGATGATATCAACGATGATGAATTGAAGGAGCTAGTTTGAAAGTGGGCTGTGAAGAAGATGGCCACACAATTCCAGACTTGGAAGAAATTCCTATACACAAAATACATCAAGAAGAACCTAACGCCCAATTTCAATACTACTAGAATGATTTTGTATAGTACAAGACATCGGAAGAGGGTGAGGAACGGGTGAGAAGGAACCAAGAGAATGCCTAACAGAAGGTATACCACCATGGCATGGGATCAGGTGGCTACGTGACTGCCATTCCCAAGTGGGAAAAAATAGAAGCGGACATTCTTGCCAAGGGTATCACACTAGAATCACTCAATTGGCCAAACGCGTGAAGAATTGGTTTTTCGCTCATAGGGGAAGACTGGACCTAGAGACCGGGAAGCTAGTTCATGGCCCAAAACTCAAAAGAGCAACACAAAGATTTTCTTATGCTCTACAAGCTAAAGCTATTGGTGCGTTCAGGCCCAATAGAGAGAAGGATGAACTGACATATGTCATCGGGACTGCTGAACACAGTGGCCAAACGAGAGGTTTAGGACAGAACATTTCTTGGGAGCTTGGTTTCCTTAACGATAGAGATACCTACAGAAGCCGGTAGAGAAGGAAGGATGAGGAAGCAGCGTGGATGAGCAGGTTAGAGGAATATGTTCGTGAGTCATGGGAGGCGTTGCTTCAAGCACAGGAGTGCGAAAAAGACATGCAAGCTAGAATGCAGGATGAAATCATAAAGCAAGTGCAAATAGCAATGAGTGCCCAAAGGCAGGCATCAGATCTAGGAATCAACATTAATATTAGCCCCCCCTGATCAGTTGAAAAGCAGCTGTGCTTCCACGGAGTTGCCAAATCAAGATGACGCAATGCTACGTTTTCCCGTGGATGACATCACTGCACCGTTTACATCATGTGAGCTACATATTCCAAAAGGGAATGCCACAATCATGGTGGCTCTCGGTGTTTTTTCTCCTCTAGATCCTACCAAGACACCAAGAATCCATGGAGCAATAATACCACCTAGATATGTTAGCGTCTCAGTAGATAGAGTTAACAAAGGTTTTAGTGATCTGGCTCTTGACATTCTAGGAGGTGATGGGGAGAAGACTCTAGGAGAAGTAGAGAAGACATTCATACTATGGCGCAAGCGCTACATCATTATTCCTAGGGTCTCTAGTCCACCACCGCTTCCTCAACTACCAGATAATAGGTGCGAACAAAAGTGAATGAAACAATTTTTTCACTAATTTTCTATTGACATGCATGATTAATAATAATAATTTCTTATACCTAATTATTCTTTTTTGTACTCACACAGGAGGGCCTCCACCAACCTAAGTGCAATTATTCAATCTCCAGATCATCATAGTGCTCCAGGCAATGATTATGCAATGCCGCCACCGCCGCCACCTCCAAAGAGGTCTCCAATGCCTCCAAGGAGGTCTCCAACGCCTCTAAAGAGGTCTCCAACAGCTACCCCGCCTCCCTTCATGACCAAGAAGCAGCCAGCTCCTAAGAGGTCCGTCCCACAAATGAAGCCATTGGCCCACCAGCCGGCAAAGAAGAAAGCCTCCTCTAATCCAGTTATTCCCCAAAAACTGGCTTACGAGAAAAGTGAAAAGGAATTAAATGCTGCAGTATAAAAAGATGTGAGCAGTTTCTTTGAAAAAGTAAGAAATCAACGAGAACCCAGAAAAACCGTACTTCTACCTACCTACAAATCTTCTAAGAAAGAAGGTGGCCCAGAAAAAGCGGGAATCTCAAGACCCTGCCAAAATCGGACTACGACCGCTCTCTCACCAAGTCATTTGAGGCGACGCAGAAAAAGACTAGAGCATGGAAAGGTGTTGCACAACTCGGACAACAATCGCAACAATCAGTCCTCCCTCTTGTTATTCGTAATGAATATGGTTCAAACTTAGACGTACTGGATGTTGATTTTGAGGACCTGGCTCAGTTTTACGAGGATACCCGTTTGGACCTTGCCTAAGTGCTCGCTGAAGGACCATCTGCTCCAAAAGTGGATCCTTGGAAGAAATTTGAACATGGAAAGAGTCTATACAACCCTGAGGCCTTAGGTGAACTGGGTACGCAAATGTACCTGCTAAACAAGTGGTACATGGCAGCGTGTGAATGGGGAGAGACCTTTGTTTCTGTCAAAGTTAGAAACCAACATTACTTCCGTGACGATGACGTTATATATGTTGAGTTTTCAGAATTACACCAACTGTACCACCTGGACTCTCTCGACAAAAGTCTCATTAGCTGCTATTGTCTGTAAGTGTGATTATTTTCTACTATTAAAGTGTATATATATAAAGCTACATGTATATATATAAATTATATATCCTCACACTATATTTTTATATATGCAGATATGAGATGATAGAACTCAGAAAGAGAAAGGATAATGATGTTGGTTTCGTTGATCCAAATGTCGTATTCAAACACCCTAATCCCCCGCCTCAATGGAAAGCTGAACTCAAGAAAAATCTCATTAGGTTCTTAGTGAACCAACAAAACAAGGACATACTCTTCCCCTACAACTTCAAGTGAGTGTTAAATAATTAATGTTGATCATATGGACATTTGTTCAATTATTTGCTTACTAGCTAAGCTATCTCCCATATATATATATATATATGTTGACTCTAGTTAATGTCGATCATATTTGTGTATAAAAACATATGCAGCAATCACTGGATATTGATGGTCATTGATATGGTCAATAGTTGGTGGAGCATCTTAGACTCGTTAAGAAAAGAGCAAATAGAGTACCAAGACATGATAGATATTATCCAAGGATAATTTGGTCTCTCTAGCAACTATATATACCTCGATCTCTTAACTGCAATAATTATTAAAGGCCAAATTAAAATTTTATTTTATTGGGCGTAGTGTTTAGAAAAGTTTCATTGAGGAACACCACATGAAACATTGCAAAGCGCCACTAGATGTAATCGCACACAAAGTAAGTACTAGCTACATTTATATATATATATATATATATATATATATAATTCAATTAACACCATGCATGCTTTCAATTCACCGGATCTTTTTTCTCGTAAAAGTGGGTTTTGAGGCAAGAATAGGGAACAGCTACTACGGATACTATATTTGTGAGTTGATCATGGCATACTCAAAAAGAACTCCTGAAGAGAACCTCAAAGTACGTTATAAAAATATATTCATATATTCACAATTTCTTTTATTGCTCATATATATAAGTAATCTCGTGACCAACAAATATATATATATATTAATACTTTTCCTTTAACTTTTATTGAAGACTCTATGGTTGAAGGAAAAAGTCATACGACGTGACCAACTGAAAGCAATTCAAGAGACCATAGCAGAATTTCTTAATGACCAGGTCCTAAACCCCGCCGGCGAGTTCTACAATGACGTGAACGAAACATGAAAGCCAAACCAGATGGCGTGAATTTGTTATGCCAAGAATATGATAGAATATACAATGCAAGCTTTATTTGTAATATATATATATATATTATATGTATATAAAATAACGTACAATATATATATGCATGTAATATATACGTTAGTTTCATACTTTAGTTTGTACAAAATGTTCGAACATTATAAACATGTAGAATACGTATATTATTAGCAGCGTAGAATGCGTATTCGAAAACCTATTCGAAAACAGAAACGAATCATCAATTGAAAATAGAAACAAAAAATAAAAAAAACCTTTAGTCCCGGTTGGTAATACCAACCGGGACTAAAGGGCCGGACCATGTGGCCAGGCCGGGAGGCCTCTTTAGTCCCGGTTGGTATTATCAACCGGGACTAAAGGTGAACCTTTAGTCCCGGGTGTGAAACCGGGACTAAAGGAGGGGCCCTTTAGTCCTAGATTCGTGCTCCCGGTTCCAAAACCAGGACTGAAGGGGGTTGAGAACTGGGAGTACAGCTAGTTTCTCTACTAGTGTCTAGGAAGTTCTGTTGATCCCTCGCCACAAGCACTGAGTCGCGTGCTTCCCCAGCGAGGGCGAGTGCCATCGCATTCTGAACCATAAAGTTTCTCCGACCTTTCTGACGGATCTTGGAGGTGGACGGAGGGGGACAAGAAGCACCTTTCTACCCTTCGTCACAGCAGTGGCAGCACTCCCCTGGTACGCTCTAACCTCCCAAAGAGGTAGCTGGTGCACTCGAGAGATCGGCAGTCAGAGCCATTTGAGGTTTGGAGCCTAGGCTCTCAAGCACCCACGCCCCACATCATGATCATGAGTATAGTAGGGCAGCGGTTTTGTGGTCACCTGGACCGTTTGCCGGCCATATGCTGCATGCCTGCGCTATCCTGCCATTTCCTCAGCGAGCTGCATTTCGTTTGTTAAGTAGGTTGTGTGCTGGCGCCAGTAACTGGTAGCTGTGCTTGGAAAAGATTCTAGCCCCGGTGATTTTTTGGGTCATGTTTTGTAGGATGCCACGAACGGATCTTGTAGGACAGTAGGACAAGGTGCAGACGGTTAGAATCAATTCACCAACAAGTTGATGTCATTGTTACAGACAACTAGGGATTGAAGGTAGAATTAGGGAATTTGGTAGGTTCTCATTTCACCGGCGACAGCCGTGCCTACCGACACTACAGGCACTGGCTGGGTTCAATTCTTACAATGCTAACATCCAATTGTTAGATTGATCTCTAATCCTAAACTAGGCTCAACGGTTTAGTTGGACCTTTGATCCGTGCCCTGATCGGGGGCGTCCAACCCACTATGGCTGGAGGGCCCCTGTAACACTATGCTATATAGAGAGGTGGGGGTCGGCGGCTCTGAGTACGAGGTTCGCCTAAGCCAAGCTCCCCACCGAAACCTAAACCCTAATCTGATCTAGAGGGGCGCAGCCAGTGATGGGAAGCCACCAGCAGCGCTGTCCCGCTCCACCGACGTCGATGGCTTCATCGACCTCTTCCCCGAACATCGTTGCTCGTGCACAGACTTCACCGACAAACGAGATGGCCGATGCCTCTGGATCGACTCCCTCTGTGGTGTCAGGTTTGACCTGTCCATCTTCTACCCCTTCTTTTTTTTCTTGTTCTACCTACTGTTACTGCACTAGTAGATGTTGTAGGGTTTATGATTCTATTCAACAGCAAGTAGACATGCTAGTTCTATGCCTATAGATCCTGTTTAAGGTTGAACAATGGTATTGGAGCCTTATTTGGGTATAGATCTAGCCTATCAGATTAGATCCGTTCAGATCCGAGAAAAGAACAGAGGGTTCGATCCGTTTTGGATTAAAACCCAAACCCTAATCGGGAAACGAACCCTAACCCATCGGGGAAGAAAAATAGTGACTCAACCGTACACTAACCCGTCGGGGAAGATGAACAGTGAACAAAACCAAAACCCTAACCCTAACCCTAATCCCCAGTTGGATGAAATCCAAGATGAAAATCCAAAAGCAAATGAAGGAAAGGAGAAAAGGGAAGAGGGAAAGGGGTCTACCTCGCCGTTGACTGCGCTGCCACCTCGTCGGCGTGTGGGAAGACGGCCGAGCCATGTGAGCTCCAACAAAGGGCATCGCCGCTAGTCCGCTCGACGGTGGTGCACTCACCCGTGTGGGGAGCGCACGCCGGCGAAGGGGCCGGCGACGACGCCAAGCTTCACTGCGTCTCGCACTTCGCTCGATCACCGCTTGCTGCTACTGCGCTGAGGAAGGAGAGCGGCGAAGAGAGAGGAAGGGAGGCAGCGAATGACCTAGGGTTCAGGGTGATGACGCTGTCGCCGGGGTTTTGTTCGCGCAAAAATGATGCTGAGCCATCGATCTTGATCGAGCAGTTGCGAATGGTTGGGCCGACTTGCGGCCCAGGCGGGTGAGCGCGCTGCGCGGCTTTGCCGGCCCAGGCCTAGGTTGCGGCCTAGGTACGGGCAGCGCGCGCGCAGAGAACGGGCCGAGCTGGTTTTTGTTGCTAGGCCGAAGGAATAATATTGTTTTTATTTTACCAAAAACTTTTTTGATACATATTAGATGAATTTCAATTGAATTTTGATGTCCAATTCTACACAATTTTGATCCAACGATAATTTTGTTCAGAAAAAAGTATAATACTATAAAGTTTCTAGAAAAATAATAATGAGAGCATTTACGCTTTCCGTTGCGTATTTAAAGTTGTTATTTTTATTATTAAATTTGAACCAACAGGAGAATTTAATTTTGAAAAATGGATATGTTTTTAGTTTATTATAATATTGTTATTATTCTGACCAACGTTGATTAATAGCAATATTATGATGTTTTGTCATGCATTAATTCTATTTCTGCCCAACTGTGTTGTAGAATTAGTATAGAGGATAATTGTATGTTTTAATTTTAACCAACGTTGGAACTAAGGCATGCAATTGTTATTATTATGTTTATGTTCTCATTCCATATGAATTGTGTTTTTAGGTGGATACAACTTAATGGGTTGTATCAAAGAGATCCCCACTCTCAAAGGTGACAACTACACGGAGTGGAAGAAAAAGATTGACCTGGCCTTCATCTTGGCTGAGGTGGACTGGGTAGTCACCTCACCGTGTCCCACTGAGCCTATGGCACCGGTGAGGGAGACAAACGAGGCTGATGCCACTTGGGCAACTAGAGAGAGGGATTTTGAATCCCAAAAGATGTCCTATCACCTTGAGCTTAGGAAGTGGGTCACTGCCAACAAGAAATGTATGGCTATGATAAATAACACGATTGAGCCTACAATTGTGGGCTCAATCCCAGAGTGTGACACTATCACCGAGTACCTTGATAGAATAAAGAGTCGGTTCACTGGCTCTTCAAAGACATATGCTACCCAGCTGATAAAGCAGCTGGTGATAGATAGGTACTCTAGAAATGGTGGCATAAGAGAGCACATACTAAGGATGAGCAATTTGACATCCAAGCTAAAATCAATGGATCTAGTTCTCAAGGAAGAGTTCCTTATCCATCTGATTTTTGCTTCCTTGCCTAAGGAGTTTGACACTTTTGTTGTCAACTACAACATATAGCCCGAGAAGTGGGACTTAGAGTGGCTCATGGCTATGTGTGTGCAAGAGGAGGAGAGAATGAAAGCAGCCAATGGTGGCACTATCAATTATGTGAAAGACAACAAGAAAAAGAATAATAATGCTAACTCCTCCTCAAAGCCATAGGGAAAGGGTCCCATGCTGCATCAGCCTCAGCATAATAAGTTCACAGTAGAGAAGGATCAATGTCTATTGCAAGAAGACGGGGCATTATAAGGAAGATTGTCCTGGTTATTTAAAGATGATCATGGCAAAGAAAGGTGAGAACATTATTACATTCATAAATGAATCCCTGTATGTACAGTATTCAAAATCTACTTGGTGGATTGATTCAGGTGCAACTGTTCATGTTGCTAATTCTTTACAGGGATTCCGTTCGACGAGGACTACACAAAGAAGCGAAAAACACGTTAAAGTTGCAAATGGAGTCTGAGCAGATGTCGAAGCCATTGGCGATCTTTCTCTAGAGCTTGCTGATGGCTTCACACTTTTACTTAGAGATGTACTTTATGTTCTCTCTTTACAGAGAAACTTGATTAGTGTTTCATGCTTGGACAATGATGGATATGATTGCCATTTTGGAAATGGCAAATGTAAGATAACATTTAATAATGCATGTGTTGGTCTTGCTATCTTACAAAATGAGCTTTATTTGTTATCACTATGTGATGATGTGAATGTTGTATGTGATGATGGGAATGTTACGTGCGACAATGAGAATGTATCCTCGTCTGCGGATGTAAATAGAAAACGAAAGAGAGCTCACGATGCGTTGTTGAAATTATGGCACTGTCGTTTAGGCCATATTTCGAGGGGAGAATAGAAAGACTAGTTAAGATTGATATTCTTCCTCCATTAGAGTTCTCAGATTTAGAACAATGTAGAGAATGCATAAAAGAAAAGTATATAAAGAAAATTAAGAAAGATGCCAAACGAAGCGCAGGAGTTTTATAGATTATTCACACAGACATCTATGGTTAGTTTCCTATAAAGAGTGGATGGTTATGATTCGTTCATAACATTCATAGATGATTACTCCCATTATGGCTACATTTATCCAATCAAAGAAAGAACAAAAGCATTGGATAAATTTAAGATATTTAAGGCAGAAGTTGAAAACCAATACAATTTAAAGATTAAGATAGTCAGGTCCGACCGTGGGGGGGAGTACTATGGTCGGCATACCCCATATGGCCAAGTTCCTAGACCTTTTGCAATGTTCTTATAGGAGAATGGTATAGTAGCCTAGTATTCTATGCCGGGCGAACCTCAGCAGAATGTAGCTAAAAGACGCAATCGCACCCTGATGGATATGGTGCGTAGTATGATAAGTTACTCCACCTTACCGTTGAGCCTATGGATGGAGGTGTTAAAACTACCATTCATATTCTCAATAGAGTACCTAGTAAGTTGGTGCCCAAAACATCGTATGAGTTGTGGACAGGAAGAGTACCCTCACTAAACCACTTATGTGGGGGGTCCTGCTGAGGCTAAAGTATTTAACCCAAACATTGGGAAGCTAGATCCCAAAATAGTAAGTTGTCATTTCATTGGCTACCTAGAAAAGTCAAAAGGTTTTCGTTTCTATTGTCCAGACAGACATACAAAGTTTATGGAAATGAGACACGCTGTCTTCCTAGAGGATGAAATGATGAGGGGGAGTATGGTAGCTCGAGAAATTGACTTTGAAGAGAAGTGGGTGTATGCGCTCACTCTGATGATTCATGAGCCATTTTTCTCACTACCTGCTATCGCTGCACCAACAGTGCAAAATACTATAGTGCCAGCACCTATTGTTATTCCTCATGTGGCAACAATGAATGACAATGAGGAACCTGTTCTTCAGGATCCTATAGAACCTATTGTCACACATGAGGAGGAGCAATAACAGCCTCAAACAGAAGATGTGCCAAATGTGGAGGCCCCTAGAAGGTCTCAAAGAATTAGAAAATCTATTATTCCTGCTGACTATGAAGTATACAATACTGAGGAATTTCAAATGGAGGATGACCCCACCTCATTTGAAGAAGCCATGAGAAGTGATCATTCATCAAAGTGGCTTGAGGCCATGGAAGATGAAATGAAATCAATGAATGCCAATAAAGTTTGGGACTTGGAAATAATTCCTAAAGGAGCCAAAACAGTAGACTGTAAATGGGTCTACAAAACTAAACTTGACTCTCAAGAGAATATAGAGAGATATAAAGCGTGACTTATGGCAAAAGGCTTTACGCAAAGAGAAGGGATTGATTACAATGAGACCTTTTCTCTAGTCTTATGTAAAGATTCCTTCAGAATCATAATGGCATTAGTGGCACATTACGATTTAGAATTACATCCGATGGATGTAAAGACGACATTTCTGAATGGGGACTTGGAGGAAAATGTTTACATGGCACAACCGAAAGGTTTTGTCATGGAAGCAAAAGAACAAATGGGATGCCGCCTAAAGAAATCCATTTATGGATTAAAACAAGCTTCAAGACAGTGATATTTGAAGTTTGATCAGACAATAAGGAATTTTGGGTTTAAAGAGAATGTTGAGGACAATTGTGTCTATGCAAAGTTTAAGAATGGGAAGTTTATCTTCCTTGTCCTGTATGTGGATGATATCTTACTTGCTAGTAGTGATGTCAGTCTACTACTAGAGACAAAGAAGTTTTTGTCCTTAAAATTTGATATGAAAGATCTTGGTGAAGCATCGTTCGTTCTAGGGATCGAGATTCACCAAGATAGAAGTAAAGGGGTATTAGGATTATCACAAAAGGTATACATAGAAAGAATCTTAAAGAAATTTAGTATTTACAAATACAGTCTCTCACCTGCTCCTATAGTCAAGGGCGATAGATATAGGGATTTTCAATGCCCCAGAAACCAATATGAGATCGATCAAATGAAAGCGGTTCCATATGCTTCAGCCATCAAAAGCTTGCAATATGCTCAAGTATGTACGCGCCCTAACTTGGCATTTGTTACCGGGTTACTTGGCAGATTCTAGAGCAATCCTAGAACAGAACACTAGAAATTAGTAAAGAAAGTCTTGCGATATTTGCAAGGAACGAAATGTCTCATGATGACGTATAGAAGATCTGATTCACTCCATATAGTGGGATATTCAGATTCTGATTATGCGGGAGATGATAGAAAATCCACGTCTGGATATGTATTCACTCTCGCAGGGGGAGCTATTTCATAGAAAAGCTTAAAGCAAACCATCACTACATCGTCCACAATGTATGTCGAGTTTGTAGCGTGTTATGAGGCAACGGGGCAGTTGAACTGGCTAAAGAAGTTCATATCCAGTTTGAAGGTGGTTGATGACATCTATAGACCACTTAAGTTATACTATGATAATAATCCGACAGTAGAGTATGCTCACAACAATAAGTCAAGTGGTGCTGCCAAACACATTGACATAAAGTATTATGTTGTGAAAGATAAAGTCTAGGATCTTGTCATAAGTCTTGAGCATATAAGTACCAAAAAGATACTTGCGGATCCGCTTACAAAAGGCTTACCACCCAACGTGTTCAGAGAACATGTAGCCAGCATGGGTTTAAGGGAAAGCCTATAATTCTTGGACAAAAGAAGGCCCAAACTTAAGTATGTATTTCAGAACAGAGTGGTGTATTGTAGTTGTTAAATCTATCGGCAATTGACCATGAAGATGAAACATGCTCTATGCGCTAATCTATAATGGAATGAACAAAATTAAATGATATGAAATTGAAAGATGGCAGGAGATCAAGGGGGAGATTGTTAGATTGATCTCTAATCCAAAACTGGGCCCAACGGCCCAGTTGGGCCTTTGATCTGCACCCTGATCGGGGGCGCCCAGCCCACTATGGCTGGAGGGCCCCTGTCACACAGCGCTCTATATATAGAGGTGGGGGCTGGCGACTCTGAGTACGAGGTTCGCCTGAGCCGAGCTCCCCACCGAAACCTAAACCCTAATCTAGTCTAGAGGGGCGTAGCCAGTGATGGGAAGCCACCAGCCGTGCCGCCCCGCTCCACCGATGTTGATGGCTTCATTGACCTCTTCCCCGAATGTCGCTGCTCGTGCGCAGACTTCACTGACGAACGAGATGGACGACGCCTTTGGATCGACTCTCTCTACGGTGTCAGGTTTGACACATCCATCTTCTACCCCTCCCTTTTTTCTCTTGTTCTACCTATGGTTACTGCACTAGTAGATGTTCTAGGGTTCATGATTCTATTCAACAGTAAGTAGACATGCTAGTTCTATGCCTATAGATCATGTTCAAGGTTTAACACCAATGTCCTTCTTACCCTCTTCCTCTCTTTTCAAGGCTTTCTCAGCGCCTGACCCGTTACATGGGCTCTATAGGTCTTCTCCATTCTGGGCCTGAGATGCGTTTCTTGGGCTTTGGGATTCTTTTCCTTCCTTCTTCCTGAACTTCAGCTGGTGCCACTGTCCTCTTATTAGCACGTTTCCTTCTTGTGCCCTAGCCCACCCCGTCTTACAGGTTCATCGAGTAAATGGATCGTAATTCTAAATTATAAGACGTTTTGACTTTTCTAGGTACATCATTTTTATTTTGTATCTAAACATAATATATATCTAAGTGTATAATAAAATTTATGTATTTAGAAAAGCCAAAACATCTTATAATTTGAAATAGAGGGAGTAGCAAGTACATGTTTGGTCTCTGCCAGTGCTTTGGCGGTTCTCACCATCACCCATCTACCCACTGCAAGGGTGGATACATTATATGGCAATGGGTGTATAGATGTATACCAAATGATTTGTACCCAAAAAATTACAGTTAAGGTGCATATGCATACCGTCTTCATCACAAAAAGAATATAATTCTAGATTTGAACCAAGTCCTTTTTTAAGTTATTCAAGTTTATACACCTTGATTTATTTATCTAGATGGGCATATCTTTTCTTTAGTTTATGCATCTCTCATTCAAAGTCTCCTTTCTCCTAAAAATCCTCCTTGTCCATGATACTTACTTGCAATCAATTGATAGTCTTCCCAAGTAGCTTCTAGGTTGGACCAATGAATGAGCACTCCATTTCTTTTGGTAGGCTTCAAGAAAAGAGGTTGGTATACTTTTCAGAACTCTAATGGTTTTTGACCAACCAAAACCTCTTACACCCATTCACATTAATTCATCCAAAGTTCCTTACCCTTATGCACGAATTTAGGAATAAGCCATCTTCCTATCAAGGTTAAGGAGTCAACTGAGCATCTCAGCGAGTGGCTCCATTGATTATGAAAGCTAGTCTGTTATTCCAGGAGTGGAATTTTCATTCAAAAGTTAGTAATTTGAAATCCAATCTTTTTATCCCATGCCAAAGGGGTACAAATGATAGTCGGTATCTTCATCGTACTCTTTGGGGAGAGGCTTTGAAGACCTTATTGAATCTCATGTAGAACTCACTTTTGCTACTGGAGAGTACCTTCCACCTGGTACTACCTCCTAGGTCGTCGTTCTTTCCATTGCTTCGGGTTCCTTCCTCTGCTTTGGCCGGAAAGGGTAGAAGAATGGGACCTATTCTGGGACATACAGACGTATGATCATTACCCTTCAACTAGGTTATCCAAACAGTTTGGGGTGCGTGCCTCAACTCTAGTGCTTACCTAATAATGTCCTACTTTCTTGAATTCAAGAAGATACCGACGAGTCGATATGAATTGAAAAGAAATGACAATGCTTCGATTTCGATCTTTACTTCTTTCTTGGATGCCTGAAGTTTGTGTTCGCATTTCATCAAAGGAAAAGTGGGTTGTACGTGACTAAATTGGTCTTAGTTAATCTTAGGGACAGAGTGGAAGAAGGGCGGAGACTCTTGAACGAGGAAAAGGATCCCTTTGACTGAGCCAACCTAAGTTTATGGAGCGGAGCCAACTCAAGAAGCTATAGTGGCGCCCAACTTATTCCTGGGGAGGACACCCTAAGACCTATGGGATGAGATTCTAAGGAGGACTAAGTGCTAATGTATAAAAAACATCCTTTTCTTTGGGTATCTCGAATGCTAAGAGCTACTTAAATTGACAACTCTATGCTATCTTTTAGATTAGGCCCAGAAAACTCTTAGCTACTTTTAGGTTGGGATGCAGCGAGGGCTGCTAAAGGAGGGAAAACAAAAGGTGTTTTTTGGTCTCCCCTTTGCCTAGGGGTGCTTGTGGGGGGTTGATTTACTAGTTCTAGGTATTGGATTTTAGAATAGAAAGAATGGATCTATTGCGGGACCCTTGGAAGCTAATCTTCTGGAAAGTACGGTAGTAGCGTCTAGATGTGCAAATGTTGTGGCAGCACTAACTAAACCACCCATCACCATTTCATTATGTTGCATTTTCAATAGCTGCATTGAGTTTGCGCTGCATCCTCTTCATCATCATAAATAGCAAACCAATCCTTGTTTCTATTGCAATCTATCTCATCGTATCACATTCTGTTCTACGATTCCACTTCGACTCCAATCGAAAGAAGAAGCAAAGGCTTTTCGGTAAAGTATCCGTTTTTAGTGGTCCTTGCATTCACTCCTCCAAGAAGGTGCACTTTAAAAAGCTTTCCAAAATTGGCTAACTAGATTGATATTCCCTTGGCCTTTTTTCACTGCGTGCCTGGATTTGGCTATTCCCAAACCTAGAGCGTGGGAAACCCAAGCTACTCGTCGCGCTTGGTGATCTTCACTGCATGAGACTAGACTTGACTCAAGCATATGAGGGAATAAAACTCACTAAAAGTGTAGCCTATAGGTCGAAACATTCCTGGTTTGTTCGCTTTTGGTATGAACGATCGAAACATTGCTGAGAAGCGAAACATCAGATGAATAGGAATCGAAAGCTAGGAAAGCAACATCAAAGACCAGAGAAGTAGGTGAGTCAAGGCAAGGAATTTCAGTTCTAGTATTTCTTCATGCAACTTCTTACTTGCCTTTTGAATTTACCTTTAAAGCTGGCTTTACCTATTTATCTTAACTAGAAAGGATGAAAGCATGACAAATATAGCTATCCTTCCTTACTGTCCTGGTGCATGGTGAATTCATTGGCTAATTGATGAGGACATTGAGCCAGGCTAGGCTAATTCCATACGAATCAGTATGGAGAAGCATGTGCCTGCTCAAAATCTAGCTTCGTAAGACCTGACTTTGATCTACTCTAGGCTAAGCTCTTGGATCGTTACTATCTTCGTGACCCAAGCTACTTTACAAGCCTATTTGTAAAAAACCTGGAAACTACTTCTCATGATGAGCTATCTTATTGGCGGCTATTAGTGATGTTTCTTCTTTTCTTTTTAGAGGACCTGACCAACTCTAATTCCAATGCTGCAATCCTATTGGTTTACTGTCGCACTTTTCCAATTTCAAAAGGTTGCAAAGCCTGGGGTAGAAAAAAAGGGAGAAATGTTGTGGTTACAAGATGCAATTTTATCTTCGAATAAACCCCGTAATTGATGGAGAGAATTACTAGTAAATGACTTCCAAAACCCATTTTCTTATTTTCATCTATATGGGGTGGGTGGGCCCGTTTGGGTATTTACTTAACAAGGAGAATCACATCCTCGTCACTCACTCGAAGTCAATTAATATGTATGTATGTACTTTCCTGCTGATAGCATTGGGAACAAAGCCAAGCTTAGAGAATAGCTTAAAACCAGCTACAATTGCTTCAACAGGAGCTGCTGTTGGGATTGGAAACGTTCTCAGTTCTTCGATTCATTTTGTGGCGCTTATAGACAAGTCTACAAAAGTCACTGTCAAGGGAGGATGCTGAAAGCTACTCCTTTCGTAGGGCTCTCTCTCTCTCTCTATCAATTCCTTGCTGATTGATTTTCCTACTTCTGTAACATAACTTCTCTATGGATAAGCTTCAACTACTGAAATAAGAGATAGTGAGACCTACCTAGCGGCCTGTCATACTCATCCTCCCCTCCTTTTAGTTAGAGTACCACGACCACGTGACTGTGCTTTCCCCCATGACCAGAAACACCAACTCCATTACCTCTTCCACTAACCTCTGACAAAGGGAATGTACGCTTTCCAACCTAGATATCTGCAGGCTTTCCTCATTAGAAAGAATAGATAGCCCTATGCCTTGTTTAGATAGTGTATGAATAGGCCTGACTAAATCCTTGTATGGCTTCCTCTATTTCTCTATAAAAAGAAATATGACCAAGAGTGGTTCGAATGTATATAGAACTACTGCATAAAGAACAGAAGGATAGGGCTAAAACGTGGCTAGAAATGCGGAAACATAGCATGTCACAAGAGCAAGGCGAGGGGGCCCCGCCCTACAGTGAGAGGGATGCCCCCTTTTGTGGCAGAGTGGGCAGCATCACTTTCCCTCGCGTAGCTTCGATGCCACATTATAGTCCTCCTAAAATCCAAGGCATTTTGTTGGAATACATCCTATCTGGAAACGAGGATATGAGCGCTGAATTCTTCTTTTTCGAGTAAACACTAGGATTTTTGTTGTCTTTACCCAGCTACAGGTAGAGTGTAAATTTCTAGACATGTTACATTCTCTGAAGAAATTTGTCTTATCAAAAAGAACAAAGCCTCTATTGTGGGAAATGAATGGAATTTCATGTTTCTCATGATATGTTTCGAGCGTGCATGTTCCCGATTCATTGCATTCCTTGCGAAAATAGGAACGTTAACCCTCATTTCTTTGGATACGGTGCTTTACCCGTAGACGCTTCTCTAGCTCTCGCAAGAATTGTATGGGAGTCGTCCTCGGGGGGACTTCCCGCCAAGAACAAGCAACGGTGAGCTACCACGAAGGGGATATCTTTGTGAAGGGACTGGCACCAGAAAGTAGATCATATCGCCTCAGATAGCGAGCGAGTCATCGTATATCATGGAAACTAGATTATTATGGGCTAGCTACCATGAGACAAAAGATCTTCTTTCTAAAGAGATTCAATTTGGAACTTGCGGAGATAGAAATAGCGGGCGAGATATCAGGAGACAAGACTAGGACTTTGAACAAAGCAGGAGCTTGGATAGACCAGGTGCCTATTGATACACCAAAAGAGACTAATGCTATGCTCCATGATGTTGCCTGTAGGTCATGATGTGCCTCAAGATGGCAGTCTCCTGTCTCCTTGCTCGTGGGGACAGAAAGAAAGCCCTGAGGAACAATGGCCTGGCCTTGCATTTCTTGCCCCTTTGCCTAGGCCATCGTAAGGAAAACTATACCTAGAATCCTTTTTATCCGGCGTTAATTTGGAACCGCTCATTTGGACCCCCTGCAACTTCAAATGAAACTGGATAGCGTTCTTTCAAGTGAAAGTTGCCTATCTTTCTTGGTTCAGAATCCAATCCAGTTGAAAGATGTATAAGGCTAACCAGATCCCCTTGGAAAGCACTCGGAGTTCGAGGCTTTCAATGATCAACTTCCCCCATAATGATATCTATACTACCTAATATTGTTACGATATTAGCTAATTTCATTTTTTTGGAAGCATTCGCTGACTTTGATAGGCAACGCATTGCAAGCAAATAGAGCAAAGAGCTGACCCTTAGATCTCGCCCAGTGCCCCCTTCCTTCCCCCGCCACCTTCTGACCAAAAGGAGTATACAATTTATTCTTTAGGGCACTCATGCCCGATCATGAGACTGCACGAGATTGAACACGAAAAAGCAAGGAAAGTAAGACTTGGAGATGGAAGGGAGGAAGGAGCCAATAAGCCAGCTCATGTGGAGTGATGTGGAAAGAACTAGGTGTCGGTCATGAATTGAGTGCGAAGAGAATAAGATGCAGCTTCCCCTCCCTTTGTTTTTTTCCGCTCTTGGCTTGTGAACAAGTGACTTCTTTCTTTTCATAGCGTCTAGAATAATAACAACCACGAGAATTCCAATCATCTCCAAACCTGCTATCGAAGCAGTCATCAGCCTAAAGTAAGGTTTGAAATCCTTAGGTTGAGCCATGACATCCAATTAGTTCTCCTTGGATTCCAATCCAATCTCCCAATTAGTGTTTCTCCCTTTTCTCCGGCTGGCGTAATTAGTTCTCCTCCAGGATCACAAGTGGAATGCTAAGCAGGGTGGGGAGGCTACGAGCTCCATGCCAGCAATCTCGTTTAGGCACTAAACTAGTTTTGGGGTTCACTCGGGTGCGGCACCCAACTCGTCCGCTCGTCGAGCGCTCAGATAGTGGAATGGGCATTGGATAGCGATTGCATAGGCAGCGAATGGAGAACGGTCATGCACTCATGCGGTCATGGACTCTTGCCAACGACAGCCGGGGAAGAGGCCCCACGCTGGACGCTGCTGCGATACACAAACACCTAACTCCAGCGAGCGAGGAGTGAGCATGCAGCCTTCACGCACGGAAAGGTAGGACCGGACCAGAGGACATCCCTCACCTCAAAATATTTGTGCCCTACTAACTCTATTAGTCCAATCTCCAATACGGATGCAATTGGTTATTAGTATTACGAGAATTGGTTATCCAAGAGTAATGAAGCATTACCCTTGTTTGATCGATAATGATACGCCATGCCATAGACGTCTACCTCATCCAGATGAGCTCTCAAAAGAAAAGAAAAGAAAATCCCTAGATGTGGCCGTCCGCTTGTCTAGCTCCCCGTGGTTCCTCCATCCCGTGCCATCCCCCACGGTGCCTTCGCCGGCCAGTGCCCGCCGTCAATCTCTTCTTCATGTCCCCCGCCTGGCCAGAGCTTCTCACTAGCCCCTTCTTCCCGCCCCTGCCCGGCTAGAGCCCACCAGCGACCTACGCCCATTGTTGGCCTTTCCCCTCTCCGCCCGCCTGTAACAGGGTAGCTCGTAGTGCGGCCAAAGCTTGCCGGTGGCATGTCTCGGCCGCCCCCTCCACTCGCCTCTAGAAGGGGCCGCAACAACGATGCCCTATGCTTGTCCATCACCCACTCTGTGCTACGTTGTACGGAAGAAGAAGGATGAAAAACGTACGTTGCAAGCGTATGTTTGAATTGTTTCAGAGGTATGTTGCAACTATTTCATGTGGATGTTGCAATGGTTGTACACGTATGTTGCAAGCTTATGTTCCCAATGTTTCATATGTTTTTCTAGACATATGCTGCAAGTGTGTTTATTTGTATGTTGCAAATATTGCATCTGAATGTTTTGAAAGTAGGTTAGGTGTTGCATCTCTCTCCTCGTTTTCTACTGCCTTGCACCGGTGTCTCCTCCTAGCGTTGGTTGGGCATCGGCCGCCCTCTCCCTATCTTCTCGATGCTAGTGATGTTCGAGGTGGCATGGGCTTTGCGTGGGCGTGCGAAATGGACTGCAGGTGCGGGCGTCCAAACGTCTAGGCGCTAGCAAGTCCGTTGTTTGATTGTAGCCTCCCGACAAGCACACTTGTCCCCTAAACAAAAGCATAAATTAGTGATACTCTACCTACTGGCAACCGGTGTGGGAATGGCCTGGCTGACCGGGTGGTTAGTGCAGGCTCAGTACCCCCCTTGGGGTGGTCAGAGTTCGAGTCCCAAGGGACTCACTCTTTATTTGTGGCTTCGGCCACAGCGACCTAGGGGGAAAATCTCTCGTTTGCCCCACATCCAAAGCACATGTCAGTGGCCGGCTCATCTCATGGAGCTATGGTGTCACTGTGTATGGGTGGGGCAGGGATTCAACGGTTTTGTTTGGATTGAGTTTTTTTACTGGCAACCGTTGTGACCTTAGTACGTATTAGAAGATACTTTTGATGATAAATTTTGAAAAGATCCACTTCATAACGAATAAAATGAGAGATCGTCAATACTCAAATAATCCGTTGTCTTCGAATTTGGTCAACCGGAGTCTCCATGCTCATGTCAAAGCCTACAAATCACCATATTACTTGAACAAAATAAAATCAAAGTGCCATAAACTATCATTATGTATAAAAATAGCCCAAAATATCCTTATATCTATTCCTTTATTACACAATCATGCCATTATATACTAAGAAAAACATGAAGCCCATAAAAAAGAAAGGAAACACGTGGAGCCAACCACACAATGCATTTACATTTAAGGTTAAAATTCAAATCATAAAATACAAATATGCTTCAATACAAGAATGTAAAGAACACAAAAACATAATAAACAAAACAAAGGAGATAAAATCCAATTTTAAGAAAATATTGATCTATCTATATTGTGGAAAAAAACAAGCGTCCGTGTTTTTCGATCTACGTAGTGGAAAAAACAGAGGAATGGGATGCCTCAAATGTGAGGTTAAAATGGGTTGACACTTACTCCCTCTGTCTCAAAATAATTAACTTTTTAGAAAAATTTTAGACAAATTAAGGACGCTAGCAAAAAACACATGTATGTCTACATCTCCTTTCCTTTCCTAGAGGATATCTCCTTCAAGGGATTTTCTCAACTATCATTTGCATGCACCCATGACTAGTTTCTACATTAGGAGATATTGCCCCATATTCTTGTAGAATGTTAAATTTTTAGGACAAATTTTAAACCTTAGATACTTATTATTGGATGGAGGGGTAGATGCTAACATGGATGCAACAAAACAAAAAATATAACCATTTAACGTATATGGTTGACATCACTAATGAAACCATGCGAACTGAACATAGATCAGCTGGTTTGGTTCCTTATGGTGAAACCTATCCACCCGGGTTCAAGTCCTCGATTTGGTACGGGTGCTCGTATTTTCCTAGATTTATTCCAGGATTTAACAACGCCTATGGTGACTTCATGAATATCATGATCTGCTGGCTTAGTCCTTCGGAGGTGCTCATAGGGGTAGGGTTTGTGTACGTGTGTTCATAAGGATGTGTGTGTGCATGTTGTGAACGTCTTTGTTGTACCATGCAATTCTCAAAAAACTAATGAAACCACAATCAAATCGAAGGAAAATAGGTGTTTCATTATCATATTAGGCTTGAGCCCATAGGTGAGGCCTCAACATTAGTTGGGCAGAAAAAAATGTAATTCGCATGGCTAACAGTAACATCTGGCAATGATAGAAATGCCAATAAGCCATCAATCACTAACATGACAAATAAAATTCAATGGTACAACAAGAGGACACAGCTGTGACAAATATCAGGTTTGCGGCATCTACAGAATGGAAGAGGCATAGCTTACAAATAACTCATGGAGCAACATCTACTTTGATGAAAACAATGATGAATTCATAAATTCAATAGTATGATGTGTCAAGGAGAAACATGTGTGAAGAGTACACCCACTATCCCCTTTTAAGTGTCGCTACCTGTCGGGTTCATAAACCCGGGGTCCCTCGCGGATCGGCTTCCCCGCAAAGGCTCAGCCCAAGCAGACAGCGCGCAACTCATGGGCTAGCCCAAGTATCTAAAACAATAGGCCAGGAGCACAGTCCAGTCACCGATCGAAAGGTCAGGCCGAGGAGGAACAGCGTTCGCTTCTTGACTTCGGCCCACCTCTCCGACCAGAGCGCTCACTTTGGTCTCCAGCGCCTTCGGACGGTCTCTCCGAATGGAAGGCCTAGCAAAGCACTATCTCCGACTCTGACCCCACATCTCCGACTAGGGTATGCAAAGACCCTACTCACTGCTCTTCTCCGACTGGCACAACCAGAGCCGACTAGGACCAACCGACTGAGGACGCCCACCAGGAAGGGACCAGAGAATAAACGGAGAAAGCAAGGCAAGGCGCTCAAATCAAACCA
Organism: Miscanthus floridulus; assembly: GCF_019320115.1. Lineage (NCBI taxonomy): Eukaryota > Viridiplantae > Streptophyta > Magnoliopsida > Poales > Poaceae > Miscanthus > Miscanthus floridulus. The sequence continues at coordinate 73,108,861 of NC_089596.1, read as the reverse complement.
AGATATCAGGGACCGTACTCTGTCACCTATAGGAACAGTACTCTGTAACCACCCTAACATAAACAATATTATAGGCACCGACATTTTCCTCTATAGTATTGTGGGCGCCATTAACTCCAATATGGTAAGGCCCCCCACATGCCTCTGGGCATCGACAGTGTTGCGGGCGCCAGGATTTACCATATCAAGTGAACATGGTGAGACTCCTCACATGCCTCTATGCATCAATAGCATATGTAGGTGCCGACATCTGCCATACCCGAAACAAGATGATGTAACCTCCCACATACAACCGACATCCAACAGTGTTGTGGGCGCCTACCATCCTCCTGCACCCGCCAGCGTGGGCAACAAGACTTAGAAGCATATGAACTCTCTCCCTCTCACTTGTAAGGCCGTCCCCTTCATCTATAAAAGGGGATGCGCTCTCTCCAAAGAGACTAAGTGGATTCAAGTTCATACAAGTCATTCTAGATTCATTAGATCAACTAAGTTCACTAGCTCACAACCATAGAACCACCAGGTTCGGACCTCAAGCATACGCTTGAACACTTAGCTCATAGAGGAGCTCCTATTGCTCTTGGCCCTTTTGACTAGAGCTGACTGGACCTCCCGTGCACCCCATCTTTATCCTTCTCATTTGTAACCCCGCTGCAAACTTTGAGCACCTAGGCTCAGGAATAAAGTCACCGACCGACTCAAACTGGATGTAGGGTATGTTGCCTAAACCAGTATAAACCATGTGTTATTGAGTGCTAGGCCACCTCTGATCACAACGTACGGTAAAACTACAAATATTTACTTATTGGTCACTTTTTGCACCAACAGTTGGCGTTGTCCGTGGGGAAGACATTGTACGTTCAACACTTTTTGGTCATTGGATGGCCTACTTTTCCGCCACCCTCGCAGTGGCGGGCTCTGGTGATTCGATTCGCTTTAGCTCACTGGAGTTTCCTGCGCTCCCACCTGTTAGGATGTGGGTTCCACCCATCTTCAAGCCATCCCAGGCCTTCTTCCTCAGAAGCCTAGACTTTGTCGCCAACCGGCTCGGCATACTACACCTCCGCGAGGAGGCACTCGTTCCGACACCCATAAGAGGGGCGCCCTCCATCGACTTTGGGACACATGACTTTGAGGACGTGGCATCCACGCTTTATTTCGAGCAAACTCTCTGCTCAAACCCCACTGTGAGTAATGTACATATTGTTATTTACTTACTATTCTCTATCTTCCGCCGATTCCCTAGAGGGACCCTATTGTCCCCGCTGTGACCGCCATACTACCAGTTCCCCTACGACCTCGCATCTCCTGCGGACGCGTATGCCCATGGGCTCCAAAGGATGCCAGCACTGCCCCCTCTCACGTTCAAATTCATGGGGATGGCGAGCTACTCTCCCACCTGTTTCCTCGACATCATGGATGATGATGTTGAGAGTGACAGCTCCAGCATCGGCGATGGGTGCCTAGCCACCATCCGTCTTGGGAGTGTGCTATGGTGAACGCTCTAGGATAGCCACCGGTGGTAACGGAGTCCTTGTAGACTCACACCCCTCTAGACCCTCATGCAGAGACCACCAAGCTCACACGAGAGCATGGCGATGAACTACAACAACAGTGGCTGCATCGGCCACCGACTGTGCCTGCACGCTTGGCGCACCATGCTATGCCCTGCGTGCATAGACCAGCGAGCGGCGCCCAGGGTCGTGCCTGCTGGGTCCAGCGCAACACCATGGACAGGGGGAACGATGCCCCATAGTTCGCTCGGGCCAATCAGAACATTGCCACCGTGCAATGCTTCTGTGTGGCCTTTTCGAGCTGAACGACCCTGATGAACAGGTGATCCACCGAAACCTTCGGGCACTAGTGGAGACTGTCGCCGTTCAACAAGCGGAGAGCTCTGTATCGCGACGCCGACTCGTGGCCTCGCTCACCACTAGGGGAATGGGGACGCAGCAGATGGGTCGCTCCACCCGATCACTACTACAACCACCGAGCGTGGCATAGCAGGCTGCATTGGCACCTTGTCTTGACTTGATGACCGCTCCGCACCGACCGCCTGTATACGCGCGGCTCAGACCGAACTGAGACACACACAGCAGCGACCGAAATCCTAGCCCTGAGAGCCTAGGACCATGGACCTTTGTCCAACACCTCTAGCAAGCACCGCTCCCACCACGCTCCAACGAAGCCCAAGGCAAAGGTAAGGCCAAGCGCGAGGATTAGGACAAGGGCCCCTCCACACAGAGGGGAAAATGAACAGAAAGGATCACTGCCGACCGGCCAACTCCGCGTTGGTCGCCACGACTAATCACGTGGGCACACAACCCTAGCAGAACCCTCCAGGCCATTTCCATGAGCTCATGGAGAGCCCATGCACCAATCATGACTACCCTATCAAACACCTCTACAAGGACTGCTAGCTCCTCAAGCGCCTTCTGCGGTAGGCCGATAGACCAAAGGAGGAAAAAGGTGAAGCAGCGACCAAGAAAGGGGGCGTAGCGGGCAAGGATCCGGATGACTGAAGGTTGAAGTGATCCGACCGGACACCTACTGACTGAAGAACAACAACGACGACATTCTCTCCGAACGCTTGGAACATCTATGTCATTTTTATTCCCCTAAGTTTTAGTCTTACCATTGTTTACTTAGTGTATGCTCCTATAAAAGCACCCTGACCCGAACGCTTTTCGGCCCAGGGCGCTCGGGGGCTCCACTAGGGGGACACTACTACCTCTCTATTTTGTTTACTATCATATGGTGAAATTCCTTCCTACCCAATCAAAAGGGGAGTTTGTTCCTTTAATTTACCTTACGTAGCTTTGTTTTAAAACATTCCGACCGATTGCTCCCTGCCTTTTCCTATGGTTACGAGCAGCTGAGCCTCACGGGCCATGCCCTGGGCTCCCAAGGTTGTAGCCTATGGGACAAATGGGCAGATATGAGAAAGAAAGAATAAAAAACAAAATTATGCTAAGGGAAAACTAAGGAACAAAAGGGAATAAGCTTTCCCGAACGGAGTGGCTCCATCATAGAAAGCGAAACCAACTGTAGTCATTAAGCACACATGAATGTTTACACGGGGGCTCCCCCATGAACTTAAAATTTTTATGTTCACTAAACTACTTATATTTTACAAGCTATTGGGCCGGCTCGGTGGCATCTGCAGTATGTGTGACCGGCGAAGGCACGGGCTACTCACTCCCCGACGGCACGACATTCAGCTTGGTTGAAGCCGGGGTGATGTCCACCTCTGACCCAGGCTCTGTGCTATCCGCAGGCTGGGCAACATCCTCCCCACGCATGCTTCTAGCCATGTCTTCACGGTGGACGTCCATCACCCACTGAGCTGAGACTTGCTCTGCCACCGACCTTGCGTGCGGCAGCAAGCTCTCCCTGATCGATTGGATGTCCTCCATGCTCAAACCATCGGCATACCCACTGTAGATAGTAGCGAAGTCTAGGTTTGGATGATGCGTCACCACCGAAGTCAACACCCCCGACGCTCCGTAGAACAACCTGCTCGTGATAAGATCCCGAACCGCATCCAGGACCTCCGTCAGCTGGATGGCGGGCGCGCTAGTACTTAGCGCCGACCCGAAGACCTCCGAGATGACGAGCTAGGAAACGTTGCAGATCTGGTGAAGTTCCCCCTTGAGAGCATGTTGCTCTTTGTGGGACTTGGCCAGCTCCTCTGAATTCTAGCTGAAAGTCACCTTGATCATCTCTAGGTCCTGCTCCAGCGTCTTCACCCTTTCGCCTAGCTCTGAAAGAAGGGCGACAAGCTCAGAAACAGGCTGAAGGAAAAAACTAACACAACAAAAAACAGAAAAGGTACGTACCAACGTAGAAGTTCTCAAGGGTGGAGAATTCCTCTGTCTGTCGGGCCACCTACTCACGTAGCTAGGCGCTTGCCTCCTCCATCCCCAGCACCCAGCCCCGACGTGTGAGCACTTCCCAGTCTACCTCTGACCGGGACTTTTGCTCCAACTCTAGGGCTTTCCACGCCAACTCTAGGGCATTCCGCTCTGATGCCAAGGCGCTTTGCTCTGACTCAAGGGTCTCTAGGCATTTCTAGAGTGCCACCTCGGTGTCCGCCAAGGATGTCCGCAACTCTACCTTAGTCTCCGCCTGATGGGCCTTCGTCGCCTTAAGCCCCTACTCGGGGATGGTCGCCTGCTCTGCTACACGCTGCCCCTCTGCCCGTGCCACGGTCGCCTCGGCTGCCCGGTCCTGGGACTCACGGCAAGCGGACTCTAGCTGACGCTCAAGCTCAGCCATCCGGGCGTGCTCCATTCGGAGGAAGCAGGACTTGCGGGACGACATCCCCTTTAGACTCTACGAAAAACAAGCATGCTAAGGCAACCAGCAAAAGATTAAGAGGTCAAGGACAAGTATGGGAAACTCACCTCCATGGCAAGCTGCAGGTCGACCTCGACTAACTGCTAAGCGGACTTAACCCGCTCCTAGATGTCTTCAAGCTTCATAGACAGGTTGGCAAGTTTGGACACCGCGACATGTCCTTGCTCCCCAACAATGTCCCAGAGCTGACCCTCCTACGAATCCCAAAGGTTGAACCGCACCTTTGTCAGGTCCTCGGGGCAGGGCCACTCTAGGTCACCCTCTAGTAGCCCACCAGAGGGCCCCGCCTCATACCGAACCACCGCTAGCTCCCGCGATGATGTCGGCGGCTCAGCCACGACTTCTGCCTCATCGTCAGATGGGATATCCACCACCTCGGGTGAGCGGGCCACCGCCGAGCATTCCGACTCTGCCCCGGCCACGTCTCCCTCCGGTGCTTTTGGCTCAAACCACAAGGGTGAGCTGTGCAGCTTCCCGAATGACAAGGCAGGAAGCTCGGTCCCCCTCTCCTCTTTCACCATGGCTAGTGGAGGAGGAGCCATGAGAGTTACCTCCGATGCGACCTCCATTGTTAGCACCGGGATCGCCGCCAATGCCGCCGCCGCTGCCACCACCGTACAAGCAACCGACCCGGGGGGCACCACCCCCAGAAGGGAAGGACTCATCGCCGCTACCACCGTACCAATAACTGACCGTAGGGGCACCACCCCTGGAAGGGAAGGACTCGTCGCCACCTGGTTCCCCCCGCTGCTCGCCGCGACACGCTGTAGGGTGGGCCTCTAAGCCTCCTGCATGGGGGTTGGGGCAATGCTCAATCCCATCATCGCCCAGCCACTGACAAAAAGGGTAGGTAAGTCAAACCCCAAAAAAGACTCAACAACAAAAGATTGAAAAGAAACGAAGGAAAATGTACCGGGAGGTGAGCGGTACAACTCTGAAGGCAAGACCCAACAACGACGGGCCTACAGGACAAGGACCACTCTCGGGCTGCAACCCGCACCCCCTCACTTCAGTCGGGGGCAGAGTCGCCCCAATCAGCTTCTGCCCAGCCTATGGGTCGCTACGACCTTTGGCTCAGGACTTCCCGACCAAAGCAGCGGGCGGCGCTTCCTCCAGCTACGAGTCACACGACGCATGGGTGCCAATCCGCCCCTTGAACCGCCCGACTTGCTCGACCGCATCCGTGGTAGGCGGGGCTTCCTCCGGCTACGAGTCACGAGTTGGCACTGGTCCCGACGATGCACAAGTGCCAGTCCGCTCCTCGGACCACCCGGCTTGCTCGGCCACATCTACGGCAGGCGGCGATGGGACCGACGATGCCACCAAGGGGCGTGGTGACCGCCTCCGCTTTGCCTCCCATTTGCCGACAGCGTCCGCGCTCGCCGCACGCTTCCTTGGCGTGGGAACCACCATGTGTCGCTCTGCCTCCTGCTCATCACCAGCGGACATCGCCATAGGGTCGCGACACTCCGCTAAGGTCACAATGACCTCCTGACTTTTGTCCTCCTTGGAGAAAATCATGTCATCCACATCCATGGGATCCTCTAACGCGAGCTCCGACTCGACGTCGCTCCTACGTTCTCTGGCCTTCAAATGCTAGGCAATCCCCTGCTCCTTCTCGTGCTTCCACCAAACCTCCCTGGTTCTCTTCTTCCTCCTGACATCCGCCACCTCCTTTTGGGTGACCTGCCGGGCCACGCCCTTCGGTCCCTTGGGAAGGTGTGTCCAGGACTTGTAAACTCCAAGCCCCTATGGAATGGGTGGCCTAAAATCAAAAAATAGAAAAAGCAGAGGAAGAAGCACAGATGAAATAAAAGGGAGCATACCAGTCTAGACACGATCGCAGAGTTGAAAGGTACGTGCTTCCCTTCGACCCTCTCTTTGGGCTTTAGCTGCAGCACCTGGCCAAGGCAACTTCAGACCTCGTCGTCCGGTAGCTCCTTGGGCGATGCACGGTCTGGGTCTGACGGGCCGCTGTACATCCACATCGGCCGCGTCCTCTCTGCCAACGGCGCAACCCGGTGGCGATAGAGGGTGTGGAACACCCGCACCCCATCAAGACCGCCGTACAATCTTCCAGAGCTCCTCCTCGATGACTTCCACCTTCTTCTTTTCTTTATGGGCATAACCCCATGACCAACTGTCCTGCTTCTCCGATCTCCCACTGGTGAATGCCGAGAATGGTGCCTTTGCCGGATTCCTGATGTAAAACCACTCCCCATGCCACCCCCGGTTGGACTCATAGAGGATGTACGTGGGATACGAGCCTCCCGCGCTTGGCTTCCTCTATAGGGTGAAACCTCCCACCGGCGTGATCTCGGTTGGATTCCTCGTCGTCAAGGCTCTCCTAGAGAACAGCCACCGAAAGAAGTCCACGTGCGGATCCATCCCAAGGAAAGCCTCACAGACGGTGACAAAGCCGGCGATGTACAGCACCCCCATCGGATTAAGGTGTTGCAGCTCTAGACCCCACTCATTGAGGAGCCCATGCAAGAACCAGTGCGTGGGGTATCCTAACACACACTCATGGAAGGTAAGAAAGGACACCACCTCATCAAGCCAAGGTTGCGGGAACTCCTCCCTCCCGAGAGCCCTCCTAGGAACCCCTTCGCGACGAAGGCCTTCAACACTGACTCCCTCACGGTGGATGACCTCCAGTCTGACATTCCGCTCTGAGATCACAAAAAGATTTGTGAGTTTCTTTTTTCTCCCTCGCTCTTTCCTCTTTCTTTCCTAGAAACCGCCGCGACTCTCAAGAACACTCTCGGCGAGAAGGAAGAGAAAAGGGGCGGCAGATGAGGAATAGGCGAAAGAATGGAGCAAAAACCTTCTCCTCCTCCTACTTAAGGAAAAGGGTACAATAGTTAGGGGAGGGCGCGCCGATCGGGAAAGGCGAAACGGTGGAACGAAAAACCCTCTCTCTTTCACATTTCATGCAGATGAGATGTGCCCTGACCGATGAGACGTGCCCTGCCCGATGAAATGGCTCCTGATCAAAAGGGACGTGGCCTAGGTATGGCTCACCACTACCGCATGCCAGCCACTACTGCACGTTGGGCATGAGAACCAAAGCGCCACCACACACAGGCGACCCTCCGCTTCCCCAGGCGGGACTTGGAAAAACCCAAAATAGGATCTCCGCCGGGATAGACCATCGGGTTGCCTAAAAGTAGATCGAACGGCTCAGAAAAACACACTAATAGATAGGTAGAGAATGAAGGGACGCCCCATGTAGGCCATGCTGACTCCGTCACGAACAACGAGCACGGGTCCCGGTTAGATATTTCTGATTGGAGCTCTCCAAACCCTATCATATGAATCATCAAGGTAACACTACCACACCCCCTCTATTTCTTTATAAATCATTTCATACATCCATACATGCATTCATTCCATATGCCCGTACCTCCCGGACGATTCGGGCCCTGAACCGCTCAGGGGCTCGGGAACTAAGCATCGCACGTGCAGCGAAATGCATCACAACGCTCCGTGTTGCGTCACGAAGCGGCAGTTGCCTCATTCGACATGAGCAACCAATAGAGACAGGGGAGAAAAATGAAGATGAGCCCCGTGCTGCCCTCGCCTAGTCTAGCAGATAGGGTCATCTCAACCTTCTCGTTTGATCCTAAACCTCTTGCCAAGCTCACAGAATCTCCATCGAGGGGAGGCCGTTAGGCCACCTGGGTCGGTCTCTAGAACAACCTAGGCATCTGCTGGGTTGCAGGTAAAGGAGCAGTGGAATGTCATAAGAGGGCTATGCCAATCTCATCATGAACGACGGACCCAGATTCCACTCGATCATACCCATTAGTGAACTCACCGAGCGCGTCATTCGAGCCCGAGCGATCGGGACAAGCGATAAAACTTAGCCCCTCCGGTTGTGAGGAACCAAGGACAGGGTAATACACACAACTCAAACTGACCCCTACTAAAGCCCAACGGGGCTCGTGGGCTCAAGACACAAAACGCCTGGGTCTGCGACCCCGAACTCACCCCATCAGGATCCGCGAGCACTGCCTTGCGCCTCGCCCGATCCCTAAACTAACTAACTAACTGCCTTGGCTGCGCGGGCTGCACCGACGCCAGGATCCGCGAGCACCACCTTGCCGCCTCATCCGATTCCTAAACTAACTAACTAACTGCCTCGGCTGCGCGGGCTGCACCGACGCCAGGATCCGCGAGCGCCGCCTTGCCGCCTCGCCCGATCCCTAAACTAACTAACTAACTGCCTCGGCTGCGTGGGCTACACCGACGCCAGGATCAGCGAGCACCACCTTGCCGCCTCGATCGATCCCTAAACTAACTAACTAACTGCCTTGGCTGCGCGGGCTGCACCGACGCCAGGATCCGCGAGCACCGCCTTGCCACCTCGTATGATCCCTAAAACTAACTACCTCGCTCGGTCCCACGGCACGCACCGATGCCAGGACCCGCAAGCTCCGACTTGACCGATCCCACGACGCGCACCGACACCAGGATCCACGAACTCTACCTCATTCGATCCCTAAGACTAACTGCCTCGCCCAATCCCTAAGACTAACTGCCTCACCCGGTCCCACAGTGCGCACCGACGCCAGGACCGCAAGCTCCGTCTCACCCAATCCCTCGAAACTAAACGCCTCGGCTGCACAACGACGCCTTGGTCGATGACTCTGTCTCGACTGAAAAACACGCACACACGCCCGCTAAACAAACAACCCCCAGACGGTTCTGTTTGAACCGCTCGGAGGCTGCACCTACGGGTGCGCTCGTGCGCACCCATCGACGAAATAAAAACCTCCCCCGCTGGCAACACGGAAAACCCCCAGACGGTTTTGCCTGAACCGCCCGGGGGCTACACCCGCCGTCAAGATAAAAAACCCCAGACGATTCTGCCTGAATCGCCCGGGGGCTTGGGGGCTCCTGTCGGGTTCATAAACCCGGGGTCCCTCACGGACCGGCTTTCCCGCAAAGGCTCGGTCCAAGCAGACAGCGCGCAACTCATGGGCCGGCCCAAGTGTCTAAAACTATAGGCTAGGAGGACGGTCCAGTCACCGATCGGAAGGTTAGGTCGAGGAGGAACAACGCCCGCTTGTCGACTCCGGCCCACCTCTCCAACCGGAGCGCTCACTTCAATCTCCAGCGCGTCAGGACGGTCTCTCCGACCAGAAGGCCTGGCAAAGCACTACCTCCGACTCTGACCCCACATCTCTGACCGGGGTATGCAAAGACCCTGCTCACTATTCTTCTCCGACTAGCGCAACCAGAGCCGACTGGGACCAACCGACTGGGGACGCCTGCCCAGAAGGGACCAGGGAACGAACGGAGACAGCAAGGCAAGGTGCTCAAATCAAACCAGGATACTAGGGGCCGTACCCTGTCACCTATAGAAATAGTACTCTATAACCGCCCTGACACAAACAGTATTGTAGGCGCTGATATTTTTCTCTACAGTATTGTGGGCGCTGTTAACTCCCATACGGTAAGGCCTCCCCACATGCCTCTAGGCATCGATAGTGTTGCGGGCGTCGGGATTTACCGTACCAAGTGAACATGGTGAGACTCCTTACATGTCTCTAGGCATCAACAATATATGTAGGTGCCGACATCTGCCATACCCGAAACAAGACGATATAACCTTCCATATACAACCGACATCCAATAGTGTTTTGGGCGTCTACCATCCTCTTGTACCTGTCGGCGTGGGCAACAAGACTTAGAAGCATACGACATGTTTTAAAATATATGTACTCTATCCTAGAAGGAATGGAGAATAAAGAATCATAATCCTAGTCCGTTTGTACGTGGGCTCTTACCAAACTCTTAGGCCTTGGCAAGACTATATATACGTGGGAGCTCTATGATGTAACGATTAATATTAAGAGAAATAAAGAATAGTCTCCCTATCTTGTATCTATTTGTTCTTCTACTTTTACCTACTGTATTCATTATGAGAAACGAAGAGGGAAAGATCCTGACCGCCGACGACATGTTTTATAGCAAAGTCAAACTCGGACCCATGCCATGACAGTGCAGCCAAAGATGTCTCGGCCGCACGACGGACCACATGTGCCGTGCGCGCGCGGCAAATGCAGCAGCAGCAACGTCGCAGTGGCCGCACCGGTCGGCACCGTGACGGGACGCCGGGGCGCACCAGCCATCGTGGTTGCGCCGCGATGCGCACCGCGCCCACACCGATCGACGCCACCATCGCGCAGCGCCGGCCCGGCCTCCTCCACTGTGCAGCGCGCGCGATCTGTCTTGGCGCCGGTCAAACGACGGGAAAGGAGATCCCTTGGTTTCCATCAAGAAAAAATCGCCCGCGAGCAGCCGTGGCCGGTGATTGCGGGCGCTCTGTTTCGTGAGCATCACAGGTCACAACGTAACGTCCCACAGTCACACACCCCACGCACTGAAGCACCCACCCAGCGCCCACGCACTGAAGTGCCAAGCGGTAGGCAGCCAAAGCTAGCCACCAGCAGCGCAGTGCGGAGCCAGCCAGTGGCCACGAGAAATCGATCACATCGCTTGTTCTGCCCTACCGTCCCTCCTTTGGATTTGAGCTTTGGGGGTCTACTTATTGGCGATTAGCATCCATCGCCGCCGTCGATTCAATCCTTGTGCGCATACGCGATGCCATGGCCATGCGTGCCCTCAGTCGCGGATGTGGGATGCGGGATAAGGGGGGGCTAAAACAACAGAGACGTTGATTTGCACGAAGATTTAACGGTGAAATCAAGTTTTTGCTACAGTAATTAGTATTGAAATCAAGAAATTAGGGGGGGCTGGAGCCCCCCCCCAGCCCCCCTTTGGATCCGCCACTGCGTGCCCTGCTTCCTTGGATGTGCTCGTTGTCCGTTTTGTTTCAGTTTCAGCAGTGAATGCCGGTGATGCCACGGCGAGGGAATGCTACTCACTAACTACTTGGCCTGGCACGCATGCGGCCAATCGATCGGCAGTCGCGGGAGCACCAAGTACGTACTATCAAGGACTAACCATGCATCCAATTCTATCGGTTGGCCATCGCAGCCTGGTGTCGTCGGAATTCTGACGAGAGATTAAGACAATGTAGCTGATTTTAGCTGAACATAACTGAACCACCGACAGCCCACGAGGACAGTGCTTTGTATCCCCAAGTCTTTATAGATTCCTACGTGTAATTACTGTAGCTGTAGGACTAGACTGTGTTCTTTTCTTTTTAGGAAGTTCATGACGAGTGCACACTCCACTCAACGATCGACCTGCTGTACAAGTTGTCCACCCGGACATTGTTCGATTTCGATAATCACAGTTACGGCTTACGAGCTTATTCCATGTTCCATCGCCGCTATTTTGTTCGTTCGTGTTGTCAAGACTAGGCAACTCTCCAGTAGAATCATCACTAAATTATCAAGGTTTGTTGCTTTCTGATCATAGGAACATGCCAAAGACATAGCAAGCAATGCACGACGGTAGCTGCACCATACGCTATCATATAGCCATACGCATGTAAAGTTGCAGCACGCAGTTGCGGGGTACAGCAGTACACGACACATCGTCCAGCTCCCACCGCGTGCCTCGGCTCGCAAATCGCAATTCGCCCGACGGCCGAAGCCGAAGCGCGCGACACGGTGCCCATTCCGCCGCTAGGCGCTAGCCTAGCTCGCGCCGCGCCGGGCTGTTCCCCAACAGGGACTAGGCAACCACCGGATCGATCCGGTACGGTCCATCCTCAAACTATTGAGAGCATCCATTATGCACAATGTAACCACGTCTTACGTGGCATACTGTCATGTCCCCATCGTTAAATAGCAGCCGGTCCGGTGCACGCCGTCGCAGCGCGTCTCACAATCGTGTGCCGGACGGAATGGCGGCCATCATAGTCACGCTCCGCTGCATGGCGTGGCCGTGGCTGTTGGCGTTGGCAAGCTTCGCCTTCGCCTTCGCGACGCTGTGCGCGCCGGTCGCGTCGGCGGCGGCGGCGACGGCGTACATTGTGCACATGGACAAGTCGGCCATGCCTCGGGCGTTCGCGAGCCACCAGCGGTGGTACGAGTCCACGCTGTCCGCGGCGGCGCCGGGCGCGGACATGTACTACGTGTACGACCACGCGGCGCACGGGTTCGCGGCGCGGCTGCGGGGCGACGAGCTGGAGGCGCTCAGGCGCTCCCGCGGGTTCGTGTCGTGCTACCTCGACGACGCCAGGGTGGTGCGCCGCGACACGACGCACACGCCCGAGTTCCTCGGCGTCAGCGCGGCGCCGGGGGGACTGTGGGAGAAGGCCGGGTACGGGGACGGCGTCATCGTGGGCGTGGTGGACACCGGCGTGTGGCCCGAGAGCGCCAGCTTCCGCGACGACGGGCTCGCGCCGGTGCCCGCCCGGTGGAAGGGCGTCTGCGAGTCCGGCACGGCGTTCGATGGCGCCAAGGCGTGCAACCGGAAGCTCATCGGCGCGCGCAAGTTCAACAAGGGACTCGTCGCCAACGAGAACGTGACCATTGCTGTCAACTCCCCGCGCGACACCGATGGCCACGGCACGCACACCTCGTCCACGGCCGCCGGCTCGCCGGTGCCCAGCGCGTCCTTCTTTGGCTACGCTCCGGGCACCGCGCGCGGCATGGCGCCGCGCGCTAGGGTGGCCATGTACAAGGCACTCTGGGACGAGGGCACGTACCCGTCCGACGTACTCGCCGCCATCGACCAGGCCATCGCCGATGGCGTCGACGTCATCTCCCTCTCCCTCGGTTTTGACGACCAGCCGCTGTACCAGGACCCCATCGCCATCGGCGCGTTCGCCGCGATGCAGCGGGGCGTGTTCGTGTCGACCTCCGCGGGTAACGAAGGCCCCGACCTCGGATTCCTCCACAATGGCACGCCGTGGACGCTTACCGTCGCGTCGGGTACGGTGGACCGGGAGTTCTCGGGCGTCGTGACCCTCGGCGACGGCACCACCATCATCGGCGAATCACTGTACCCGGGCAGCCCGATCGCGCTCGTGGCCACCACGCTCGTCTTCCTCGACGCGTGCGACAACTTCACGTTGCTCTCCAAGAACCGCGACAAGGTCGTCCTTTGCGATGCCACCGCCTCCCTGGGCGACGCCGTCTCTGCATTGGAACTGGCCCAAGTGCGCGCGGGCTTGTTCCTATCCAACGACTCCATCAGGGTGCTCTATGAGTCATTCTCGTTCCCGGGCGTCATCCTGAGCCCGCAAGATGGGCCCCTGCTGCTCCAGTACATACGAAGCAGCCGCGCGCCCAAGGCGGCGATCAAGTTCGAGGTGACCATCCTGGGAACGAAGCCGGCGCCGATGGTGGCGGCGTACTCGTCGCGCGGCCCGTCGGGGAGCTGCCCGACGGTCCTCAAGCCAGACCTGATGGCGCCGGGCTCGCTGATACTGGCCTCGTGGGCGGAGAACATCAGCGTAGCCTTCGTCGGATCAACGCAGCTGTACAGCAAATTCAACATCATCTCCGGCACGTCCATGGCGTGCCCACACGCGGCCGGGGTGGCCGCGCTGCTCAAGGCCGTGCACCCGGAGTGGAGCCCGGCCATGGTCCGGTCGGCGATGATGACGACGGCCAGCGCGCTGGACAACACCGGGGCGTCCATCAAGGACATGGGCAACCGCAACCACCCCGCGTCGCCGCTGGCGATGGGCTCGGGCCACATCGACCCCACCCGCGCCGTGGACCCGGGCCTGGTCTACGACGCCGCGCCGGGGGACTACGTCAAGCTCATGTGCGCCATGAACTACACCGCCGCGCAGATCAGGACCGTCGCGCAGTCGCCGTCGTACGCCGTCGACTGCACCGGCGCGTCCCTCGACCTCAACTACCCGTCCTTCATAGCGTTCTTCGACGCCAACGGCGGGGCCGTCGAGCGCACGTTCACTAGGACCGTGACCAACGTCGGCGACGGGCCTGCGAGCTACAGCGCCAAAGTTACGGGCTTGAGTGGCTTGACGGTGACCGTGAGTCCGGACAAGTTGGCCTTCGGCGGCAAGAACGAGAAGCAGAAGTACACGCTTGTGATCCGGGGGAAGATGACGAACAAGAGCGGAGATGTGTTGCATGGTGCGTTGACGTGGGTGGACGACGCGGGCAAGTACACCGTCGGAAGTCCCATTGTCGCAACTACCGTGAGCTCAGATCAGTTTTAGGATCCGGACGTATAGCATATACTATATTTGTTCATCAAGTCGATAAGCTTGAGGCAAGTAAAGCTAGCTTGACAACAACTGAGCATACAGAATTGTTCAGTACGAAAATTGCTTTGCATAAAACCATACATCATTTATGGGCTTCATTGCAAGTGATTACAGTTATTGACCTTTTAATCATCATACGTCCATCATTTAGGTACTCAAATGCTTCTTTCAGTGTCGAAAGTTCCGCTTGATGAAAAAAGAAGAAGAAAATGAAGCATCCCAGATGATCTTGTTGTAGCTAAGTAGATGGCAGTCCCCTTTTCTAACCCCGAATGAGAAAAACTCTTATTTTGGAGGTCTTGCAGCTCCAGCAGTTCTCCAAACCCAACCCTAACGAGAAAAAAAAATTCTCAGTAACTCAAATCATAGCCTTCCACTCCTCAAATAAAGGGGGAGACCTCTCCTCCCCAATCCACTATTTTTCTTATTGGGGATTGGATTTTCTCATTCTGCTGGAGAGAAGACCTTCGAAATGCCAAAACACGTTTTGTATCTCTTCCAATAACTAGTTTTTGGTGTTGGAGTATTCTCCTACTGCTAGAGATGCTCATGCTTTAATTTCCATGTAATCCTCTAAAAATGGATGACGATTTAGAGGGGCTTACTGTATGTCACCTTACCAACACGACTCAAAGCAACCCAAAATTTATATGATTAGCCTTTCTTCCATGTAACTAACGAGAATTTTAGAGGTGCTTACTGTAAGTTGGGACTGGGACAGAAAACTGGCTGGGAAGAGAAAAGGGTGACACCTCACACCAACGGACAACCAACAAGGGGTTACGCCCCCTCTGTTTAGGACCCCTTTGGAACATATTAATTTCACAAAATCAATTTATTTTCAAAGGAAAAACATGGGAAGCAGGAAAAAAATGTTTCACGCTTTACAAAGATGCCTTAATCTCCCACAACGGCAAGGGCAACGAATGAGTTTCTATTTGTTCCATCGACAGTAGTTGTAACCTTAGAGCCCTGTTACACATATTTCTTCTTAATAAAATTTGTTTACCATGTCCGATTTTGATCTTACGGCACTCGACCAAGACTAGAAGGCAAAGACAATACATCGCTATTACAGAGACAGTTAAAACTTAAGCTGGAAAGATGATTCACACTAAAAACTGCAATACTAGGTCTCCTGCCTTCACTCTGATCCAGTATTGATGCGTCTCCAGCCTTCACTCTGATCCAGTAGCCATCAAGAACTCTCCTTCGCACACTAGGTCGGCACCAACGTAAGCTTTCCCTTCCATCTTTGCAATTCCGAATCTCTTCTGCAGCTTGATCAGAGTCATTCTCATGATCAAGATGTCTCCAGCAATCACAGGCTTCCGAAACCTCACTTTATCAATCCCTGCAAAAAAAAAGTTCTCTCGAGATCCACCTACTTCAGGCTGCAACATCACTATTCCTCCAACCTGGGCCATTGCCTGCAAATCATGGTCAACAATTGTCTCATACCAATTAATCAGAAAGCTGTTTGTTTGAGACAATAAGCAGCTGTAATGTCTTCAGAAGAAACACAGAGCAGAACAGATGCTGCATACATAAACATGTATATCAAAATTGGACCTTCTATTCTATTGTTATTCCAAAATGCATCAAGCAGCAGAATTACCATACTTGCTACCTCAGCTTACATCCTATATGTAAAAACATAGACCTGAGTCATGCATACTGATCCCTTACAAGTATAACTTGCAGTTGATTGTCTATGTCCGTTTATTCATTCTGCAACAATCTGAAACTACGTGTTTGATTGACATCAGTAGCTTCACTTTTAAAAGGTATGAAAATGCTGGAATAGAGCTACTGAATGACAAGATCCAGCACCAATGGTCTAGCATTCATCAATTCATAGTACACATGCGAATGGTGAATTCAACTAAATTTGTTCTGAATTAGACCAAAAAGAGTGGCACTCTAAGATTTCAACCAGTATAGTTTCAGAAAAATGTATGGTGATGCAACACCAATTTAATCTACACGTCAATAATGATGAAACAATTGCATCTCAGTAGGCAATATAGGTATCAAAAAAGGAAAAAATAACGAGAATATTATATACCTCAACCATGAGAACACCAGGCATTATGGGCCGTTCAGGGAAATGTCCTGGGAAGAAGTTATCGTTTATTGTCACATTCTTGATTGCAACAGCATATTCTCCTGGTTTGTAATCAATAACTCTGTCAACCAGAAGGAACGGGAACCTACATGCATATCAACAAAGAATAGAGGCACTTAAACACAAAAAACTGGAAAGTCGAGTATCTTCACTACTTACAGAAACAAAAAATGGTGGTGGTGGCTGGTGGCAGAAGGCTCTTCCATTGACTGATCTTTATATGCATATGTACAATGTTTTCAAGGCGGTAAGGCGAGGCGTGGCGACTGACTACCCCCTTACGCTTAAGCGACTAAGGCGTGAGGCGAGGCGACGCCTTAACATCTTAAGGGAATCTTAAAAGAGCAGCTTAGAGTGGTAGATAATGAAGAAAAACAAAAAAGGAAAAAGGAAAAAGAAAGGAGAAGGAGCAAGTAGTCTGGCCCAGCCCACCAGGCAGCCCATATATCCCTCACCTTTGACCTTCCTGCTTCATCTCTCAAACTCCCAATCCTCTCTCTCCAGCGCCGCCGCACCTCTCTCTCTCTCTCTCGTTCTCCACTGCCGCTCCACCTCCGTCCCTCTCTGTCTCTTGCTTCCCTCTCTCCTCCAGATGTGCTGCTCGTCTTGCTTGATAGACGGAGGAACAGAAGGGCTTTGGACGCTGCAGCTCGATGGAGGAACAGAGGAGGCAAGATGTTGCAGGTCAGCGCCGATTGGGGGAACATGGCCGCAGCCCGCACAGGCGGCCGCACGGCTCGGCGGCGGGCGGGCAGCTTCTCCCGTCGGCGCGGGAGAACGCGTCCGCACGGGCGAGCTGCGGCTTCTGGTTCCCCTCCTGCTCTCCTGCTGGTGAATCTCCTGCGCGCCCGCTCTCTCTCCCTCCGGCGCACTCTGTTTCTCCTGCGCACCCCATCTCTCTCAGTTTTCCCCGCCGTTTCCAATCCTTCTCACGCGTTTTCCCGCCGCCCAGAACAGAGACCTCCCCGTAAGGCGAGTTGTCTGCTGTGGCGTCCCGCGGGGAGGGGGAGGCGGAGCCTCGGCAGCAACAGCTTCTACCGGCGGCGCGGGCGAGCAGGTAGGTCCGTCTTCCCTGCGAGCGCTCCTCTCTCTGCTCTCTGATTTCTCCTGCACTCCTCTCTCCCCGCGCGCCTAATCTCCCGCGCGCGCGATGATTTCCCGCGCGCCTGCACTTTCCCCGTCCTTTCTCCCGCGCCCGCGTTTTCCTACCGTGGCCATCCCTGTATGGCGCCCGCCTTGCTCGGTTTCGACGAATCGGATGCCAAATCGACGACTTCCGGACGCCATGGTAGTAAGGCGGACGCCATACCAATCTGAGACGAGTCATCCGCCAAGTCGTCCCGCCTGTAGCGCCTTGCCGATTAGGCGACGCCAAAGCGACGCCTTAAAAACATTGCATATGTATATGATAAAAGTGATCCTATATGATTTCCTTTGCTTTTGTGATATAGTAACAAGGTTTCTTAGAGTTCTGTGGCTAGATTAGGGGGAGTCAGTAAACAAGTTTAGTAGATAAAATTACTAGACTCCATTTATTTGAATACTATGGTAACCAACAAGCACCCGACTACTCATTCACCTATGAAGCATCATCATTATGGCTAGGAAATACACAAAAAAGCACTTAGTACGTTCAATTTTACAAGGTGCAACTTGACTTGGTATGGTCTTCCAAATTGAAACTTGACTACAAATATCTCTTGTATGATAATTTTACTAATAAAAGAATCATGACCATAAGAACTTGAAATAAAAAAAATCTAGTTGCATCACTTCTGTATGACTAAATATATACATGGTTAGCCTAAAAATTTAATGTCATTCACTGTTCAAAAAGAAACTTAGAAGGCTTGAAATGTGCAGTAGCTAGGCTAACTTGAACATTTCCATATGCACATACACAGCTCTGAAAGGTTTTCTTTAGAGCATTGGTAAAAAACACACTTACAACCGAAGCCAGAAAGGGTGCCATTTGGTCATAACTATTTTTTAAGAAATGTTAATGATTATCCTTTTTATGACAGTAGTGCAGAGTTATTTATTTATTTCATTTCCACAATCCACATGACTGGTAAAGACATTAACTCAAATCAAAATAACAGGGGTGAATCCATCAGAGGAGGGAAGTCAGACAAATAGTCAGCTTCATAGGTAGGAAGTTCGTTATAAATTCAAAGCAATACAATATACAAGCAAATCACATGATCAGAATTTAATTCTTAGGCTAAAAAATCTTACAGCCCGTTTACAACATACACGTCATTCATTTTTTACTGGCAAAGCCCTAAAGTTCTGATTAAGAAGTTCTGTACCTGCATTTCACACATTTTTAGACATCTGCTAAGCAAATCTAGGCACATAGTAAGCCACAATGAACAAATAGCACCCACAATAAGTGACTCACCTATGTGGCAGGATGTCACGGATCTGGTTGATGTCCATGAAAGTTGGGAAGGCAGGGAATCCTGAAAGGGGATCACACCGCCCCAGTAAGCACAAGCATCAGTATCAAACATGTCCGAAAAGCAACAGCAAACACACAACACAAATACAAATGAAACGACAGGCATAGCAAGGAGAACCGGAAGTATAGTCACCGACTTTTCTCTATGGGCGTCTCGGCCTCGAACTTCTCTCCGGCCGCGGCGCGCCGCGCGACAAGCGGCCTGCCGGAGGGCGCGACGAAAGCAGGCGCGCGGTGGCGGGGCCGGACGGCGAGGCGTACGGGGAGAAGCGGGGCGGTCGATATGGAGGCCGGCGAGATGATAGAGCACGGGGATCTCGACATGGCCGCGGGTTCCATCGGCGGGGAAGAGGAGGGGAGCAGGGAGGGAGTGGGGCGGAAGCGCGTGCTGTTTTGAAGTAGAAGCAGGCCAGGGGAAGAGGCGGCGGGCGCGACGCGATGCCTGCCGATGTGTACGAGGTGGTCTGGTCAGGTGGCCAAGGTCGAAGTCGGAACAGGGTTTTCAGCCGGGCTTTGGAAACTTCAGCCCAATTTGGATCAGGGAAAAACTCCAAAATTTTTCTGTCCGCCGCCTATCTTGGGGCTGTTTATTGAGACTCGTTGACGTCGCTTACAATGATTCTTTGGTTGCCATTAAAAATTATAATATTTCTTAACTTCCATAATTCCATCAATTTGTATTTTTTTGGGTGACTCTGGACACCGGTTGACATATTTGACAACAACAAATCTGTCAGATTTTTTACCAATAAAAAAAAAGATAGCTCACCGAAAGAAAATTAGACAGATAACACACATAAATCTGTCGACAGTTTTGTTGGTTTTATATATGTTGAATTTTGCGTTTGAGTTTTGAACCTTGCCGTAAAAGTTTATAAGGTTATAGTTCAAAGTTTTGAACGTACAAAGTTTGTAAAAGTCAATAGTTTGAAAGTTTATGAATTCTAAGTGTAAAGTTTTGAACCTAGCCACACAAAAGTTTATAATGTCATAGTTCATAGTTTTGTTCCTATAGAAATATAAAGTTTGTAATGTCATAGTTGAAAGTTTATAAATTCTAAGTGTAAAGTTTTGAATCTAGCAGTGCAAAGTATATAATGTTTTCGGGTTCATAAACTCGGGGTCCCTCGCGGACCGGTTTCCCAACAAAGACTCGGCCCAAGAAGACAGCAAGCAACTCATGGGCCGGCCCAAGTATCCGAACAACAGGCCAAAAGGGTGATCCAATCACCGACCAGAAGGTCTGGTCGAGGAGGAGCGGCACCCGTTTTCCGACTCCAGCCCACCTCTCCGACCGGAGCGCTCGCTCTGACTCCAGCCGCCTCCGGACAGCCTCTCCGACCGAAAAGCCTGGCAAAGCACAACCTCCGACTCTGACTCCACGCCTCCGACCGGAGTACTCAAAGACCCTGCTCACTGCTCTTCTCCGACTGGCGCGACCAGAGCCGACTGGGACCAATCGACCGGGGACGCCCGCCCGGAAAGGACCAGGGAACAAACGGAGAAAGCAAGGCAAGGCGCTCAAGTCAAAACCACGATACCAGGGACCGTACCCTGTACACCTGCAGGAACAGTACTCTGCAACCGTCCTGACATGAACAGTGTTGTAGGCGCTGACATTTTGCCTACAGTATTATGGGCGCCATTAACTCCCATACGGTAAGGCCCCCCACATGCCTCTGTGCATCAACAGTGTTGTGGGCACCGGATTTTGCCGTATCGAATGAACATGGTGAAACTTCTCACATGCCTCTAGGCATCAACAGTATATACATGTACCGATATCTGCCATACCCAAAACAAGACAACGTAACCTCCCACATGCATCCGACATCCAACAGTGTTGTGGGCGTCTACCATCATCCTTTACCTGCCGGCGTGGGCAACAAGGTTTAGAAGCATACATACTCTCTCACTCTTACTTGTAAGGCCATCCCCTTCATCTATAAAAGGGGATGTGCTCTCTCCCAATGGATTCAAGTGATTCCAGATTCATTAGATCGATCAAGTTTACTAGCTCACAACCTCAGAACAGCTAGGTTCGGACCTCAAGCACACGCTTGAACACTTAGCTCATAGCGGAGCTCCTGTCGCTCTCGGCCCTTTCGACCGGACCTCTTGTATACCCCATCTTTCTCCTTCTTGTTTGTAACCCCACTGCAAACTTCGAGCACCAGGGCCCAGGAATAAAGTCACCGACCGACCCAGACTGGACGTAGGCACGTTGCCTGAACCAGTATAAACCCTGTGTCATTGAGTGCTAGGCCACCTCCGATCACAACGTACGGTAGAACTACAAATATTTACTTGTTGGTCACTTTCTGTACTGACAGTTGGCGTCGTTCGTGGAGAAGACATTGTGCGTTCAACACTTTTTGGTCATCGGATGGCCCACTTTTCCATCACCCTCGCTGTGGCGGGCTCGAACGATGCGATTCGCTTCGGCTCTCTGGAGTTTCCCGCACTCTCACATGTTGGGATATGGGTTCCACCCGTCTTTGAGCCATCCTAGGTCTTTCTCTTCGGAAGCCTAGACTTCATCACCGACTGGCTCGGTGTACTACACCTCCGCGAGGAGGCTCTTGTTTCAGTGCCCATCAGAGGGGCGCCCTCCATCGGCTCCGGGACGCTCGACGACTTCAACGACGTGGCATTTGCGCTTCATTCCGAGCAAACTCTCTGCTCAAAGCCCATTGTAAGTAATATGTGTACTATTATTTACTCTTTATTTACTATCTCCCGCTGATCATCCGAAGGGACCGTATTGCCCGCGCCACAAACACCGTACGATCGGTTCCCCTATGGCCTCGCGTCCCCCGTGGATGCGTGTGTTTTGGGGCTTTGAAGGATGCCGACGCCATCCCCCCTCACATTCAAATTCATGGGAATGGCGAGCTACACTCCTGCCACTTTCCACGAACTCTCGGATGACGAGGGTGAGAGCAACAGCTCCAGCATCGGGAACGTGGCACCTCACCACTGTCCGTCCTAGGAGTGTGCTATGGCGGACGCTCTGGGACAGCAGCCGGTGGTTGTGGAATCTACACAGACTCACACCCCTCTAGACCCACATGTGGGGGCCCTCACATCTGCACAAGCGCACGTCGAGGAATTACGACAACGGCGGCAGAACCAGCCACCGCCTACGCCGGCGCGCTCGATATAGCACGTTGTGCCCTATGCGCATGGCCCGACGGGTGGCGCCCAGGGTCACGCCTGCCAGGTCCAACATGACATCATGAATGAGGAGAACGATCTCCCATAGTTCGCTTGGGCTGGCCAGAACATTGCAGCTGCAGCAATGCTTTTGCGTGGCGTTCCCGAGCCTGTCGACCCCTAGGAGTGGGTAGTTTACTGAAACCTCTGGGTTCTAGTAGAAACCACCGCTGTTCAACAAGTGGAAAGCTCCGCATCGCGACTCCGACACGCGCCCTATCTCCCCACTGGGGAACGGGGACGCGCCAGATGGATCGCTTCATCCGCTCGCCGTTACAGCCATCAGGTGCAGCTCAGGAGGCAGCGGTCGTGCCTTGGTCTAACCTGGTGCCTGCTCCACACCAACTGCCAGTACACGAGTGGCCCGGTCCATACTAGCACGCTCGCAGCGTCATCAGTAACCGGCATCGGGACCGGCATGACAATGACGTTCACCGGGTGGCGGCGAGAGCAGGTGACATAGAGCCCAACCGAACCATTGAGGGGAGCGGTGAAACGCGCCCCAGGCACGATTGCCGGCCAAACAACCGAAGTCCTAGCCCCGAGGGCCCCGGGCTGCGGGCCTTTGATCGGCATATCCGGAGAGCGTCGTTCCCACAACACTTCCGACCGCCCACCAACATCACCAAGTACACCGGGGAGACAAACCCCAGTATTTGGCTCAAAGATTTCTGGCTCGCCTGCCGAGCCGGAGGGGTGGATGATGACTATTTCATCATTCAATATCTCCCCATCTATGTGGGGGAACATGTTCGGGCATGGCTTGAATTCCTCTCGCATGACAGCATCCGCGATTGGGCAGACCTCAAGAGGGTCTTCATCGGGAATTTCTAGGGGACGTATGTCCGTCGTAGGAACTCCAGGGACCTCAAGAGTTGCCAGCAGGAGCCCAGCGAGTCCCTGCGGGACTACATCTGTAGGTTCTCCCAACGATGCAACTCCCTCCCTGATGTTGTCGATGTGGACGTCATCAGCGCATTCCTCTCTAGGACGACCTGCAAGTCCCTAATCCACAAGCTTGGATGCCTGAAGCCCCATACCACCCATGACCTGCTCGTCGTCGCCACTAACCACGCCTCCGTCTAGGAAGCGGTCGGAGTGGTCTTCAACGGAGGCTGGGACAAAGGCAAGGCTAAGCGCACGGACCAAGACGAGGGCCCCTCCACACAAAGGGGCAAGAAGAACAAAAAGGATCGGCACCGACCGGACAACACCACGTTGGTCGCCACAACCGACCGCATGGGCAAGCAGCCCCAACAGGGCCTGCCTGACCACTTCAACAAACTCATGAATAGCCCGTGCGCCAACCACGCCTACCCCATCAAACACCTCTACAAGGACTACGAGCTCCTCAAACGTTTCCTATGATAGGGCGGTAGTCCAAAAGGAGACGACAAAGAGGCGGCAGCCAAGAAAGGAGGCACGATGGGCAAGGATGGATACGGTTTCCCTAATGCTGATAAATGCATCATGATCTTCGGTGGATTCGACGTCATCTGGTCCAAGCACCAACATAAGGTATGCTATAGGGAGGCATGCACCGCCGAGACGGCCGTCCCCTCCTTCCTCAGCTGGTCGGAATCTCTGATCACCTTTGATTAGAGGGACCATCCCTCCCATGTCGTGAGACTGGGACGCTACCCACTCATCGTCGATCCCATCGTCCACAAGAAGCACCTCACCAAGGTGCTGATTGTAACACCCTAAAATTTGTCTCTTTTGAAATAGAGTTAAAATGATTAATTTATGATTTTTTGTGCACATGAAATATAGGAAAATAAAATTTTTTTCATTAATTTAAGATTCATCATAAGGTACCAACATGTGTGAGCATCTATGCTGTTGCATTTTATTTATTGTGATGAATGGTGTTGATCCAAAACTCCAAAGTAATTTGGAATGTTTTTGAAAAGGGTTTGAAAATGGCTTTGAGATAAAAGAAAAGAAAAGAAAAGAAAATTAGAAAATAAAAGTATTTTTAAAGTTGTAAAGTTTATCTTGGGAAGCCTAACAAAATTGTCCATTTTTATAGGGAAGTATATTTGAAACTATACTTGAATTTGATTTGAATTGGGCTTGGATTGGAAAACTAGAATTGGAAAAAAAATTCATTTTGAAAAATTGCCTTTCTTCATTTTCGGCCCAACCCCAGGAACCGGGCCGACCTTCTCTTCCTTCCCTTCCTGGTTTCGGTTTCGGCCTGCTCGCTGGCCCAGCCTCCTCCTCCTCCCACACACTAGCCCGCTCGGTGGCCCACTCTGCTCCCTTCCTCTTTCTCCCGCGCTCGGCCTGCTCGCAGCCCGCTCACGCCGTTGCTCCACTCCCTCTCTTCCGCGCGCACCTGCTACTCCGCACCGGCCTAGCTCGATAGCCCACTACCACGGTTGCTTCGACCCTTCACCGTCAGCCGCCCACACGCGCCTCACCCCTCCTCCTTCACTGCGCCGCTAGCCCACCCGTCAGCCAGTCCCTTTCCTTTCTTTTCCCCACTCCCTTCCTTTCCTCCTCGTCGGCAATGGCATGGCCAAACATGGCAAGCCACCGGTCCTCCGTGCATGCAAGGAAGGCAACCAAATCCGCCCACGTCCTACTTCCCTACCATCTACAGTGCCCCGTCCCTCCTATAAAACTGAGCCAAGCCCTCCCCTCTGCCCCTTTCTCTATTCGTCCGCGCTCGAGCTCGCCATTACCGCCCGTAGCCCTACTGCTTCGGTGCCTAATCGACGATGATGACGTGTCCAGGAGCTCCGCCATGACCCACCGGTGTCGTAGGTACATCAAATTCTTTGATTTGACCTTCATTTGCCCGGATTCATCTTCATCGCCCCCTCTTTCTCTCTCCAGCCGCCACCACCATCGACCCATGCCATCGAAGACTTCTCGGATGCCGCAGATCCTTCCAATAGGCTCACGGTGAGCTGCTAGTTCTGCCCATACCATCTGTTCGTCGAATAGCTTTCTGGAGCACTGTAACAGCAAGCACCTGACGCCGCCGGCAATGGCGCCGTCGTGGGATTAGCTCCTCGATGCATTTGCCGCTCTCGGGTTGCATCCCAGTGAGTTCGCTAGGTCTTGCACTTCATGTACGTGCATTCGTCTTCGATCAGGGAAGTCTAGAACGCCATCCCGGCGTCCGCCGCTGAGCTCGGCTCGCCACCGGCAATGGAGGGTTCGCCGGAAGTGTCGTGCTGCCGTCGGAGTTTGTCCTGAGCGTCCCACGCCGTTGGATTCACGTGAACGACCAAGATTAGATCATACCGGTTGGTTAAGTGGCCGATCCACCGTGGACCCATGGACCCGGCCCATGGTGTCGTGTCAGCGCTGGCCCACGCTACGTGGTGCACCGTGCCAGTCCACGCGTGCCACGCGCTACTTAGACAGCAGCCGGGTCAAACCCGCAGTCAAGCCACGCCCTTTTTGCATAAAAGCCCTTCTAGTTTTGGTGAATCAACCCGCAGTCCGTAGCAGTTTGATTTAATTACAATTCAGCCCTATTTTTATTCATTTTAGTCCCTGTGTTTTCCAAAAATAGTACCCGCAGTCCAGCAGCCGTGTAATTTCATATTTTTAATTATTTCAATTCAAAAATAAGTTCTGTTTATTTACAGAAATGCCATTGCACCTTATTTCATGCGTAACTTTTGCGTTTTAAGTCCGATTTGATCCGTTCAAATTGCGTTAGGACCGTATTTACGTTTTCTACGTGTTTACACTACTATTAGACATGTTTCCAATATTTCAAATTCATGGGTAGATTTAATTTATGTAACTAAAGGAAAACTTGTTTGAATCATAACTTATTCATTTTAATTCCGAAATAGTCCATTCAAGTTGCGTTAGATTCATAACGACGAGATCTACGCGTTAGTAATAGTGTTTACTATATCGTTATTTTTGAAATAATATGGTTTAAATCATATCTTGATTAATGATTATGCAACTGGATATTATAAATAAAATATGATCTGTTTTACTTTAGTTTTATAATTCAAATCTAAAATTGACTTAATTCAATCTATATTATTTATAAAATATATTATATATATGAATTTATATAGTTAAAATAAATGAAGCCTATAGTTTTCTTTTTTACATATAAAGCAAATCTCTCGGTAGATGTATCTTTTCACCCGTAGCTCCGATTAGAGTGCTTCTCGTGACTGTGTGTTCGTAGCGATGCATAGAATCATGTTTCAATCTCTTTTACTTATTTTTCTATGATTGGTGTATTGTTCTGATATAGATGCAATTGTAAGCTATGCATGTATGTGTATGGATGTTTGTGTGTTGTTCTACGCTTACGTCCAGCCGATGAGATATACGTGGTGATCCAGAAAAAGAAGAAGGACGTTGAAGATTAAAGCTTACTGAAGGATTGGTGTTGTAAGGCAAGTATAGTATGGGACCATCCTTGATACCTATTCACCATTAATCATTTTATTCATGATGCATGTGTCTACCTTGGCAACTGTAGTAAATTCCCTAGCTAATTGATATCCTGGATTCCTTGATACCTTTGGGTTATTGCATGGGGTAGTTTTTGCTAGTGCTTTATCAAAACCATGATCTTGTAACTTGACTAATGGTATATGCAATAAACATTAAAACATGACTTTTTAACAACATGGAAACAGGGGGCTGGAGTATTTAGCTACTTTCTAAATGCTTTAGATTTCTCTCCCTAAAGACTTCTCTATAAGTGTCGATGAAATATGGTCGGCAGTCTACCTAAGGGTATGCCCAAGGCAGTAGATTGTCGGCAGACAGATGCGCAAGCCACAAACAAGATGGTGACACAAGATAGACACGAGGTTTTATCCAGGTTTGGCCGCCGCGAAGGCGTAATACCTACTTCCCGCGTCTGATTGTATTGCTGTATGTCAATGAGAGATGTTTTTTAGAGGGGTCCCCTGCCCGCCTTATATAGTCTGGGGGATAGGGTTATAGATCTAGAAACTAATCTTAGCCAGTTACAATTGCCATAGGTGGCCGGATAAGGATTCCTATTCTAACCGACTAGGATCTTGCTTGATCTCCAAATCTGCCTTGACTCCTTGCGCGGGACTCCGAACAGGTTGGCTGGGCCACGCGTCATCTTTTAGTGGATCGGACCCCCTGATCCGGGCCGGCCTAAGCCTAGCCGTAAGGGTATAGGGGTTAATACCCCCACAGCTAGTCCCCGAGCACCATGTATTATGCTACGACACGCCGTTTGATCTCCTTCGACTAATGCGATCCATCTTCATGTCATCTCCAACTAATTGAAACACTGACCAATCAAATGCGCCAGCATTCTGATTAGAATAGAGAGCAGTAGACCATGATTATAGCCGAAGATCCCCGTTGTCCGAAGAATGCATGGTGCTCTTAAAGAAAAAAGAAAAAGATTTCTTTCCTTATCAAGTGTGCCCACTTGTATTTCTGATAAGAAATGCAAGTGACCCTTGGACAGTAGTAATCCTAACAACCAGTCAAAGCGTAGGGGTCGATTAAATAGACACATTCACCGCAAGGTGAAGTGTGCCCACTTAGTCCCCGATCCTGGTAGTAGGTGACGTAGGCACATGGTGCCAGGGTCTAAAAAGAATTTCCACTAAAGTTAAGAATCCAATCGTCGTACAATCAATACGAGAGGCACCGACAGGTGCATCGTACCGATGTAGTCCTTGAGCTTGCTGGAAGGCGAAGTATAAGCCTTGTAGCAAGGTCCAAATAAATGCCTCTCAACTGTATGTGAGTACACATCACATGTAGCCGAGGAGAGCAGTCGCCGAGCATTGTTCAGAACAGTCCTCGAGCATGGTAGTGGTCGGAGCAGTCCCTAAGCACTAAAGTGGTCTGGACAGTCCCCGAGCACGATAGTGGTCTAGGCAGTCCTCAAGCATGGTAGTGGTCGGAGCAGTCCCCGAGCACGATAGTGGTCTGGGCAGTCCCCGAGCACGATAGTGGTCTAGACCATCCCTGAGCGCGAGACATGCGGCGAAGAAACGAATGCCACTTGTACTATTATTTGGTGTATTTATTTGTCTTCTTACTCTGTCAAGTCCAATCTGACACGTCGGGTCAAAAAAGTAGACGGGTATAGCACGTCATACTGCCCTCTTGTCCTTTCAAGCAAACAATCACTTGGCACCTGTATGGAGGTGCGTCAGTGTGGGCCCTCTCACACTGGCAACGAAGAGGCGCATACACTGATAACGAAGAGGCACATATATTGGCGTAGATCTCAAGGTTGTGAAAACAACCGTCTGCGGCGCGTGCGCACGTCTCCCAAGAATCTCGAGCAGACAAAATGGCAGAACTCTTGGTTATTTATAATATAGAATTGGTAAGTTACTTTTTACCGAACCCCATTACCATTCGCCGCCGCAGCCTTCTTCTTCCTCTTGCCAACCCTAATACCTCCAAAATCATCGCCAATCACTCCCCCACCGTATCCACCTTCATCAACAAGGGTGGATTCATGGCGAAAAGTGACACCCAGAAGAAAGCCGGAGTCATGGCGAAGGAGTGGTGGAAATCAAGAAGCAATGAGCAGACCATCGAAGACCTCATCATGATGGGAGTACTCCACAACAAGGAACTCGCTGGATGGCACGTGCTAGAGGGCGAGGGGTACCCCGATCCGCAACCAGGTGAGATTGTGGTTTTCAAAGATTTCTTCAAGCGGGGTTTTGGGGTTCCAGTGCACCCTTTCCTTCAGGGGCTCTGTCTGTATTATGAGATTAGGATTTGCAATCTACATCCCAACTCGATTCTTCTTGTCTCCACCTTCATTCATCTTTGTGAAGCATATGGTGGCTTCCAGCCCCATTTCGACTTCTTTCGCCATCTTTTTTGTCTACGGAAGAAAGGAAGCGGGGGCTCAAAGATAGCTGGAGGTGTGTACCTCAATCTTTGTGATAGGATGAAGGCCCAGTACCTGCACTGCCCTTGGAACACATCGCTTGACGACTGGTACAAGAAGTGGTTCTACATCCGCGAAGAGCCAAACACGATCACACTGTGCGACGTAGGGTTCATTCCGGAGAAGAAGACCAGCTGGTCGGAGAAGCCCGAGCACCTGGAACAGATCCCAGAACTACTTGGGATGATCCCGTCGAAGAAACTGGATGGTCCGAGCATGGTCGGGAACTTCATCAGCCGAAGGATCCAGCCCTACCAGAGGAGGGTACATCCCGGCTATGAGTGCCAAGGTAGCGCAGATCCAACAAGGACGAGGCAGGAGGCACTTGACAAGATCGAAGTCAGAGCCAGAATTGGAGAGCTATTCAACTTAGCTGATCCAAATTATGTTAGATTGAGCGCCATTGAGCACACTTTCAAGCTCGCCCGACCTCCCCCAAAGGTAACTCATCTTGTCTTGTACCCATAGTCTCATATTGTAGTAGAAACTTACTGTGTGATCGCCTATTTGTTTCCCAGGTTAATGGTCGGGATAGAGTGACAGTGTTTGTGTCGCCACCCCCTGGTGTAGATTGGCCGCAAGTTGCTGACCCGACCACCTAGGCCAGCATCGGAGGCGAGGACATGCACTGGGCCATGCTCGGAGTTGGAGAGGAGGTAGCGGCCAGAGCTACTGGTAAGCAGCCGGCGACCAGCAAGCGTCGTTAGGCGATCTTGACTTTGTCGAACGACGACACAGAGGATGCATACATCTTTCGACTCGTCCCTCGAAAGAGGAGGCAACTGGAGTCGACGGAGCAAGGTGGCTCCTCCATGTTGTTGGGACTCACATTGCATACCACTACAGCACCGAGGACAAGCGGCGGAGGGGTCAAGCACCAAGCCCCAGCATCGGAGCTGGTCTTAGAGGGAGACCAGGTGTCACCCACAGAGCATGTGGAGCAAACACGGTCGAAGAGACACTCCTTCGCCACATCATTCCGCGCTTCCAACATGTAAGTATTTGTAACCTTGATGTAAGCTTACAATTTATATTGATTACGGTGCCTTCTGAACTTATCTCAGAGATATTAGGTCGGCATCCACCAAAAATCCAGACCAACTAGCAGGGAGCGGTGTGGCTCCACCGCCATTGTCAGAGAAGACTGCCCAGTAGCCGGCCATGGAAGAACCCATAGCAGAAAGTCCATCAGAACTTTAGTATACAAGCAGCCAGACAACAGTCCCCGAGCAGGTGATCGAGGGGAGATCCGAGCCAAGCACAAGTGCTCCGAGCACCAACCCTGCGGAGGGTGACACCTCAGCACTAGGGATAACAGGTCAGACCGAGGAGCAGCGGCCGGAGTCGAGAGCATAGAACACGCTTGTCAATGCTGCAGCCCGTGGGAAAGCCATAGTTATCGCAGAAGCTGCCAACCCCAGACCAGCACCGGTACCTGAAGAAGAGGCCGAAGAGAACGAAGTAGAAGAGGTCCTGGGCCATCCATAGGACAGGCAACAACATGTATATGTGTCGCGCTGGTGAAACGACCAATGGGTTGTTCATGAGGAAATCCTAGAGGTCGAAGAGACCAAGAAGGTTGAACGAGCGGTGAAACAACTGGTGACGGAGGTCCAGGTATGTTTTGCTTCATCACCTAATCTTGCTGTGTGGTCAAACTTTCTTACTTAGTGTTTTGCACATAGGACTTAATGAAGACCGCAAGGTACCGTAAGAAGTGCTTCGACCAGATTAAGGGGATCACTGCAAGCAATAAAGAGCTGACGGTAGAGGTGGAACATTTGCGCCACCAACTTGAAGCCGCCAATCATGAGAGGAGGGAGCAAGAGTCCCAGAACCAAAACCTGGTCATCCAGCTCAGTGACAAAGAGCAGGAAAGAATAAGTAAGTAGTTACTTTATCACGATGAGTGCATGACAAGTGTTGTTGTGTTGTTAGTAGTAACAGCTGTAATGCAGGCTTGGAAGTCGAAGTGGTCCGGCTCTAAGAGGAGAACAATTGTGCGGTCGCGGAGTGTGATCGCCTGAAGGAGGAGAACAGAAAACTGGCTCACGACCAGTCGCAGCTCTAGGACCACACGACCAAGATGAAAGAGGAACTGAAAAGTAAGGTTTCCAAGCCCCTTTGCTCACTTTTGTTGCCCGCTTCATCTTGTCATGATATGATTGTTTAATCGCTTGTGCGGTTTATAGTTTTAAAAGTGAGTGCCAAGATGCATCTAGAAGCCATGATGAAAGATCATGACGGATGGAAGGCGCGGTGCCAAGAGATCACCGAGGATCGGAACGCATGGAAAGACCGGTGCCAGGAGGTAGCAATGGGCATTTTGCCAATCGTCAACCTTATCGACCCAGCGCTTACAGAGGAAGTGCCAAGGACACTGTAGCTTAGTCTAGTCGATAGGTGCCGAAAGGCATGGGGATGGTTCCAAGAGTTCATGAAGGAGGCGGGTGAGTACACAGGCGCACATGTGCTAAGCATGGTGCGTTCTTACTACCCCTTGATCAATCTCAAACGCCTGGAGGCTAGATACCCGAAGGAGGTAGATCTAGACAAGGCTGAGGAGCTTCAGATGACCCAACTGGACTTGTCTTCAAAGATAATTGGCGATATTAACCTGTGTGGAGGTGGGACAACACCTGTATAGGGTACGCCATCAACAAGTCAGCTGGAAATGCCATCAGTTTTGAGCCAACCGGCGAAGCCTACAGTCTCGACTAGCCAGGCATCGGCGGGGCCATCCTCTTCAGCTCAACCAGTACAAGAGTCCCTGAGACTCGAGCAGGATGTCGGGAGCAGCGAGCAGCAGGTGCCATGTGCCCCAACCAGCCAACAAGATAGGCTAGAGCTGTAGAAGAAGGATGTAGTTGTGTTATTGTAAACTTGTACCTTTTCAGGCAAGCTTGTAATAACGTAACTGTATATCAACATAAGCTTGTTTGTTTTTTTTGGAAAACGTATTTAAGCTTGGAACTTATGTTGGTGTAACGAAGTGAGAACATGTTAGCATTCTATTTAGTTGTACCAGTTTAGTCGACACATCATCCTGAAAGGTTTGTACGGCCCTGGTTTGCCATGTGGTCGGAGTGGGAGGTGCATAGCCTATGCACACGTAGACGTAGACAAGTCAAACCAGAGGAGACCTGCCGATCACCCGTAGCATAGAGAGCAGATCCCATGCACACGTTGGGAAGAACCGGAGACAGGGCCTACTCTGAAAACCCGGGAAAGAATGGTGGTCGGTTTTGACTGGTTGAGTTAGAATAACAGTAGACTTCGAAGTGTCACATTAGAGTGGTCGGAGAAATCATAACAGCTTTATTGAATTAAATCGAAAGTACAAATGGAGTACATATCTTAGTAGTTAAGCATAGAAACGCCTAAGCTTGTCGATGTGCCATGAATTGGGTATGTCTGTACCATCCAAATGAGCTAACCTGTAAGACGTTGGTCTTGTAACTTCCTTGATCATGATGGGCCCTTCCCATGGAGTTGCGAGTTTGTGGACACCAGCCTGATTTGTCTTCCACTTCAGGACCAGATCTCCGACCACGAAGGACCGCTCCTTAACGTTCTTGTTGTAGTACCTGCGCAAAACAACAAGGTATTTGGCTGTACATATGCAAGAATCGAGCCGCTTCTCTTCTGCTCTATTCACTTCTAGCTCCCTCTCTTCATTGGCCTTGTCCTCATCGAAGTTCTCTACCCATGCTGATCTAAAGGCTATATCTGCTGGGAGCACTGCCTCAGCACCGTAAACCATAAAGTATGGTGATACGCTGGTATTGCGACTGGGCTAGGTTCTGAGGCTCCAGACCATGGCTGGTAACTCTTTGAGCCATCTTTTGTGAGCTTTGTCATTTTCTCTGTACATCCTCTTCTTAAGTGCGTTCAAGATCATACCGTTTTCCTGCTCGACCTGTCCATTAGCTCTAGGGTGTGCCACCGAGACGTATTTTACCGCTATGCTCCTTTCATCGTAGAAGTCCCAAAAAGCGTTCCTGGTGAACTGAGTACCCAGATTAGTGATGATGCTGTTGGGTATGCCGAAGCGGTGGATGACCTGGTCGATGAATGTGACGGCTTTTTCTAAAGATGCCTGTACCAGAGGCATGTACTCTATCCACTTAGAAAATTTGTCGATCAGCACAAAGACACATGTAAATTTCCCAGGAGCCGGCTTGAAGGGCCCGATCATATCCAGTCCCCAGCATGCGAAAGGCCAAGAGGCTGGTATTGTCTGAATCTCGTGTGCTGGTACGTGGACTCTCTTAGCGAAGAACTGACAACCCTCACAATGGCGGACGAGCTTCTCTACATCGGCTACAGCTGATGGCCAATAAAACCCTGCTCGGAAGGCCTTGCCAACCAGTGTTCTCGAGATCGCGTGTTGCCACAGGAGCTAGAGTGGATTTGGTCCAGGAGATGTTCGCCATCCTCCTGGGTTATACACTTCATCAAGATTTTCTCCTTTGTGTTCTTGCACCACAATTTGCCATCGACGAGCAGATGCTGCTTACTGCGCCGCATCAGGCGTTCATTTTCTATCCGATCGGTGTAACCGCTACCATCTATCAGGTACTTGATGAAAGGTACTCTCCAATCAGGCTTCTTAGTGGTCGGAGGTGGTTTGATGGTGTTTGACGCCAAAACCGTTGCCACCAAAAGCTGGTCTGGAGGCTTGTCGACTGTGGGATCTTCCTCTTCGATGGAAGGCGCGAGCAAGTCTTGAACAAATACGCCATGTGGGGCTTTAGCTCGGGATGATCCTAACTTTGACAGCGCATCTGCTGCTTGATTTTTGTCCCGGACCACATGTGTGTACTCGATGCCGTAGAACTTGCCTTCCAGCTTTCTGATCGATTTGCAGTATGCACCCATCTTTTCGCTGGTCGTGTCCCAGTCCTTGTTGAGCTAGTTGATGACCAGAGCCGAGTCTCTGTAGACATAGAGACATTTGACACCGAGCTCGACCGCAATGCGCAAACCATGTAGGCATGCTTCGTACTCAGCGACATTATTAGATGCTGGGAAATAAATCCTAAGGATGTACTGGAGCTGCTCCTTGGATGGTGACATGAAAAGGACTCCTGCTCCTATGCCGTCGATGTTGAGAGAGCCGTTGAAGTACATCTTCCAATACTCATCGGGCCCCTAAGAGGCAGGTGTGCTTAAGTCTATCCACTCGACGATGAAATCGACAAGTGCCTGAGACTTGATTGTATTTTGACTTGCAAATTCCAACGAGAAAGGGCATAGCTCCATTGCCCATTTGACGATGAGCCCGTTTGCATCCTTGTTGCTAATGATATCTCGTAGAGGGTACTCAGTCATGACCACCACACGGTATCCATCGAAGTAATGTATCAACTTTTGGGATGTTATCAGTATGGCGTAGATCAATTTTTGAATCTATGGGTATCTGGTCTTGGATTCATTGAGTACCTCACTGATGAAATAGATTGGTCACTATACCTTGTAGACGTGGCCGGGCTCATCGCGCTCGACCACCATGGCAGTGGAGACCACTCGATTAGTCGCTGCAATGTAAAGCAGGAGTGTTTTATCTTCTCTAGGAGTAGTGAGGACCAGAGGTGACGTAAGGTATTGTTTCAGCTGTGTGAAGGCAGCGTTTGCTTCCTCCGACCACTCAAACTTCTCGGATGCTTTGAGCAGTTTAAAGAACGGTAATCCTTTTTCGCCTAATCTTGATATGAAACGACTGAGAGCGGCCATGCATCTGGTAAGCTTCTGAACATCCTTCACCTTTTTGGGTGGCTTCATGTCCAAGACAGCTTTGACTTTCTCCGAGTTAGGGCGTATGCCATCGTGACTGACGACGTTGCCAAGTAGTATGCCAGAAGGGACACCAAAGATGCACTTCTTTGGGTTTAATTTCCATTGGAATGTGTTAAGGGCTGCAAAGGTGCATTCCAGGTTGTCGACAAAGGTATGTGCTTCCTTGGTTTTGACAACTACATCATCAACATAAGCCTCGACGAGGTCGTCTTTTATCTCATCTTTGAGGCATGCCTGTATAGCGCGTTGGTAGGTAGCCCCAGCATTCTTGAGCCTGAACGACATGGTCGTGTAGCAGTAGGCGCCAAAAGGCGTGATAAAAGATGTCTTGATCTGGTCGTCCTTTTTGGGAGCGATATGGTGATAACTAGAGTAGCAATCGAGAAAGGAAAGCAGCTCGCAACCGGCCGTTGAATCTATGACCTCGTCTATGCGAGGTAAGCCAAAGGGGTCTTTAGGGCAGTGTTTGTTGAGATCAGTGTAATCAACACACATTCTCCATTCATTATTCTTTTTGCGTACAAGAACCGGGTTGGCTAACCACTTCGGATGATACACTTCTTTAATAAATCTGGCTGCCAAAAGCCGTGTAACTTCTACCCTAATCGCCTCCTTTTTGTCGTGAGCGAACCGTCATAGCTTCTGCTTGATAGGTTTGGCCTTGCCGTTGACATTTAAGGAGTGCTCGATCAAGTTCCAAGGTACACCGGGCATGTCAGCAGGTTTCCATGCGAACACGCTCGTGTTGCTCCTCAAGAACCTAACAAGCGCGTCTTCCTATTTAGGATCTAGGTTGGCCTCGATAAGGGCCGTTTTGCTGGGATCACCGTCGACCAGCTGGATCGTTTTGTGCTCTTTGGACTTGATGTTCTTGCGCGGGGCCTCGAGGTCTAGGATCTCTAGGTGGTCGGCTGGGGTCTTTTTGGCATCGAGCGTGGTCTCAGCCATGCCAATAGAGAGGTCATGAGCCTCTGCTATTTTGAAGCTGTCATCCTCGCAGGTGTAAGCTACGTACACGTTGCCCTTGAGAGTTAGAACCCCCTTCTCAGTAGGCATCTTGAGCATCAAATACCTATAGTGAGGTATGGCTATGAACTTGGTGAGCGCTGGTCAACCAAGGATAGCATGGTAGGTGCCTTCGAAGTCGGCGACCACGAAGTTGACGTAGTCGGTGCGGAAGTGGTCTGGGGTACCAAATTGCATAGGTAGCATGATCTACCCGAGAGGAGTAGAGCTCTGTCCGGGAGAACACCCCAGAACTGTGCCTCATACGGCTTGAGATTAGCCAGGGTTATCTTCAGAGCCGGCAAACTGTTCTTGAACAGTATATCGATGGAGCTGCCACCGTCAATCAGCACTCTGTCGAACTGGACCCTATTGATACAAGGATCAAGGACCAGAGGAAAACATCCTGGCTCTGGTATTGTGGTCCATTGGTCCTTTCTGCTGAAGGAGATCTCACGGTGAGACCAAGGAGGGAGCCACGGATCGGCGATGAGGTTGTCGGTGTTGGCCACGTTCAAGCAGGCGCGGGCGAGCAACTTGCGTTCTTGTTTGGTCTCGATGGATACTTTGCCTCCAATGATGGTTTGGACGCGATAGGTTGGCTTGACGTACTTGTGACGAGGATCTGCGTCTTCATCATCGTTGTCCTCGTTGCGCTGTTCCCCTGCGTCGTTAGGCTTGTCGGACGTATCCAGAGCCTGTTGACGTGTGTAGATAGACTTGAGAACGCGACAATTCTCTATGGTATGGTTTGACTTGGGGGTGGAGCTGGCAGGGTCCTTTCAATGCTTTGGCGTAGTCTTCTTCATAGTTGCGACGTCCGCCACCTTTCTTAATGGTGTCGACTTCGCCGTCGTCTTCCTGAGCACGCTTGCCCCTGTAATCGTCATGGCGATTACACCGCTGATTACGCTGGTCGCGGTGGTCGCGGGGGTCGCTGCTCTGGTTGCGGCGATCAAAATTGTCGTTCCGACCACGATTGCCGCGGTAGTCGTCATGGTGTGGGGGTGGTCAGAGCGTGGAACCCTTGCTGCTTCTTCGATTATTATCTTTTTAGCGTCGTCGGCGTCCGCATATTTCTTGGCAGTGGCCAGGAGCGCTGTGACTGATTCGAGTCACTTGCGGAGGAGCTTGTCCCGTAGGGCATCGTGGAAGCGGAGACCAGTGATGAAAGCCTCGATTGCCTCGTTGTCGGAGATTGACGGGACCTTGATGTGCATCTCCGAGAAACATCGGACGTACTCGGGTAGTGGCTCATCTTTCTGGTCTTGAATCCGCTGCAGATCATATTTGTTGCCGGGTTGCTCACAAGTGGCAATGAAGTTGTCGATGAAAGCTTGCTTGAGCTCTTGCCAAGAATCAAAGTAGTTCGCCGGCAAGCTGACCAGCCATTGGTGACCTGCATGACCGACAGCAACTGGGAAGTAGTTAGACATGACGTGCTCGTCAGCCATGGCTGATCTACACGTGGTTTCGTAGAGCATGACCCATAATTCGGGGTTCTCCTTGCCATCGTACTTCTGAAGTTTTTTTAGCTTGAAGTTCTTGGGCCAAATGACTTGGCGAAGATGCGGAGTAAACTGCTTTAAACCCAGAGGGTCATGGGCAGTATCATATTCCATACGGCGATAGCTTTTATGGGATGCACGATCGTTGGCTCTTTGGTTGATGCGATCGCGCAGATCACGTTCTCCGAGGTAATGGCGGAGATCATTATTGCCATCACGGCGATCTCGGTTGCCCCCCTGATTATCCCTGCGACCGTGGTTATCGCGGCGATTATCGCGGTTGTCTCGGCGGTTGTCATCCCGACGGCGGTTGTCATCCCAACCACCATCATGGCCACCGTTTCTGCCTTGACGGTTGTCTGATGGGTCGTTGTTGCACGAGCCACGTTGGTTGGGTGGCTGTGAGCGACTTGAGTACTGGCGACTATGGCTTGATTCGACTGATAAGGATGGACCCTGGGCTTGATTTACAATTTCTGCGGTCTGGGCCATGGCAGCCGTCAGGTAAGCTTATATATCATCATGAACTGCCTGAATTTTCGGGGTGTTGGGTAGTCGTTGCATTGTCGCCATAGCAACGGCTACGTTGGCGCTTGGAGTCCTGAAGACCTGCTTGTCCCCCACCCTGTCAAAGGTGTTGTTAAGATCGCATGGCTGGACCCTTATGTGTCGGGCCTCCTCTTCCGCCTCGGCTTCGATTTGTCGGCGATTAAACCGTTCAATATTGCATGCTTCGCGTGCCAGCCTTTCTTGTTCTGTCTCACCGACTGCCGGTGGTTTGTCATTACTGACAACATTGATCAAGTCTCCCCACCTTAGTGGGAAGGACGGGAATCGCGGGTATCCCGGGGCGTGGTCTGGGATATCCTGATCGTATTCGACGCGTTCATCATCGTGATTCTGGAGCTCGGTGTGAACAGAGGCATTAGATGCAGTGCCGGACGAAGAGCTTGAGCCACCCTCTTGAACTGTGTGGACCGATCCTTCTTGATAATCCTCAATCCGGACCATGTTGACGAAGTTGCGTGGCTTTGGCCGAGGTCGAAGTATAACACACAGATCCGAGCAGTGTTGTATATTGTAAGCATAGTTGGAGGCAGCGTTTCGCAGGCCGTAGGGCTGGGCCTGGTAGTTCTCCGTTGAGGCTTCATACTCGGAGAGCTAGAGACCCATCGCGGAGGCTGGTTGGCGATGAGCGGAGTGCCCTTCAGGAGTAGATATGACCACGAGATCTGTACCAAGTCGTGTAGGACGACTGGCCTAAGCTGGTCGGGGAGATCTATTGTGGGGAGCGGTTACCTGCTCATTAGGTTGACTTTGAATTGAACTTACCAAAGCTAGGGTTTTAGCGAGTTTGGTGCCGACCCAATCGATGGAGTCGAGCAGGTCGGTGTTGTCGATTTGCGTCCCTTTGTAGCGGGGAAGCGAACGACGGGTTGCCGGCGTGGCTGAAGGCGATGCGGACGTGGTCGGAGCCAGGTCCACCGTGGTCGGAGCCAGAGCCACCGTGGTCGAAGCCGTAGTCGATGCAGGTGAAGCAGTGGTCGACGTAGATTGAGTCCGCGCCTCCTCCGTGATCATGGCGATGAAGTTGTCGGAGCCAGTGGTCTAGGTGATCTGGTCGACGGTGAACGTGAGGCCATTCGGCGTAGCCACAGAGCCAGAGATGATGACCATCTTGTTTGCTTGGAGAGCAGTACGCACACCCCCTACCTGGCGTGCCATTGTCAACAAAATATGGTCGGCAGTCTACCTAGGGGTATGCCCAAGGTAGTAGATTGTCGGCAGACAGATGCGCAAGCCACAAACAAGACGGTGACACAAGACAGACATGAGGTTTTATCTAGGTTTGGCCGCCGCGAAGGCGTAATACCTACGTCCTGCGTCTGATTGTATTGCTGTATGTCAATGAGAGATGTTTTTTAGAGGGGTCCCCTGCCCGCCTTATATAGTCCGAGGGACAGGGTTACAGATCTAGAAACTAATCCTAGCCAGTTACAATTGCCATAGGTGGCCGGATAAGGATTCCTATTCTAACCGACCAGGATCTTGCTTGATCTCCAAATCTACCTTGACTCCTTGCGCGGGACTCTGAATAGGTTGGCCAGGCCGCGCGTCGTCTTTTAGTGGACCGGACCCCCTGATCCGGGCCGGCCCAAGCCTAGCCGTAAGGGTATAGGGGTTAATACCCCCATAGTAAGCGATCATCCGGGACTTACAGTACAGCTGTGTGGGCTATATGGCTCTAGCTTTAGCTCAGTATGAGGACCTTTTCTGACTTGTTAGTGGTTACCTTTATGGTGCAAGAGGGTATGTTTCCTTTCCTATTGGGATGTGTGTACCATGCTGCGTGGCCACGCGTGCCACTCCTGGAGAAGGGCCACATACGCCTAGTGGCCCTAACTTGTTAGACGAACCTTTGAAAGGCTTCATAGTGAACCCTGCCAACCTTCCTTGGAAGTGGGTCAAGAGATTAGCTACCTCGAGCGAAAGGGTAAATCATGACTCACAGTGAAAGTGTACAACCTCTACACAGTGTAAAACTATTGTAACAGCCGTGCTCACGGTCACGGGCGGCCTTGGTCCCTTATGGAATAGAGATGATCACTACTGGTGAATTGTGCTAATAATTAATTGTTTATGCTATTCATTATTCATGTTTACCTGATCATGTGTTTATGGGAATGATAAATTCTTTGCTACTCAATTGCTTAAAAAGATGACCTATTAAAGCTAATCGCAGTAAACCAGTGTCAGCCATTTTGATCCTCATGAACCCCATGTTATGTTGCTGAGTACGATATGTACTTACGCTTGCTTTACTTTTCTATACTTTGGATAAAAATCCCGGATGGGTACCAGATTACTGGTTTAGAGGAGTTAGGCTTGTGGTCAACCAGTCAGTCGTCCCTGTGGATTTAGAGTCTTCGCCTGAATATCAGAGTCGACTTTCCGCTGTCTATACTCTGAGGTTATATTCCTTTATGTAATAGGTATTGTCTCTTGATATTATCCTTATTTGTGGCTATATATGAGATTTGACTTCCTAGGCTCACATATAGTGTGTATCTGGTTTTGTCTTTAAAACCGGGTGCTACAAAGTGGTATCAGAGCAATGCTGACTATAGGACGCAAGCCTTGTTAGAACTGGATGTATTAGCATGCTTTCATCTCTGCTTACTTCTTGCTTTCTCTCTAACCTGTTATTTGTGAAAAGTTATGCTCACTTCAGCCTCTGTTCTTTTATGAAAACCTTGTCCCTACTCTGAATCTTCTATCTTGGTCCATTAGATGGAACGTAACAAGATAACTGCCAACATCAGAGAACAGGAAGACCAAGCTATGCCACCTTAATTGCATTTGATAAGGAAAAGCTATTCGCTATGCAAAAGCAAATACTAGAAGGAATGAATCAGCCCAGAAGTTCTTAGCAGTGCTTGTCGCAAGGTCAAACCAACATACCAAAGGGACCATTGAAGAGACAAGTGACAGAAGCTTGGAAGAAGATGAAGTTCAAGGAGGATGTTCATAGCAAGACTCTTGGAAGTCAGGATCCATGTCAGTGCTGTAAACATTATGGTTTTCCCTATTTTCAAGACAAGTCTAATAAGAAGGAAGTTAAGGTGAACCCGAGTAGTGAAGCTAATGTGGATAAGAAGAGAAAGGAGGTCTCAACAGAGCAAGTATTGGGAAGCAATCAACATTTGGATCTGTCACATCTAGCTCTAATCCCTAGTCAGATGAATCTAAACTATAAAGAGTTAGAAGCTTCTTAAGCTAAAACTACTCCACGTGAGGTATGCATAGATGGGTGGACTATCACCTATAAGTAGTTTTCAACCTTGAAAGACCAAGCAAGCTAGAAAACAGATCAGTCAAACTAAGATGAATCTTCAGAGTCAGAAAGCTAACAAAACACCATGCAACGATTCCATTGAGTATGACATCACAAAAGATCCAGCTAGGAGAAGGTGTCATCATTGCCAATAGGAAGGACATTATATTAAATCTTGCCCACAGAAGAATCAACAAGTACACCATGGAAGTAGTCAGAGTCAGATCACTACTGGACTATTACCAGAAAGTGTCAGTGATAACCAACCTGAAAGAAGCATTTGGTGAGAGTGGTGAATGAAAAAGTTATGCTAGACTATCCAAGATCCTTAGTTAAGGATAGGAGTTGTGCCCCTTATGTAATAAAAATGCTAGTATTGCGAGTCGAGTCAATGATTGAGTTGTGCATCTCTACTGCTTGTTGAATTGTCATTATGCTTATGATTGTTTTGAATCTTTGTAATGATTACAATGATCTTATTAGGTGCTCCCACAATTTCATTTAGTTTATAGGCCTAAGGTATAAGGATTAATGAAATAAATAGTTGGGTTATGGTTTTCTTCTGTTTTTCCTATCCTGTCTTCAGAGCTGCCTGTCTTTATCGGTTCATATCTCTAATTTTGGATGATCAAAAATCCTGAGGAAATTCTGGACAACAGTAGACTTCAATCACAAGGTGATGCATCTGTGCTGTTTGGAACCGGGAACAGTTTCTCTTGTGCACTGTTTTTGATAGAAATTCTGGATAACTGCAGAATTCGAAAAAGTGTTCTATAAGGAGGTTGTGGAGAATTTCATAAGCTTTCCAACAATATAAGCTACAACTTCATTGGATTAACAGAATGAGAGTTACAGTTGTCTTACCACACTGTTGTTTTTCTGCTCGCAAGGAAATTCAGATTTCTTGTCCTTTCCTATGTATAAGAGTATCATTGGGATGACAGAACATCTTGATACTAGTAAGCTCATCTGAAGAAGATGCAAGCTATACTTTGGTGTCCCCTACTTTATCTTTTCTTAAGGGGGGTAGCCAAGTTGAAGAATTTGCAAGATGAAGTGTCCTACATTCTAGTTTGCGCAGCGGAAGCGTGGTGGTACTCAAGGATGTAAGAGAGAAACTCAGAGTATTAAATAATGAGGTTTGGTTAGAGGGAAGTTTATCCAAGACCAGCAAGATGTTGATAAAGCTATCGAAGAAGCTTTTAAGTTAGTTTGGATCAAGAGACCTCAGCCAAGTGTTTGAAGGAGTCCAAGAGGTCAAAATAAAACCTAAGTATTAGCTTTGTCAGATTAGGACAAGAGCTTTGTATCTACAATAATGCATCTTGTGAAGGTGTGGGACGTGTCCTTATACAAGAAGAAAAGTAGTGGCTAGCTCATTAAGTCAGTTATGGAAGCGTGAGTTGAACTAACTAACATGTTATCTAGAGCTATCCATTGTGGAGCATGGAAGAACCATCTTCTTGAAAGTAAAAGTGACATCTAGGAGGATCACAAGAATATATAGGACATCTTCACTAAGTTGGTCTTGAGCTTGTGATATCCTCGTTGGAATGAGATTGATTATTACTTGGAAAAGTGCTATCACTTCAAGAAGCGAAGTCATGGTCGATGCCCTTAGCAACGGAGAATTGTGCTAAGAAGGTTCGAGTAACACCAAGGATTAAGAGTTGTATTCCTAGTTCGAGCAACTTAACCAGGATCATTAATATTTTGAAGATTGCTGGTAGATTCTCTTTCGGACCAAGAACATAAGGAAGCTCCATTGGATGGTGAACATATGAGGAAAGAGAATCATGGCCTAGTGATTAGGGTTACTTGAGAGTTGTTCAAGGTACCTGTCAAAATTTTGGAATTAGTTAGACAAATTACTTGGAGTAAGGGCAACAGGTATGCAAAGTAAAGTGGATCTTTATCAAGACGATGGAACTACATGAGAAAGTAAAGAAGAATCCAAGGACGGAGTATTCCCATCTCTTAGTCGACGTCTTCCGAATCTCAAGGACGAGATTCATCTTAAGGGGGGTAGAATTGTAACACCCTAAAATTTGTCTCTTTTGAAATAGAGCTAAAATGATTTATTTATGAATTTTTGTGCACATGAAATATAGGAAAATAAAAAAATTTCATTAATCTAAACTTCATCATAAGGTAGCAACATGTGTGAGCATACATGCTGTTGCATTTTATTTATTGTGATGAATGGTGTTGATCCAAAACTCCAAAGTAATTTGGAATATTTTTGAAAATGGTTTGAAAAGAAAGAAAAAAAATTAGAAAATAAAAGTATTTTTAAAGTTGTAAAATTTATCTTGGGAAACCTAACAAAATTGTCCATTTTTATAGTGAAGTATATTTAAAACTATACTTGAATTCGAATTGAATTGGGCTTAGATTGGAAAACTAGAATTGAAAAAGAAATTCATTTTGAAAAATTGCCTTTCTTCATTTTCAGCCCAACCCTAGGAACCGGCCCGGCCTTCTCTTCCTTTCCTTCCTGGTTTTGGCCTGCTCGCTGGCCCAGCCTCCTCCCGCGCACTAGCCCACTCGGTGGCCCACTCCGCTCCCTTCCTCTTTCTCCTGCGCTCGGCCTACTCGTGGCCCGCTCGCGCCGTTGCTCCACTCCCTCTCTTCCGCGCGCGCCTGCTGCTCTGCACTAGCCTAGCTCGACATCCCACTACCATGGATGCTTTGGCCCTTCACCGTCAGCCGCTCGCACTCGCCTCACCCCTTCTCCTTCACTGTGCCACTAGCCCACCCATCAGCCGGCCCCTTTCCTTTCTTTTCCCCGCTTCCTTCCTTTCTTCCAGGAGCGGGCAGTTTACCGAAACCTCCGGGTTCTAGTAGAAACCGCCGCTGTTCAACAAGCGGAAGGCTCCGTGTCGCGACTCCAACACGCACCCTATCTCCCCACTGGGGGAACGGGGATGCTCCGGATGGATCGCTCCATCCACTCGCTGTTACAGCCACTAGGTGCAGCTCGAGAGGCAGCGGTCGTGCCTTGGTCCAACGTGGCACCTGCTCCACACTGACCGCCAGTACACAAGCGGCCCGGTCCGCACTAGGATGCTCACAGCATCGTCAGTAACTGACATTGGGACCGGCATGACAATGATGTTCATCGGGCGGCGGTGAGAGCAGGTGACACGGAGCCCGACCAAACCATCAAGGGGAGCAGTGAAACGTGCCCTAGGCACGATCGCCGGCCGGACAACTGAAGTCCTAGCCCTGAGGGCCTGAGGCCGTAGGCCTTTGATCGGCGTATCCGGAGAGTGTCGTTCCCACAACACTTCCGACCGCCCACCAACATCACCAAGTACACCGGGGAGACAAACTCTGGTATTTGGCTCAAAGATTTCCGGCTCGCCTGCCGAGCTGGAGGGGTGGATGATGACTATTTCATCATTCAATATCTCCCCATCTATGTGAGGGAACATGTTCGGGCATGGCTTGAATTCCTCCCCCACGGCAGCATCCGCGACTGGGCAGAC
Source organism: Miscanthus floridulus (assembly GCF_019320115.1). Classification (NCBI taxonomy): domain Eukaryota; kingdom Viridiplantae; phylum Streptophyta; class Magnoliopsida; order Poales; family Poaceae; genus Miscanthus; species Miscanthus floridulus. The sequence goes on along the minus strand of NC_089596.1, from coordinate 73,063,981 downwards.
CTCAAGAGGGTCTTTGTCAGGAATTTCTAGGGGACGTATGTCTGGCCTAGGAACTCCTAGGATCTCAAGAGTTGCCAGCAGGAGCCCAGCGAGTCCCTATGGGACTACATCTGCAGGTTCTCCCAACGATGCAACTTCCTCCCTGATGTTGTCGATGTGGATGTCATCAGCGCATTCCTCTCTAGGACGACCTACAAGTCCCTAATCCACAAGCTTGCATACCTGAAGCCCCATACCACCCACGACCTACTCGACGTCACCACTAGCCACGCCTCCGGTGAGGAAGCGGTCAAAGCAGTCTTCAATGGAGGCCAGGACAAAGGCAAGGCTAAGCACATGGACCAAGATGAGGACCCCTCCACACAGAGGGGCAAGAAGATAAAAAAGGACAGGCACCGATCAGACAACACCACATTGGTCGCCGCAACTGACCACACGGGCAAGCAGCCCCAACAGGGCCTACCTGACCACTTCAACAAACTCATGGATAGCCCATGCACCAACCACGCCTACCCCATCAAACACCTCTACAAGGACTGTGAGCTCCTCAAATGTTTCCTACGACAGGCTGGTAGGCCGAAAGAAGGAGATGGCAAAGAGGCGGCAGCCAAGAAAGGAGGCAGGTGGCCAAGGATGGATACGGTTTCCCTGATGCTGATGAATGCATCATGATCTTCAGTGGATTCGATGTCATCTAGTCCAAGCACCAGCACAAGGTACGCTATAGGGAGGCATGCACCGCCAAGACAGTTGTCCCCTCTTTCCTTAGCTGGTTGGAATCTCCGGTCACCTTTGATCAGAGGGACCATCCCTCCCACGTCGCAAGACCAAGATGCTACCCACTCGTCATCGATCCCATCATCCGCAAGAAGCGCCTCACCAAGGTGCTGATGGACGGAGGCAGCGGCCTCAATATCCTTTACATTGACACCCTCGATGCCATGCGCATCCCCTGATCGGAGCTTCGCCTAGCGGGCTCTCCCTTCCATAGAGTGATCCCGGGAGCATAGGCATACCTGCTCGAGCAGATCGACCTGTCCGTCATGTCCGGCAGCCGAGCTAACTTTCGCTCAGAGGTTCTCACCTTCGAAGCTGTGGACTTTCTAGGATCCTACCACGCCATCTTGGGGCGGCCATGCTATGCCAAATTTATGGCAATCCCCAACTATACCTACCTCAAGCTGAAGATGTCGAGACTGAACAACGTCATCACTGTGAGCAGCACCTTCTCGCACGCCTTCACGTGCGACTGCGAGCACTACAAGCTCGCCACTACAATCATCAACTCGTCCAAGCTCCCGCGGCTGGGGGAATCATCGAACCCGGTAGTCCTAGACTGCAACAAACTAACATCCTTGACAACCTTTTGACCGCTCGAGGAAACCAAGGTAGTGGGAATCGACCCCACCGACCCAACCAAGACGGTTCAAATCAGGACCCAGCTCCTAGCCAAATAGGAATGTGAGCTCGTCGACTTCCTCGCGACAACTGTGATGTCTTCACATGGTAGCCTTCTGACATGCCGGGCATACCATGGGGGGGTCATCGAGCACGCACTGCGCCTCATCCCAAGCTCAAAGCTCGCCAAGCAGTGCCTATGTCGCTTCGACGACGAGAGGCACAGGGCCATAGGCGAAGGGATCACCAAACTCCTAGTAGCCGGATTCATCAGAGGGGTATTCCACTCCGACTGGCTTGACAATCCCATTCTTGTTAAAAAGAAGACCGGAAAGTGGAGAATATGCGTTGACTATACTAGCCTCAACAAAGCATGTCCGAAGGATCACTTTCCTTTGCCGCGCATAGACCAGATAGTTGACTCCACCTCGGGTTGCGAGATCCTCTCCTTTCTGGATGCCTACTCAGGCTATCACTAGATCATGATGAAAGAGTCTGATCAGCTCGCAACCTTGTTCATCACCCCATATGGTTCATACTGCTACATAACCATGCCATTTAGCTTAAAGAACACTGGCGTCACCTACCAAAGGTGCATGCAGCAATGCTTCGCCGACCAAATCGACCCGCTCGATCAGCCTGACCAAACTGAGCGGCCAAGACCAATGATCACCGTCTATGTTGATGACATAGTGGTCAAAATAGCTCAAGCCTGTGACCTAATCACAAACTTGGCCGCAACGTTTATGAACCTCCGAAAGTTCAACATCAGGCTGAATCCCGAAAATGTGTTTTCAGGGTTCTAAAGGGAAGCTGCTAGGATACATTGTGTCCTAGTGCGGCATCGAGGTCAACCCCTAAAAAATCACTGCCATCTCCAACATGGGCCCCATACACAACGTCAAGGGCGTGCAAAGGCTCATCGGCTGTCTAGCTACCCTAAGTCGATTCATCTCCCGGCTCAGCGAACGGGGGATGCCACTCTACAAGCTCCTCAAAAAGACGGACACTTTCATCTGGACTGAGGAAGCCCAGCAGGCCCTAGAGAGCCTCAAAGTGTCCCTGACGTCAGGCCTGATCCTTGTTGCTCCCGAACGGGGAGAACCCCTTCTCCTCTACATAGCGGCCAGCAACCATGTGGTAAGCGCCATGCTGGTCATTGAAAGGGAGGAGCTGGGACAACAACTTAAGATCCAGCGCCTCGTATACTTCATCGGGGAAGTACTCGCCGACCACAAGGTACGGTACCCCCAGGTGCAGAAACTCCTATACGCCATGCTGATGGTGACCCGAAAGCTCCTGCACTACTTCACCGACCACGAAGTCATGGTCGTCACTTCATACCCACTCGGGGACATCATCCACAACCATGATGCCGCAGGACAGATCTCTAAGTGGGCACTCGAACTCATGGGCCATGACATGAGGTACATCCCCCGTACTGCCATTAAATCTTAGGCTCTCATGAATTTTGTCGCTGAATGGACAGAGGTACAGCTACCGACCCCAGACGTCATCCACGAGTATTGGACAATGTACTTTGACAGGTCCATAATGGCGCCCGGCATGGGGGCTGGAGTGGTTCTGATCTCCCTGGATGGGAGTAGGCTCTGCTACGCCATCCGCCTCCACTTTTCTGCCTCAAACAATGCCATGGAGTACGAGGCCCTCATCAACGGACTATGCATCACCATCGAGCTCGGTGCTACGTGACTCTATGTTCGCGGTAACTCAGAGCTAGTCATTGATCAGGTCATGAAGGAGTCCTCCTACAAAAGCCCCTCATGGCAGCATACTGCCAAGAGGCGCACAAGCTCGAGGACAAATTCCAGGGGATTGAGCTATATCATGTCCCTCGAAGGAACAACGATGCCGCCGATTTTCTTGTGAAATTGGCTGTCAGGTGGGATCCATCCCAAAGCGGGGTCTTCATCAATGACGTCCATGAGCCATCCACCCACATCCTAGAAGGTTTGATATAGACACACCCCGACACCTAGCCGACGCTCGAGGGTTTTGATCCCGATGCCAAGCTAGCACCTGAGGGCTTCGACCCCAACGCCAAGCCAGCGCTCGGGGGCTCTGATCCTAGTACCTCCATGATGACGTCACCCGCAAATGTCGCCATATTGGCACTCAATCAAACCGACTGGTGAGTTCTGCTACTCGCCTACCTCCTCGAGGAGGTTCTCCCACCCAAAAGGACAGAAGCTCGACGGATCGCTCGACGCGCCAAGATCTTCACCGCGCTCGGTGACGAGCTCTACAAACGGAGTCCATCAGGGGTACTCATGAAGTGCATCCCCACCAACCAGGGGAAGCAGCTCCTCCTTGAGCTCCACACCAGGATTTGCGGACATCACGCGGCCCCAAGGTCACTGGTCGGAAAAGCCTTTCGCCAAGGTTTTTACTAGCCCATCGTGCTACGAGACACTGAGGTGGTTGTCCACAGGTGTGAAGGATGCTAGTTCTACACTCGACAAACCCATTTGCCGGCACAGGAGCTCCAAACCATCCCCATCGCCTGGCCTTTCGCGGTCTGGGGCCTCGACATGGTGGGACCACTCAAAAAGGGCCCAGGTGGCTTCACTCACCTACTCGTAGCAGTCGACAAGTTCACCAAGTGGATAGAGGCCAAGCCCATCACTAACATCCATCTACCGGTTTGGCGTTCCTAACTATATCATCACCGACCATGGGACTAACTTCACCGGAAGGAAGTTCCTAGACTTTAGTGATGGATATGGCATCAGGATTGACTGGGCCTAAGTTAGACATCCACGAACTAACGGTCAGGTCGAGCGTGCCAATGGCATGGTCCTCCAAGGACTTAAGTCATGCATCTTCGACCGACTCAACAAATACGTCGGGCGATGGGTTGCAGAGGTCCGAGCAATCCTCTAGAGCCTGAGAACGACCCCAAACTGATCCACAGGGTTCACACCCTTCTTTCTGGCCTACAAAGCTGAGGTAGTTCTGCCCTCTGACCTCAACCATGGCGCCCCAAGAGTGAAGGCTTTCGATCGCGATTGAGCCGCGGAGGCTCAACAAGACGCAGTCGACCTCCTCAAAGAGGCCCATGAGATGACCGCCATCTGTTCCGCTCGCTACCAACAAACCCTGTGCAAGTACCATGAAAGGAAGATCAGGGGGAGGATACTCGAAGTCGGCGATCTCGTACTCCGGAGGACCCAATCAACGAAGGAAAAACACAAACTCTCTCCACCATAGGAAGGGCCCTATATGGTGACCGAAGTAATCCTACTAGGCACCTACCGACTAGAGAACAACAATGTCAACGTCCTCACCAATACTTGGAACATTGAACAGCTACGTCGTTTTCCCCCTAAAATTTGGTCTTACCGCTTTTTAGTCAAACTTGCCCCTGTAAAGCACCCCAGCCCGAACACTTTTAGCCCAGGTCGCTTGGGGGCTACATGAGGGTACAATACTAAAAACTACCTCTCTTTTTTACTTTCTTTTTTACTGTCACATGGTAAAAAACTTCATCCCTGAATGGAAGCGCATTCCTTTTCATTTGATTCTCCTACGTAACTTTGTTCTTACTCCTAACCGAACGCACCCCGCCCTGACCTACGGTCATGAGCAGTCGAGCCCCGTGGGCCATGCCTAGGTTCTTAAAAAGCTGCAGCCTACAGAACTAACGGGCAGGTGCAAAAAAGAAAGGACAAAAACATTAGCTATGCTAGGATAAAAACAAAGAACGGATAATGATTCTATCACAAGAGCAGTACTGATGTATTCATCGATACAAAAAAAATTGTTCACACAGGGACTCACCCACGAACAAACTATTACATTCTCTACTACTACTCCAAGTACTACTACGGTCGCTCAATGACATCGCTTAAACACTACCGGACATAACCACCACCGCTGGGGCCCCACCCAGTTCCGCTCCCTTGACTTCGGTGAACGCAACGGGTACCTCAAGGGACCTGCTCGGTTCCGCTCCCTTAACTTCGACGAGCGCAACGGGTACCTCAAGGGCGTCGCACCCATGGATGCTTAGTAGAAGAGCATGGAGCTCTTGACCTTCTCATGTAGTTGAGGCAGCTCCTAGGCAGGGACACGACCACCGGAGTAGGGCCACCATGGCTGGAAGAGATCTCATCAAACTTATTAACTGGCCAACCTAAGCAGCTGCAGGCGTGGAACCCTCCACCAGAATGATCCTAAGCGACCTCCCCTCTAACAAGGCTCGCCCAATGAAGGTCCATCGGAGAAAGTCCACACATGGCTCTATCCCGAAGAAGGCCTCACAGATGAATCCACCACGCCACCCCCTTCGTCGGAAGCTGCCCCTTCTCAAGCAAAGACGGCCAGCACCGCCCCGGGTAGCCTCTAGCTCGACATCGCGCTCTGGACTCATGAAAGGATCTGTAAGTCCTCCCCCTCGCTTACCCTCTCTCTCACTCAGGAACCGCCGTGGCATACAGGCACTCTCGGTGAGGAGGAAGAAGGAGAAAAGACAAACAGTTGGAGAACAGGCAAAAGGACTGCGACGGAGAGCCCTCTCCCTCCCCTTATTTAAGGAGAAAATGCGATAGGTCAAAGAGGGGCAAAAGATCAGAGCAAAAAACTCTCTCCCTCCCCCCATTCAATGCGGATGGGAAACGATGGGACACAACCTGATCGATGGGACACACGCTGACCGACGAAACGCCGCCTGGTAAGGTGGAACGCCGCCTGGTGAGACGAGACAGGGCCTGGGTATGGCCCACCACTATCGCACAACCAGGCGCGAAAACAAAAGCGTCACCACACGCAGGCAGCTCTCTGCATCCCTAGGCGGGACTTGGAAAGACCCAAAATGGGATCTCCGTCGGGCTTCCTAAGTCGATCGAACGGTTTAGAAAAACACACTGAGAGACCATCGAACTTCCTAAGTCGATCAAATGGTTCAGAAAAACACACTGAGAGATAGGTAAGGAGCGAAGGGACGCCCCATGTAGGCCATGCCGACTCCATCACGAACGACGAGCATGGGTCCCGGTCAGACATTTCCAACTAGAGCTCTCCAAACCTCGTCACTCGAGTCGTCAAGGTAACACTACCAAACACCCTCTATTTCTTTATAATCATTTCATACATCCATACGCGCTTTCATTCCATATGCCCATGCCTCCCAGACAATTCGGCCCCTGAACCGCCTGGGGGCTCGAGAACTAAGCATCGCACGTGCAGCGAAATGCATCACAATGCTCCGTGTTACGTCATGAAGCGGCAATTGCCTCATTCGACATGAGCAACAACAGAGCCAGGGGAGAAAAATGCAGATGAGCCCCATGCGACCCTCACCTAGTCTGGCAGACAGGGTCGTCTCAACCTTCTTGTTCGATCCTGAACCTCTTGCCAAGCCCACAGAATCTCCATCGAGGGGAGGCCGTTAGGCCACTCGGTCGGTCTCCGGAATGACCAAGGCATCTACTGGGTTGTAGGTAAAGGAGCAGTGGAATGTCACAAGAGGGCTATGCCGACCCCGTCATGAACGACAGACCCGGATTCCACTCGATCATACCCGTTAGCAAACTCACCGAGCGCGTCACTCAAGCCCGAGCGATCGGGACAAGCGACAAAACTCAGCCCCTCTGGTTGTGAGGAACCAAGGACGAGGTAACGCACACAACTCACACCGACCCCTACTAAAGCCCAATAGGGCTCGGGGGCTCAAGACACAAAACGCCTGGGTCTGCGACCCAGAACTCGCCCCATCCAGCTTTGCTCCGACTGCACTCCAAACACCTGGGTCTGCGACCCCGAACTCGCCCCATCGGGCTATGCTCCGACTGCACTCCAAACACCTAGATCTGTGACCCCAAACTCGCCCCATTCGGCTACGCTTCGACTGCACCCCAAACACCTGGGTCTGCGAACCTAAACTCACCCCATCCGGCTACGCTTCGACTGCGCTCCAAAAAACACCTGGGTCTGCGACCCAAACTCGCCTCATCCGGCTACGCTTCGACTACGCTCCCAAAAACACCTGGGTCTATGACCCGAACTCGACTGCACTCCAAAAACACCTAGGTCTATGACCCCGAACTCGGCCCATCCGGCTATGCTTCGACTGCACTCCAAAAACACCCGGGTCTGTGACCCCGAACTCGCCCCACCTGGATCCACGACTCTGACTCGCCCGATCCCACGGCGCGCACCGACGCCAGGATCAACGAGCTCTGTCTCGTCCGATCTCTAAACTAACTAACTGCCTCAGTTGTGTGGACCGCACCGAGCCCAGGATCCACGGCTCCAACTCGCCTGATCCCACGACACGCACCGACGCCAAGATCCGCGAGCCCTATCTCGTCCAATCCCTAAAAAACTAATTGTCTCTCTCGGTCCCATGGCGCACATCGACGCCAGGATCCGCGAGCTCCGTCTCACCCGATCCCTAAAAACAACTAACCGCCTTGGCTGCACAACGACGCCTTGGTTAAACAACTCCGCCTCGACTAAAAAAACACGCACACACGCCCACTAAACAAACACCCCAAACGGTTCTGCTCGAACCACCCGGGGGATTGAGGGCTACACCCACGGGTGCGCTCGCGCGCACCCGCCAATAAAACAAAAACCACCCTCGCTGGCAACACAGAAAACCCCCCAGATGGTTCTGCCCGAACCACCCAGGGGCTCGGGGGCTACACCCACGGGTGCGCTCACATGCACCCCCCGTCAAGACAAAAATCCCCCGAACGACTCTACCCAAATCGCCCAATGGCTCGGGGGTTCCTGTCGGGTTCATAAACCCGGGGTCCCTCACGGACCGATTTCCCAACAAAGGCTCGACCTAAGGAGACAGCAAGCAACTCATGGGCCGGCCCAAGTATGCAGACAACAGGCCAGAAGGGCGATCCAATCACCGACCAGAAGATCTGGCTGAGGAGGAGCGGCACCCGTTTTTCGACTCTGGCCTACCCCTCCGACCGGGGCGCTAGCTCCGACTCCAGCCTCCTCCGGACTACCTCTCCGACCGGAAGGCCTGGCAAAGGACTACATCCAACTCCGACCTCACGCCTCCGACCGAAGTATGCAAAGACCATGCTCACTGCTCTTCTCCGACTAGCGCGACCAGAGCCGATTAGGACCAACCGACCGGGGACGCCCACCCAGAAAGGACCAGGGAACGAACAGAGAAAGCAAGGCAAGTCGCTCAAGTCAAACCACGATACCAGGGACTGTACCCTGTACACCTACAGGAACAGTACTCTGCAACCGCACTGACACGAACAGTGTTGTAGGCGCCAATATTTTACCTATAGTATTGTGGGCGCCATTAACTCCCATACGGTAAGGCCCCCCACATGCCTCTGGGCATCGATAGTGCTGTGGGCGTCCGATTTTGCCGTACCGAATGAACATGGTGAAACTCCTCACATGCCTCTGGGCATCAACAGTATATACAGGTACCGACATCTGCCATACCCGAAACAAGACAACGTAACCTCCCACATGCATCCGACATGTAACAGTGTTGTGGGCGCCTACCATCATCCTGTACCTGTCGGCGTGGGCAACAAGGTTTAGAAGCGTACATACTCTCTCCCTCTCACTTGTAAGGCCATCCTCTTCATCTATAAAAGGGGGTGCGGTCTCTCCCAAGGGATTCAAGTGATTCCAGATTCATTAGATCGATCAAGTTCACTAGCTCACAACCACATAACAGCGAGGTTCGGACCTCAAGCACACGCTTGAACACTTAGCTCGTAGCGGAGCTCCTGTCGCTCTCGGCCCTTCCGACCAGACCTCTTGTACACCTTATCTTTCTCCTTCTCGTTTGTAACCCCACTGCAAACTTCGAGCACCTGGGCTCAGGAATGAAGTCACCGACCGACCCAGACTGGACGTAGGGCACGTTGCCTGAACCAGTATAAACCCTGTGTCATTGAGTGTTATGCCACCTCCGATCACAACGTACGGCAAAACTATAAATATTTACTTGTTGGTCACTTTCTGCACCGACAAATATGATAGTTCAAAGTTTTGAAAGTACAAAGTTTGTAATGCCATAGTTGAATGTTTATAAATTCTGAGTGTAGAGTTTTGAACCTAGCAGTGCAAAGTTTATAATGCGATAGTTCAAAGTTTTGAACCTAGCAGTACAAAGTCAGTTTTTTTTGCCGAGTTGTCATCTTTTTAGGCCCCGTTTGCATGCTCTTAAACCCGACTTGATCCGCTTCTTTTTTTCACCTGGAACAGTGTTTTCTTCTCACAAATTCCTTCAGATTCCTCCAAAATTTGTGAAAAAGCGACGGGACCTTATTGGTCAAAATCTATCAGATGGCTAGACAGTCCGCCAGAGAACGGCACGAATTTTCAAACAAAATGAATGGTCCAGAATCTGACAGAGATGAATCAAAGTTTTACGTCAACAGAAATATAGCAAATTTCTTTTTTCCCCTTCCTTGCCATTACTGCTACATATGTTGGGTTTGCTCTCTTAACTGTCAGTTGTTTAGATAATTTGATTCCTTAATTGCCATTGAGCATTCCTTAAGGGCACGGCGGCAGTTCAGGAAACAATGGCATTCCTTAAGAGCATTCCTTCCGTCAATGGCAATTAAGGAAACAAATTATCTAAATAGATTACAGTTAAGGAAACAAAAACCCATATATGTAACGGTGACGACAACAAAGGGATAAAAAATTATAAATTACTGGTAACTCTTCTGTTTATTTCCCTAGTCCTGTCCGGCACGGTTGGCTAGCCTGTTTAAGCCGGGCTCCTATGGTACAACCTCGCGTGTTTGGTTGTCATGTAAGCCGGGCTGAGCTGAGATTGTATTTGATAGCACATGGATACAGTATTCGACCAAGCAAGGATCAGTGCCATCTGCACAGGAAACACAAGATCGTTGTGCAGAAATAATGATGACAGACCAAAGAAGAGCAGTGTTAGAACGGGGGAGAAGAAGGTCTGAATTCTGAGGGGCAAGAACTCGTACGTACCGGTGGTCTTGTTCACCGGCGAAGTGCTGCCGCCGTCGTCCGCCGCGGGTGGCAGGCGGTGGAAGTTGTACTGCACCGCGAACATGGTGGCGCTCAGCGGACAGAGCACGCATACCGGCACGCCCCTCCGTGCGCCAACGGCGACGCGACGGTCCACGGCACGAACACGTCGGCCACGATGGCCGCGGGCGCCAGCGGCGCGGCGAGGAGCTGGTCGAGGAGGCGCTCGAACGGCGCCTCCATCCGGGTGTACACGGCCTCCACGAAGCCGACCATGTCACCGGCGCGCCCGTGCTCAGAGGGGACCACGTTCGGGATGGCCTCGAAACGGACGCGTGGGCCCAAGATCGCCGCCGGGGTACTGACCAGACCGAGCCACTCCTCAGTGACGACGACGGTGGCGGTGACGCCGTCGCGCGCTGCCAGGAGGCGGCACAGGTTCACCATCGCGTTGACGTGGCCGTGGCCCGGGTACGGCACAGCCACGACGTGGCACGGAGGCGTGGGCATGGAGCTCATCGCTACTGGTCAGCATCAGCTGCTAGGGATTAAGAGTTGTAGAGGAAGTAGGGGAAGAATGGCAAGGAGCGTAAGTGCCGATGGACTGGAGAAGTGCAACTTGGTTATCGGATAGTCCGTTTTGGATGCGGTGGAAATTGGAGTGCTAGCTGAGTGATTGGACATTGGTATTTGTCACAACATATCGTGACAAACAAGCTCCACCGCATCCGCATGGCATCTTCCTCTCTTGCCCAGTTGCCCTCCAGCTCCATTGCAAGTCCTTTGCCGGAGAAAGTGAAGAGAGCAGGATCGGGAAGTGAAGAGAGCAGGCGGAGATCCCTAAGAGAAGGAATAGTGCCGGCCAATGGGTTACGTTACGTTTGAGAATCTCCTCCCTTTTCGGCCTGTTAATAATCCAATGGGCTTTTGGCGTCCAAGCTGCGGCCATCATATGGCCCACGGTTTGCAAAGTGAGCACAAAGCCGGCGCCGCCGCACGAGCACGGCTACCAATACCGAGGCGTTGAAGCATCTCGAACTGTCGTGAATTTGTGATCTCAAATCCGTGCTCTCGAGAAAATTCCTCTCCTTTCACCCTGTCGTCCTGAGAGCCGATCCGCCCGAATCCCCAAACACGGACCACCCCTTACAAAACCCCCCTACCGCCTAGCACATCGAACCGAACCGGCTAAAATCCACCTGAGATCGATCTTGAGTGACGGATTGACGACAGGAAGCACAGGATCCGGCAGCAAGATGTTCTTCTTCTTCGTAGGAGGCGTGGAGCAGGGGGCCGGGCGGGTGCTGAAGGAGGCGGCGGGGCGGTGCCTCCGGTGCGGCGGCGCAGCGGACCTGGTGGAGACGGAGAAGGTCCTCAAGCTCTTCTTCGCCCCCGTCTGGCGGTGGCCCGGGAAGGACCCCGCGTACCTGTGCCGCGACTGCGGCCTCCTCTCGCCGGGCTCCCTCGGCGCGGAGCCGGGTCCCTCGCTGCTGCTGCCCCGGGAGGCGAGGTGCGGCGCGTGCAGCCGCGCCGTCGATACGCAGTTCCGGTTCTGCCCCTTCTGCGGCTCCTCCCTCTGAAGAGGTTACCGGTGGCGGTGGCGACTACAGAGCAGAGGTGACGCCTGACGCCTTTTGCCAATTGGGTTTTACTAGTTTCAGTAGTTTGTACAACTGAGGTTATGGCGTTTTGCTCGTGTGAAAACTATAGTATGTATATCATCACGATATAAAGGAAAACATCAACGGCATTACATATTTTTGTCACCTTGCCGAGTGGTTTAGCTGCGTAGCATTGCCGAGTGATTGGTGGCTTCGAGCGTTGCACATTGGTGTTTCAGTGTTTTGAGTTTTGAGAAACTCAAGTTGCAATTCAGCCGCATCCATGGGAAGACAGAGCTGAGGGCCTGAGGCGTACCGTAAGAATCACCAGCATAGCTGCTGGCGCACTTGCTCCTGGTAATTGAAAACATGTAAAAACTCTAGAGCCCCAAATACAATTTACGAATTTCTCCTAACTGTATAAACAGGATCTGATTGCCACGCACTTCCTCTGGTAGAAAACACATCCATACATTCACACACACATTATAAACTTGGCACATAATCAGGCGCTGACATCAGACTTGGAATCAACTTTGCAGGCACATCTGATTTAGCACGATCAGGGAGGTTTTTTTTTCTTCTTTGTATTAGGAAAAAGCTTTCCCCGTTATGTTCTACTTGCGCAGTGCACATAATTGAATGGGAACTTCATAAACAAGTTGGTTGCCTTGCTGCCGCAAGTGACAATGCAAAACTTTGATAGGAAATCGGATAGCATCATCATTGGTACCGACTGGAAGTTCAGAGCTAACCTAGAATGTGGATGGAGCTGCCTTTTTGAGCTAAGAAGCATGAAACACAGTATATATAGTGGCAGTCGTTGGCAGCAATAGTTTAGGCTCTGTTCGCTTGAGCTTATAAGCTAGAATCAGCTCTACTTTTTCAGCCATGGAACAGTGTTTTTCTCTCACAACAAATCAGCCGCAGCAGCAATAAGCAACATTGCCAGTCTTTTCTAAAAAAAAATCTGCCAGTCTTGGCCATGATCTGATATGGACCAAAGTAGCGGAATGACATCTTGTAATTAGTTCCTGGTGCCACTGAATTTGCACATAGGGCTGGAGTCTTAAATAGATAAACTGAATCACCAATTCCAAAGGATCTTTTAGACCTATGCTTATGAGCTTGGAGCTTCTTTCTCTGCTGAACTTTGACCAGTTGTTGTTGAAGTAACTGAGTCATTAACTCCCTTTCATTAAGTTAGATCTGAAGATCAGGGATGACACATGATTCAACCACATCAGTACCCAGATGCCTGGGCTTGTGTGGCCATATAAAACTTAAAAAGGTGGTGTCCAAAGAAGTATGATAGCTTGTGTTGTAGTACTAGAATTCAGCTAGTGAGAGACATTGCTTCTAGCCCTATTAACCTTCTCACAAAATCAAATCAGTCCAACCTCGGCTCTGATACAACTTGTTAGAATCTGATACCCCTAGTTATGCACAACACCCTCGGATTTTTGAAAGGATATCGCGAGTATGACGCTATCACTGACCGAGCTTCTCTACACTGACCTTTCTTCTGGTCAAGTTCGCAGCTCTTCTAAGAAATCCGATTCTTTTTCTAGGAGTGATTCTAGTTATCTTTCTTTCAAAGCCATCCATGCATAGAGAAGACTGGGCCCAAAGCAGTGTAGGTGAGTCCTCTGGAATATCAGAAGAGATAGAGATTATCGCGAGTATGACACAAGCTTGCTTTGAGTTAAAAACAATGTAGTCGAATTGTGTAGAAAACTCTAGATGACGACGTTAAAGCAATCACGACAAGACATTACGATTTTAGTGAAGTGGGCCGCAAATTCTATAAGCACAACTCCAAAAGAGTACAAGTGTTTGTCGCTCGCTTACAACCCTACTTAACCCTCTAGAATGACTGATTCTTGCCTTATAAAGAATCTAGTGTAATAGAAGGTCTAGCCTCATCCTCTTGAGCGCTCTTAATTGCTTTTTACAAGTCTTGGATGAGACCATTGTGTCGTCTTGGTTGATATGCCTATGCCCTCTGACCCTTGTTTATATAGTCCCCTCCGAGCCCCTCATATATACATGCAAATAGGATTCCACACTCAAGTCCTAGTAGAATTAGAAGTCCTAATAGCACACCACTCTTGAGTCCTATTACAAGTAGGATTTGAGTTGCCATACAACATCGTGACCTCTAAACCTCGACTCATGTTCCTCCTTGGCTAGGGGTGGACATTAAGTTACGAAACCGATTGGTTCCGTCCTTCGGTTTTCTAGCAAATTTGATTTCGGTTAATTGACTGGTTTGTTTCAAAAATAAGAAACAATGAAATTCAGTTCTGGTTATGACTGAATTAACCGAGTCTATCTTAACACACGTTCACCAAACAAAAAAAAAATAAAAAGCCTTGTCCATGGGCGTTGCTCCGGCCGGTCCCTGCGCCAGACAGCTGGGGAAGGAGGTGAGGGTTAGAGCGCGCGTGGGGAGCCGTCACTGCCAACATGCGCGCGCTTTGGTTGCCGGCCATCGGTGTCTCCATCGCGCTCTCCTGATGGGGAGATCGCCGTTGCCGCCCTCCTCTTGGATTCGCCAGTGAACATGACGTGCCGTGGCTGTGCGCGGGATTCTAATAGGGCCGTTGTCGCGCCCTCCTGTTTGGTGCCACCGGCCGAAGAGGGGGGCACCATGGTCGCGCGCGCTAGGGGGGCCGGTTGCCGCCACTGCGCCCCTCCTGCTTGGTGGCGCTGGCTGAAGAGAGGGGCTGGCAAGCCGCGGCCAACTGTGCTAAGGGAGGGGGTGGGAGCCGCCGAGCTGGGCTCTAACTCGTCTGGCGGCTAGGAGAGGGAAGGGGAGAGGTGCGACTGGTTCTAGGGTTTGATGAGAGCAATTGAACAATATATATACCAACTAGTGTGGTGGGCTGTTTACTGGGTGTCCTATAGTTATACGGATCCCTTCAGTTACTTCGGTTAACTGAGCCTAGGAACCGAACTAGCCAAGCAAAATTCGGTTCTTGAGAAGTGGAACCGAACAGGTAACCGAAGTTTTCAGTTCCGGTTCCTGTTTTTTGTCTAGTTTTCGGTTCTCAGCTATTTTTTTGCCCAGGCCTATCCTTGGCTAGCCACCGGCAACCTACCTCCGAGCTCCTTCGTGCAGATATGTGTCTAGACTAGAAATGGGCCATGCGTGTCAGACACAAAATAGACAACAACAAAGGAGAAAAATCGAACGGGACATAGCGAATGCCTGCTAGATGCAGAGGGGCCACAAATTCGTGTTTCCGTAGCCTCCAAAGCAACCAAGTGTTGTAGCATTTCTCAATAATATTGACAATATTAGTACACGTAACACACACGGAATCAACTCAGGGCGCGCACATTCCATATACACGTAAGGGGTATGAACACCGTCGCGTGTCTTCTCACGCTATCATCACACTTCAACTGCTGGCTGTGCTTGACGCCGAGGATGGGAAGCCATCTCCTGGTATGGTGTCCGATTGTAATTGTATCCTCCAACAGGGTGCCGAGGGACCTCTGGGAGTGGCTCTTGCCATTGCCCGTGCCTCTGAGGAGCTGACCACTGCGTCTCCGCCGGAACCGCGATGGCTTCCGCAGCCGGCGGGTACGAGCCATCAGGCTTGGGTCCGGAGGCCCCTGCTGCTGCGGCCGCCGGCGCCGGCGCCGCCGGCGCGGGGAGCATGCTGTATGACGTGATCGCCAGAGCGGTGGCAGCGAGGCTCAGCAGGGCCGCCGTCCTCAAGTACCCGTCCCTGAGGAGCCTGCACCAGGCGTCGTACCTCGTCACGGGGAGGTTCCACACCACGCCGTTCGCGTAGATCACCCCAGCAATCAGCGCCGCTATCCATGAGAGGACGGCGCACACGATGCCGGTGACCCGCTTGGACTCGGACGTGCCGTGGCCTGCAGCAGCCACAGCAGCCGCCGGCGAGCGAGGCGAGATGATCATAGCCACCGCCAGCAGAGGGATCGCGGTTAGCGCCAGCAGGTAAGCCGGGTAATCGCACTCCCCGGTGTAGACGTCGATGTCGATGTCATGTAAAAGGAAGGAATAAGTACGTACGTCGTGTCCATCACGGGAAAGGCTGGAAGCATGACTTGCAAACGGTAATATAAGAGCACAAATTAAAGGTCAAAAATAGTTGTGTCTTATTGCTTGTGCTTACCGTGAGCTTTGTACGCTCGGCGATGAACCCCAGCACGGCGCTCGCGAGCCCAAACAACCCTACCACGAGGGACAAGACGATCACGCCGATGTCCATTTGATGATATTGATCCAATGTGCTTCGCTTCCTCTCTGAGATCGGTATGGGAGTTGGGAGACGGTACGGTAAGACGTACGCCTGGCTGTGTACTACTGGTGGTGACAAATGTGTATGTGCTCATGCAAGTTTATATAGAGAACGCGGAGAGAGTGCTTATGAATTATGATTTATGTAGCTCTAACCTCTTGTATCATTGCTAGACCAAAGCAGTCAACTCTCGGTACATGGTCAGCATCTTCAGGTGGTTGCGACATGTATGTTCCTTAGCAAGTAATAAATCCGTCCAAAAGTATAAGACGTTTTTGATTTTTCTAGATACATTACTTTTACTATATATCTAGACATAGTGTATATCTATGTGCATAGTAAATGTAACGTATCTAGAAAAGCCAAAACGTCTTGTAATTTGGAACGGATGGTACTAGCCTACGACAAACATAGGCGGCGGTCTTCGTTTCTTATCTTAACAAAAAGGTACGCCGTAGTGTATTATATATTGCCGAAAAGGGTCAACTCACCCAAGCTACTGTACCTGTTGATGATAACATAATGTACTTGAGTTCAACGGCGATGCGCGATGGTCGTTATGAATGCTAACTTGTTAGATTGATCTCCACCAGTTGGCCCAACGGTCAATTGGGTTCTTGATCCGCGTCCTGATCGGAGACATCCAACCGTTCTCCTAGCTGATGGGTCCCCGTCGCGCAGCGCTATAAAGAGGAAGGTAGGGATCGGGGCGCAAGGTACGAGGTTCACCACAGCCGCTAGCGCCCCACCATGTCCTAACCCTAGTCCGATCGTGAGGGTGCGCTGTGAGCGACGGGAAGCTCCACCGCCTTCACCGCTGCCTCTAGACTGCGCTTGCACTCCTGCCTTCTTCGAGGCCCTAGCGGGCGCGTCAAGCTACTGCTACTTCCTCGCCGGCGCCATGGCCGTGACTTTACTGGGCGAGGTACATCATCAAGTATCATATCTAAGTTAAGTCATTACCCGCTAGATCTGCACCTAGAGGTCCTACAAATCCTATCAATTGTATCAGAGCCAAGGTTTTTTGGAGTGTGTAGATCGAATCTGGGGTAGAAAAGTGAATAGAAATGTAGAAGGAGTTGATAGTTTTCCAATTTTCCCAAAACCCTAACCCTAGATTCCCACCGCCGTAGCGCGGGAAGATCACCCGAGCCTCCACCAAGCCGTGCACATGTGCTCAGGGCGCCATCGCTAGACCGCTCGGCGGCGGCGCGCTCACCCTACGGTGGGCGCACGCACCGGCGAGGGGACCAGCGGCGGCGCCGTCACCTCCGACCGTCATGGTTTTTAGAGAGAAGGGAGAGAGAGCAGCGCGACGAAGAGAGAGAGGCAGGAGAAGAGAATGAGCTCTAGGGTTCGGGGGAGCAGCGGACGTCGCCCGTTTTTGTTCTTCCGATCTGGGTGGATAGCCGTCAATCGCGATGAACGACTATGAATGCACAGGCTACATTCGGCCCAGGCGGGTTGGAAGAATCCCGACCCAGGCCCAGGTTGCGGCCTGGGACGCGGGGGAGCGCAGTGCGAGCGGCCACCGCAGGCCGTCTTTACGATGCTGGGCCGCGGCAGAGGGCGACAGCGCACTGGGCCATGCGCGCGCGGGCGAGCTGGCGGATGGGCCGTTGGGCCAATTTTCGCTGATAGCACAAAACTGTAGCAAAGCTTTGGTTTTACATTTTCAGAAGCAAATTTTTTGATGATTTTTGTCTAGTTTAAATTACTGTCAAAATTTGAACCAATGGAATAATTTTTCAGAGAATAGATGAGTACAGTAAAATACTTATGAAAAGTAGATAAATAATTTTCCATGTTTATGCTGCAAAGTTTAATGTTTATTATCTTTTAATTAAATTCAAATCAACGAGAGAATTTAATTTAAAGAACAGTTATATTTATTCCGTAAATTATGATTACGTTTATCCTCTAATTAAATTGGAACCAACGGAAAAAAATTAAATTAGAGAAGTAGTTCGATTTATTTATGTTAAATTATGGTATTGTTATTTTTTGACCAATGTTGATGATAACAATATTATAATGAGTTTAAGGTTGAAGTTTAAGTCTCTGATAAATTTTACACCAACATGGTCAATTTTTTAGAGAGTAGATAAAGACCAAGAAATGCTCCTGAGCTAATAGAATGTATTTTATTATCGTGTTTCGCTGCAATGATATTGATTATCTTCTAATTAAATTCGAACCAACAGGAGAATTTAATTTTGAAGAGTAGTTATGTCTTTCAAGTTAATTTATGAGTGTTATGCATGAATTCTATTTTCTACACAACGGTGATGTAGAATTGATGCAGAAGCATCTTTTAAGTTTTATTTTTTAATCGACGAGATCACTCGACTGCATGGCAACAGGCTGCAATGTTGGGGTATGTGAATGAAAGGCTTGAGTCAAGCCAGTTCAGGATAATTTTTTGTTAGTTTACTAATTTTCTGATTAAATTAGAACCAACGGAAAGATTTAATTAGAAAATAAAGTATAAGTGAATGTTTTAGTTATCATAACTAAATTTTTCGTTACGGTAATTTGTATATAGATTTATCCCGTATGGAGAGAAGTTTGGCATAGTACTTATGCTAGTCTATCTTGCATGGCGGGAGAAGTTTTATGATGACTCATATGTTTTTTATCCTGCATAGCGAGAGAAGTTTGGGTAGTTCTTATGCTATCTTAGTATTGACCATGGCACAATAGAAATGCATCGACATGGTCAATACTAATCAAAGGACAAGAAAAAGATGCAAGTGTGACTTGTAAAAGTATAGTTAATAAAAGACCTCATCGAGTTCTTAAAGTGGAATGAGGAAAGTGTACTCCTATACGGATCAAAAAATAACTTTATTTGCATGGCATAATCATGTGAATGAAGTAAGTCATAAGTGTTTCCTCGTTCACAGTTTTCTGAATAGTTCTCGAAATTATGGCAGTATAATTCATGCCATATTTCAAGGGGAAGAATTGTGAGATGAATTAAGAGTAAGAATTAAGATCAATTAAGAAACTCCTCTTCATTAAAAGTGAGATAAAGATATTGATGAACGTGTACTCTTCTTTAAGAGTGAGATACAGATTTTGTAAGAAACTGAGTGAGATTGAAATTTTGATGAATGTGACCGTCGGTCATAACAATGATACCCTTAAGCAGAGAAACAACTAAATTCCTGGATTTTTTAAAGTTCCAAAAGGAAGATAGTGTAGTCACCATCAAAGATATTAAAATAGTGTTTAAAGCGCCATATAAGGTTTTAACAGATTGAATCCAAATAAGAAATTGAAAGATACACTATCTTTATAAAAGATGGGACGACCTAGGGAGCACGGTATGTAGAGACCTATGACCTGAAGAGAAGCGGGACTGCGTGCCCACTTCAGTGATTCAAAACAACAAATTTCTCGATACCTGTTGATGTTGTATGACTTATACAACACCTGTTGTTGGCTCTTCGAAGAAGATAAATAATGTAAACAAGGATCTTATGATACAGGAGCCTGTAGAATCAATTGCCTCTTAGAAATGAAGAGCAACAATAGCCCCACATGAAAGTGCCAGTAGCTGAGGCCCAGAAGGTCTCAAAGAATTAGTAAACCAGTTTTCTGATGACTATAAAGTCTATGTTAGTGAAGAAATTCAAAAAGAGGGTGATCCCACCTCATTTGAAGAAGCCATGAGAAGTGTTTACTTATTTAAATGGCAAGAAGCTATGGAAGTTGAAATGAATTCGATGAATACCGATGATGTTTGGGACTTAGAAGAAATTCCTAATGGAGCCAAAGTAGTAGGGTGTGAAACGATCTACAAGACAAAACATGACTCCAAAGGGAATGTGGAAAGATATAAAGCATGATTTATAGCAAAATACTTTACGCAAAGAGAATGAATAGATTACGATGAGAGTTTTCTCTCCAGTCTCATGCAAGGATTCTTTTAGAATCATAATGGTGTTATTAGCATATTACGATTTAGAGTTACATCAGATGGATGTAAAGACGACATTCCTCAATGGGAATTTGTATGAAAAACGTTTACATGGCACAACTCAAAAGTTTTGTTATGAAATAAAAAGAACGTACGGGATGCCGCATGTATAAATCCATTTATGGGTTAAAACAAGTCTCTAGATAGTAGTATTTGAAGTTGATAAAACGATAAGAAAGTTTGGGTTTAATGAAAATGAGAAGGACAATAACGTTTATGCAAAGTTCTAGAATGGAAAATTATTTTTCCACATCCTATGTATAGATGACATCCTACTGAAAGGTCCTAATGGCTAGAGGGGGGGTGAATAGCCTAATAAAAATTTCTACAACAACACTTAGCAAACCGATGAGACAATTATGAGGCGAAGAAAGTGTTGCGCTAGCCTACTAAAATTATAAGCCACCTACCACAATTCTAGTTTCTATAGTCTCTATCCACACAATGGCTATGTCACTACACTAAGTTAGTGTGCTCTCAAAAGCTAACTAAAGAGCTACACTAACCAAACTAATAAGCTATCACAACTAGCTACACTAAAGAGCTTGACAATTAGTTTGCGGTAATATAAAGAGAGTGAGCAAGATGATTATACCGCTGAGTCGAAGAATGAACCAATCAATCACAAGAATCAATATCAATGAAGACCAATCACCTCGAAATCAAATGTGGACACAATAATTTTTTTACCGAGGTTCACTTGCCTGCCGGCAAGCTAGTTCTCGTTGTGGTGATACACTCACTTGGAGGTTTACGCGCTAATTGACATCACATGCCAAACCCTCAATAGGGTGTTGCACAACCAACACAAGATGAGGATCACACAAGCCACGAGCAATTCACCAGAGTACCTTTTGGCTCTACGTCGGGGAAAGGTCAAGAACCCCTCACAATCACCACGATCGAAGCCGGAGACAATCACCAACCTCCGCTCGACGATCCTCGCTGCTCCAAGCCGTCTAGGTGGCGGCAACCACCAAGAGTAACAAGCGAATCCCACAGCGAAACACGAACACCAAGTACCTCTAGATGCAAACACTCAAGCAATGCACTTGGATTCTCTCACAATCTCACAAAAATGATGAATCAATGATGGAGATGAGTGGGAGGGCTTTGGCTAAGCTCACAAGGTTGCTATATCAATGCAAATGGCCAAGAGGGTGAGCTAGAGCCGGCCAAACGGTATTTATAGACACCCCCAATCAATAGAGCCGTTGGCTCAATTATTGGGCTGACTGCGCATCGATCGGGCGCGCAGGTCGTGTGGACCGGACGCCCGTTCGTGTATATCGGACGCGTCTAGTCGTGACCACCACATGTTCAGTTCAAACTAAAATAGCCATTGCTGCCACACATTCACCTACGATCGGATGCTCAGTTAGAAACGATTGGACGCTGAGCCACAGCGTATGGTCGAGTCCAGAGAGCACCCAGGGCCGACCGGACGCACCGTTAGAAAATGATCGGAAGCTGAGCCTCAGCGTCCGGTCGAGTCCAGTAAGCACCCAAGGCCGACCGGACGCACCGTTAGAAAATGACCAGACGCTGAGCCTTAGCGTTCAGTCCAGTCCAGTAAGCACCCATGCCTAGCCAGACGCACCGTTAGAAAATGACCAGACACTGAGCCTCAGCGTCTGGTCGAGTCTAGTAAGCACCTAGGCCCGACCGGATGTGTCCGGTCACTCTGGACTAGATGCTCCTAGCGTCTGATCAACTGATTCACTGAACATCGACTTCGCTGATTCACACCGGACGTGTCCGGTGTGGTGACCGGACACGTTCGGTCGCTTTCTGCATTTTAGTACCGAGCCACATACCGGACGCGTTTGGTCACTCTGTGACCAGCGTGATAAACTCCATTTCAGCTCTATCTTCTTCATCCTTGTTCAAATGTACCAACCACCAAGTGTATCACCATGTGCATATGTGTTAGCATATTTTCACAAACATTTTCAAGGGTGTTAGCATTCCACTAGATCCTAAATGCATATGCAATGAGTTAGAGCATCTAGTGGCACTTTGATAATCGCATTTTGATACGAGTTTCACTCCTCTTAATAGTACGGCTATCGAACCTAAATGTGATCACACTCACTAAGTGTCTTGATCACTAAAACAAAATGGCTCCTACCATTTATACCTTTGCCTTGAGCCTTTTGTTTTTCTTTCTCCTTTTCCAAGTCCAAGCACTTGATCATCACCATGGCAACACCATCATCATGTCATGATTTTCATTTGCTTCACCACTTGGAGTAGTGCTACCTATCTCATAATCACTTTGATAAACTAGGTTAGCACTTAGGGTTTCATCAATTAACCAAAACCAAACTAGTGCTTTTAATCTCCCCCTTTTTGGTAATTGATGACAACCCTTACACAAAGATATGAATTAAAATTTAATTGAATCCATGTTGCTTGCCCAAGCATTTTTACCATGTGTAAAATGATATGGACATGTTACATGAACTCCAAATGGTAGTAATTGCTCCCCCTACATATGTGCTAAGAGTTTGGATTGTAGATTGCACATATGCTAAGATAGAAAATATAGGAGACAATGTCTACCAAATGATGCTAAGGTATAAAAGATGGACCTTTGAAGTGTGATACCAATTGGAGTGCACCAATATACCATACTTAGCACCATTAGTAACTATTCATACACAAAAAACTAGAATACCCTGTGAGATCAACATTAGAAGTAAGGGTCTAGTTTTCATAATGTGAGCATGAGTCTAGTTACTTAAACCTATGCATGCTAGTTTTCATTTCATTATCCAAACCTACAACTAGCATACACCACACAAGCATGGATATTGAAATTTTAAAAACTTGTGTCATGCAAGCAAACATTTGAAATGCACATTCAAATGCACAATACAAGTTCATGAGCTTGCTCTCCCTACTTGTGTGCTCAAAATTTTAATTGATCCCTTCCTTTGTCATATCTCTCCCCCTATGTCAAATTCTCCCCTACACTAATATCTTTGTTTTTCTCCCCATAGCGCTAATATCTTTGTTTTTCTCCCCCTTTGTCATCAATGACCACTAAGGTTCAAAATGTAGATAGGTTGAGATTATCAATGTCAATCAATGGGGTGAGGATCATTTTCCCAAATTTGGTCCAATCTAGATCATTTGCCAAAGATATTTAACTCGGTTTGATCCAAGGACAAGCTTCTTCACACCTCCGAATAAGGGTTATCTTGTACCATGTTGAGTTAAACACTTAGAGCTCATTTTCTAGATCAAACACTAGGTTTACAAGCCCACAAACATGTCATATGCTACCACTAGATCAAAATAAGCATAGAAGCAATAGTGGTACCATACAATCATCAAATTCATTTGATTTTCATGAATGAGCCTATTAAATGTGAAAGATGTCTAGATGCACTAAACATGTCCTTAGAAAGGATGTATGCTATGCCAATCAACTTTTTACCTTGGATTGCTCGAAGGAGAGGCATGTCATATAAGTGGGGGGATGCATCAACACATATTTGAGAAATCCAATATATTCAACTCATTCCTTAGCTTGCAAAATGTTTTCTCATCCAATGGCTTATTGAATATATCGGTAAGTTGATCTTCGGTGCCTACACTCTCAATGCAAATGTCCCCTTTTTGTTAATGATCTCTTATGAAATGGTGGCGGACATCAATGTGCTTTGTTCTTGCATGTTGAACCAGATTATTGGTTAACTTGATTGCACTCTCATTGTCACATAACAATGGCACTTTCTTAAACTTGATTCCAAAGTCACTCAAAGTGGCCTTCATCCCAAGTATTTGTGCACAACTACCGACGGATATGTATTCGGCTTTGGCGGTTGATAATGCAACACTATTTTGCTTCTTTGATGACCATAAAACAAGTGATCTTCCCAACAATTAACATGTGCCTAAGGCGCTCTTCCTTTCAACCTTGCATCCCACATAATCCGAGTCGAAGTAACCAACTAGCTCAAACTTTACTCCTTTGGGATACCACAAACCAACATTTTCTGTATGCTTCAAGTACCTCAATATTCTCTTTGTAGCCTTCAAATGACTTTCTCTTGGTGAGGATTGAAATCTTACACACATGCATACACTAAACATGACATCCGGTCTTGATGCGGTCACATAGAGTAGGCTTCCAATCATAGACCGATACAATTTTTGATCCACCATATTTCCTTTTGCATCACTATCCAAGTTGCCATTTGTTCCCATTGGTGTACTAATGGCTTTGCTATCACTCATGCCAAACTTCTTGTCCTTGATATACTTGCCTTGACTCACAAATGTACCATTCTTCAATTGCTTGATTTGAAGACCAAGGAAGTAACTTAACTCTCCAATCATGGACATCTCAAACTCATTAGTCACCATCTTTCCAAATTCTTCACAAAAATCATGATTGGTTGATCCAAATATGATGTCATCAACATAGATTTGCAACATAAATAAATCTTTTTCAATCTTCTTGATGAAAAGAGTGGTGTCAACCTTGCCCATCATGAACCATTTAGAGAGTAGGAAGTCTCTCAATCTCTCATACCATGCTCTAGGTGCTTGCTTCAAGCCATATAATGCCTTCTTTAACTTATACACATGGTCGGGCTTCTTGTCATCTTTAAAATCGGGAGGTTGCTCAACATATACTTCTTGATTGATGTAACCATTAAAAAATGCACTCTTAACATCCATTTAATAGAACTTGATGTTGTGGGCATAGGCATAGGCTAGCAAGATTCTAATTGCTTCCAATCTAGCAACTGGGGCATATGTTTCTTCAAAATCAAGACCTTCAACTTGTGTATATCCTTGTACTATCAATCTTGCTTTGTTCCTTACTACTATCCTATATTGATCTTGCTTGTTTCTAAAGACCCATTTGGTTCCAATCATATTATGTCCCTTTGGTCTTTCTACCAATTCCCATACTTGATTTCTTGTGAAGTTATTCAATTCTTCATGCATAGCATTTACCCAATCAACATCCTTCAATGCTTCATCTATCTTCTTTGGTTCAATAGATGACACAAATGAGAAGTGCTCACAAAATAAAGCCAATCTTGATCTAGTTTGCACACCTCTTGAGATATCACCAATGATAGTGTCCAATGGATGATCCCTTGCAATATTGGTTGGTTGGAGTATTTGAACTTGATTGCTTGCACTTGCTTGATCATTGGATTGCGATAATGTACTAGCCACTTGATCTTGTTCATTATTATGAGAGCCACTTGTACTAGCTTGATTTGTGTCATCTTGCATATTTGAGTTAGAGAGCACTTGCACTTGATCATCTTCATCATCATTCACTTGCCTAGGCCTTAATTCACCAATATCCATGTTCTTCATGGCATTTTAAAGTTAAATGCCTCTAACATCTTCCAAGTTCTCATTCTCTTCTTGTAAACCCTTGGTTTCATCAAATTCAACATCATGAACTTTCTCAAGAGTACCGCTATCCAAATTCCAAACTCTATATGCTTTGCTAGTGGTTGAATATCCAAGTAGGAATCCTTCATCACATTTCTTGTCAACTTGCCCAATCTAGTGCCTTTCTTCAAGATGTAACATTTACAACCAAAGATCCTAAAATATGCAATGTTGGGCTTTCTACCATTCAAGAGCTCATATGGTGTCTTCTCTTTCAATGGGTGATAATAGAGGCGGTTGCTACAATAGCAAGCCTTGTTGATAGCTTCGGCCCAAAAGGATTGACTCACATTGTATTCACTAAGCATAGACCTTGCCATATCAATGAGTGTTCTATTCTTTCTCTCAACAAGTCCATTTGATTGTGGAGTGTACTTGGCCAAAAATTGATGTCTAATTCCAAATTCATCACACAACTCATCAATTCTAGTGTTCTTGAACTCACTATCATTGTTACTTCTAACTGTCTTGATGGTTGTTTCAAACTCATTGTGAATGCCCTTGACAAACAATTTGAATGTTGCAAACATGTCACTTTTGTCCACTAGAAAGAATACCCATGTGTATCTAGTGCAATCATCCACTATCATAAAGCCATATTTGTTTCCACTGATGCTAGTGTATTGTGTTGGCCCAAATAAATCCATGTGCAATAACACAAATGTTTTACTAGTGCTCATCATGCTTTTCTTGGGATGGGTGTTTTCAACTTGTTTTCCAGCTTGACAAGAGCTATAAAGCTTATCCTTCTCAAACACTATATCTTTCAAGCCTCTAACCAAGTCATGCTTAACCAATCTATTCAATTGTTTCATTCCAATATAATCAAGCCTTCTATGGTATAACCAACACATGCTAGACTTGGTGAATAAACATGTAGATAATTTAGCTTCACTAGCATTGAAATCAACCAAGTATAGATTCTCATATCTAAAGCCTTTGAAGATTAAGTTAGAGCCATCTACACTTATGATCTCTACATCATCTACCCCAAATATGCATTTTAATCAAAGATCACACAATTGAGCCATGGATATCAAGTTAAAGTTCAAGCTCTCTACTAGCAACACATTAGAAATGCTCATGTCATTGGATATTGTAATCTTACCAAGCCATTTGACCTTGTCTTTGCCATTGTCACCAAATGTGATACTATTATAACCATCATTGCCATTGGTGTTGATTGAGTTGAACATTCTTGCATCACCGGTCATGTGTTGAGTGCACCCACTATCAAGAACCCAATGCTTTCCTCTAGCTTTGTAATTGACCTATAAAAGAATATCAATTCTTTTTAGGTACCCAAACTTGCTTGGGTCCCTGAAGGTTAGTGACCAAGCTCTTTGGCACCCAAATGGCTTTCTTCTTTGAGCCCATCCATGGTTAACCAATGAACTTAGCCTTTACATCATTTGCACCCTTAGTAAGCATATAGAAAGAATCAAACTTAATGGAGGATACATTGGCTTGTGACTTATTGTTCATGCACTTTTGCTATACATGACCAACTTGCTTGCAACTAGTGCAAAACCGACCATTGTTCTTATGAGGAGCAAGCTGCCTTGCCTTTTTTGGGGATATAGCCCAATCCCTCTTTATAGAGAGAAGCTCTTTGGCTACCCAGGCACATAAGCAAGCGGTCCTCATCACCATAGGCTTTAGCCAAGGTGTGAGTGAGCTTATTGACCTCCTTCTTGAGGGTCTCATTCTCAACCATTAGTGAGGCATCACAAGTGAAACCATCACTACTAGATGAGGTGTAAGTAGAAGTACTACAAGAAAGGTTAGTGGGAGCTAAAAGCTCTAGTTTGGTTTTGGTGAATTGATGAAACCCTAAGTGCTAACCTAGTTTATCAAGTGATTATGAGATAGGTAGCACATTCCAAGTGGTGAAGCAAATGAAGATCATGACATGATGATGGTGATGCCATGGTGATGATCAAGTGCTTGAACTTGAAAAGGAGAAAAACAAAAGGCTCAAGGCAAAGATATAAATAGAAGGAGCTATTTTGTTTTGGTGATCAAGACACTTAGAGAGTGTGATCACATTTAGGTTCAATAGCCATACTATTAAGAGGGGTGAAACTCGTATCAGAATGCGGTTATCAAAGTGTCACTAGATGCTCTAACTCATTGCATATGCATTTAGGATCTAGTGAAGTGCTAACACCCTTGAAAATGTTTGTGAAAATATGCTAACACATGTGCACAAGGTGATACACTTGATGGTTGGCACATTTGAGTAAGGGTTAGGAACTTCACCGACGGAGTGTCCGACAGTGCCATCGGCGCCCTAGATAGAAAAGATGGAGGTCACTGTAAGTGACTGGATGCTGGTCTTTGAAGGACCAGCGCGTCCGATCAGTAGCAGCAGAAAAAGCGTAGTGTCGGTCATCGACCGAACGCTGGCGCTGAAATGACCGGACGCTGGCTGGCTGTGTCCGGTCACACTGACATGGTCGCATACAGAGGAGTCACCGAGTGACTAGACGCTGGGTGTGTCTGATCGAGCATGACCGGACGCATTCGGTCGTGAAAAGTCGTCTCTGGATGCTTACTGGAAACGACCGGACGCTGGAGTTCAGCGTCTGGTCACTTTGAGCTACTGTGTCTGGTCATCACTTGACCGTTGAGATCGGGCAATCAACATTTGAAGAGAGGGGACATGTGGCACACATCACGTGACCGGACGCCGAGGTCCAGCGTCCGGTCACCCCATGTTATGCCCAGTGAAGGGGTACAACGGCTCTATTTCGTGGGGGCTTCTATTTAAGCCCCATGGCTGGCTCAAGCTCACTCTCTTGGCCATTTGCATTGACATAACAACCTTGTGAGCTTAGCCAAAGTACTCCTGCTCATCTCCATCATTGATTCATCATCTTTGTGAGATTGGGAGAGAATCCAAGTGCATTGCTTGAGTGTTTGCATCTAGAGGCACTTGGTGTTCGTGTTTCACTACGGGATTTGCTTGTTACTCTTGGTGGGTGCCACCACCTAGATGGCTTGGAGCAGTGAGGATCGTCAAGCGGAGGGTGGTGATTGTCTCCGGCTCCGATCATGGTGATTGTGAGGGGTTCTTGATCTTTCTCCAGCGGAGAGCCAAAAGATACTCTAGTGGATTGCTCATGGCTTGTGTGATCCTCATCTTGTGTTGGTTGTGTGGCACCCTATCGAGGGTTTGGCGTGTGATGCCATTTAGCGCGTGAACCTCCAAGTGAGTGAATCGCCACAACGAGGAGTAGCTTGTCGGCAAGCAAGTGAACCTCAGTAAAAAATCATTGTGTTCATCATTTGATTCCGAGGTGATTGGTTTTTATTGGTACTCATTCTTGTGATTGATTGGCTCCTTCCTCAACACGGTGGTATAAATAAATTGCTCACTCTCTTTACTTTACCGCAAACTAGTTGTCAAGCTCTTTAGTGTAGCTAGTTGTGAGAGCTTGTTAGTTTGATTAGTGTGGCTCTTTAGTTAGCTTTTGAGAGCACACTAACTTAGTGTAGTGTCATAGCTATTGTGTGGTTAGAAACTATATAAACTAGAATTGAGGTAGGTGACTTGCTATTTTAGTAGGCTAGCACAACACTTGCTTCGCCTCATAATTGTCTAACCAGTTTGTTAAGTGTTGTTGTAGAAATTTTTAATAGGCTATTCACCCCCCTCTAGCCATTAGGACCTTTCAGGAGCAACAATGGTAGGCATAGATGATGATTCATCAATTAAATCACAAGTTAAGCCTACATCACAAGTCTCAATATGCTTCTTCTTATTTTGCTCATTAAGCAAAGAGGAATGAGCCTTTTCAAGCTTCTTGTGAACCTTGCCAAGCTTCTCATGGGCTTCCTCTAGCCTCTCATGAGTTGCTTTGAGCTCATCAAGAGCTTGCTTAAGGGCTTTTACTTCCTTATTCAAACTTGCATTCCCTTCTCTTGATGTCAAAGTGTTCTTTAGCATCTGAAGGGACCGTGACGCCTAAGAGGGGGGGTGAATTAGGCAACTTAAAATTCTAACTCTAAACTATGGCCTCTTTTTCTAACCCTAGCAAAACCTATGCAATAGATAAGCTATCTAGATGTGCAACTATGGTTTTGCTAGTGTGTTGCTATCTCTACCGCAAACGTAGTAAAGTAATCAATGTAAATGCGGAAGCTAAAGAGCAAGGTAGAGATATGCAAACTCCCATCGACGACTCCGGTATTTTTACCGAGGTATCGAGAAGCGCGCAAGCTTCCCCCTAGTCCTCGTTGGAGCCCCTCGCAAGGGCCAAGCTCCTAGTCGGGTAACTCCGTGGATAGCCTCAGGCCTTCTCCACATGCAAGTGGGTCTCCGATGTGCCTCTTGGCAAGCCTCTCCCGGATGCTCCCCGCTGTCTTCACTATCAAGCTTTCGGCCAAAACGCCGTGGGCCTTGTTCCCTCCTGTACACGGTGGCGGCCACACCACAAACGCGGTTGGTGTGATCTCGCAAGACTTCAAGCCCCTCCGATGTACAACACTTGTGCTCGCAAGCACGGGGTGGCAAGAGGTAAGCAAACCTCACTAAACACTAGGCAAACACCTAGAGCAAGCGCATAAGCGGTGGTCTAATCAACCTAAGCACTTCGCAAAGCACTTATGCTAATCACCTAATAAAACACTAAGCACTATGCATGTGGAGATCACTAAAATGGTGTATCAACACCCTTGGTATGTTTCCTCAGTTCCACACACCTCAAATGGCCGGTTGGGGGTTGTATTTATAAGCTCCACTGAGAAAGTAGCCGTTGGGGTCGAACTCCCGCAAAACTGCTACTGACCGAACGCTGAATCGTCCTGACCGGACGTGTCCGGTTGTCTCGACCGTTGAGCCAGCAATTTACTGATCGGACGCTGGCCAACGTCCGGTCGCCTGCCACCGGACGCGTCCGGTCACAGATTTGCCGCTCTGGAACCTTACTGTAATCGATCGGACGCTGCTGTCCTGCGTCCGGTCGGTTGCCGCCAGCGTCCGGTCCAGTGATCGGTCGCCTGTCTGCCGAGTCACCGATCCAGCGTCCGGTCGTGCTTCCAGCGTCTGGTCCAGCGTCCGGTCGCCTCTGCGAGCTCGTTTCTTCGCTATCTTGCGTACGGCTTGGTTCCTATCTTCATGCTTGGACTTTGCTTGATATCTTGGGTCTTTTCTTGTGCTCCTAAGGTCTTTCTTAAGGTGTTGATCATTGGATCATCATGTCGCCTTCGTCCAAGTTACGTTTTGCACCCTGTTGGACTACAAAACAAACACTCACAAATTCATTAGTCCAATTTAGTTGTGTTGGTCATCAAACACAAAAATCCAAAGTAAATGGGCCTAGGGTCCATTTTCCTTATAATCTCCCCCTTTTTGGTGATTGATGCCAACACGACCAAGGCAAACAAATAATAAGAATTTAGAAGTTAAAAACTACCTACTTGCTAGGATGCAATGCAAAAGGGCAAGTTTATTTGATACTTAAAGATACCAATTGAAATCATATAAGATATTTAGGGATACCAATTGAAGTCAATTGTAAGATACCAATTAAAACTTTTACTTAAAAGCCTGTCTTGCCCTTGCAAATGTCCCCTTGTGATATTATGGATTAAAGCCTATCTTTCTAAAAAAAATTCTCCCATTACTTAGATTAATCCATAATTCACTTTCCTCCCTTTCTTAGACCATTACCACTTGTAGACATCAACTTGATGCTTGCCTTTGGTCCTTCAAATTCTCCCCCTTTGGCATCAAACACCGAAAAGGAAGACATTAGTAGCACAAGGGAGGGTCAAATTTCATGATCCTTTGTATAAGAGTGAAATGGATCACAAAATTTGACTCTCACATTATATAGACTAAGCTCCCCCTAATTATATGCATACATATGATAAAAAGCAAAGCATATGCATAATTAGCAATTTATTGCACAAGAGAGGTTAATCTATATAATGCATGGAGAAAGCAAATAAATATCAAAGAGAGATCATCATGGTGATATCGGTTTAGAAATACCACATGTGAAAATCAATTTGATTTCTATCAATTGAAGTATAATGCTTTCCTCCGGGGACTCCATTTTCCTTACAATGAGACTACTACACACAAGATAAGCTTGAAAAGGTGTTAGTCTCAAAGTATCCAACTTGTAGATTAAGCTCCCCTAAATTTGTGCACACATGTGTTGAATACTTGTAAAATTTGTGCTCATTGATTTAAGTATCAAAATACCACTTGAAAGATGATATTTGGGAGAGATTATCTACAAATTGGACTTTGGCACATATTAGATAAATAATTATAAAACAAGCTATGTGCTGTGCTCCTAAACAATTTTAAACCATGTAGGTTTTCTCCAAAGGTTGATAATAAAACCGAGCAAGCCTACCATATGATATACCTATTGAATGCATGACAAAAGATTTAAGCATGTAAATGCAAATATAGGCATGAAGGATAACTAGATACTTTAAGAGTATATCAATTGAAAAACAATACCAATTGAAATGAGTACTAATTGAAAGTAATGACATCTAGTTACCTAACATGGGGAGGGGAATTTGGGTCCATAGTATTCACTAACCTACTTGACAATGACTTTGTCCATCATGATGCATCCCATGAAATGCACCCAAACTTTGCCAAGTCTCCAAATTCCCCGTAGTCCGATGGACTTCTCACTTCCCTTTTGGGATCCAAACCTTCTTGGTGCTCTTCATGTTGGAAATGATTTTCTTTGGCACCCAAAAGCGTTTGACCCCATTGTTGGCTTGCTTGTTCACCTTGATGGCCACCACCTTGTCATTTTTTTTCTTCTTCAAGAGATAAGGTGTGGAGGCCTTCTTGTCCACCTTGTTGGTGTAGGTGTTGGAGAGCTTGTTTGTTTGCTTTTTCTCCTTCTTCTTTGCTCCTCCCCCATTCTTCACCTTGCACTCATAGGACTTGTGATCTTCCTTGTGGCATACGTAACAAACCACGGTTTGTCCTTCATCAAGCTTCTTCACTCCCTTGACGGTGTTATCTTGATGAAGTTGGGTTTGCTTCGCCTTGCCTTTCACTTGAGTCAAGTCCTTAGTGAGGCGAGCTACTTCTTGCTTGAGTTGCTCATTTTCCTTTGCAACCTCTTGTGTGCATGTATCTACAACAACTTTCTCAACACAAACTTGGTTGCACAAAGGTGAGTCTAAACATAAATCATTGCAAGAAGTAGAGGCATCCTTTTTAATGATAGAACTTTTCTTTTTAGATGCCTTGGTGGGGGTATTTTTGACGGCTTCAAGATTAGCAACTTTATTAGTTAGCTCATCACAATGTTTGCACATGATTTCCAATTTAGCAAGCAAACTTTGATAATCATTTTGTGAGCTAGCTAACTTTTCTTTTAATTTTTCATTTTTCTTTAAAAGTTGCTCATCATTGATTGTGCATGCATTTGTTGTTGCACTAGCCTCAAGTTGCTCAATTTTAGTAGATAGTTCAACATTGAGATTTGCAAAGTTTTCATATTGTTTAAGCAAATTTTTGTATGCTTCTTGTGAACTGCCTAGCTCTTCTTTTAAATTTTTGAGCTTCTTTTATTGACTAGTGCAAACTTTAGCATATTTAAGATTTTATTGCACAATTGTATTATAAGAAGGCAAATCATCATCACTATCGCTCTCACTAGAGGATGAGCTTTCATTACCTCGTGCCATAAGGCACACATGAGAAGAGCTTGATGATGAGTGCTTGCGCCCTTGCCTCGTATGATGATCTTCTTCACTTGAAGAATCATCCCATGACCTTATTGATCGGACGCTGCTGTCCTGCGTCCGGTCGGTTGCCACCAGCGTCCGGTCCAGTGACCGGTCGCCTGTCTGCCGAGCCACCGGTCCAGCGTCCGGTCGTGCTTCCAGCGTCCGGTCACCTTTGCGATCTCGTTTCTTCGTGATCTTGCGTACGGCTTGGTTTCTATCTTCATGCTTGGACTTTGCTTGATATCTTGGGTCTTTTCTTGTGCTCCTAAGGTCTTGCTTAAGGTGTTGATCATCGGATCATCACGTCGCCTTCGTCCAAGTTATGTTTTGCACCCTGTTGGACTACAAAACAAACACTCGTAAATTCATTAGTCCAATTTGGTTGTGTTGGTCATCAAACACCAAAATTCAAAGTAAATAGGCCTAGGGTCTATTTTCCTTACAGCATCTTCTAGCATGTCAAATAATTCATCTTTAGTAGGTTCATCATCATCACTATCACTATCATTTTCATTATCATGTTCCTCATCACTTCCTTCATCATAAGTTTATACCTTAGTGGCCTTAGCCATGAAGCATGATGGAGTATCGAAGAGAGAAGGCTTCTCATTGATAGCAATGCTTGCAAGTGCCTTCTTTCTTGGTGGTCTTGTCATCATCACTATCATCATCATCACTTGAGGAAGCATCACTATCCCAAGTGACCACGTATGAACCACCCTTCTTCTTCTTGAAGGTCATCTTGTCCTTCTTCTCTTTCTTTTCCTTCTTGTCCTTCTTCTTATTCTTCTTGTCATCATCTTTGTCACTATTGTATGGACATTGAGCAACAAGATGATCTTTGCTTCCACAATTGAAGCATCTTGACTCTTCCTTATTCTTGGATGAAGATTTCTTCCTTTTAGCATGGTAGCCTTTCTTTACCATGAACTTGCCAAATCTCTTGACAAAGAGAGCCATCTTCTCATTATCATCATCACCCCATGAACTATCATCTTCACTTGATGTGTCTTGCTTTGCCTTGCCCTTAGATGATGTGGCCTTGAATGCCATACTCTTCTTCTTGTCATCCTTCTTTTCATATTTCTTCTCCTTCTTTTCTTCCTTTTCATCATTATCTCTATAAGCATCATCGGTCATAATATCTCCCAAGATTTGGTTTGGTGTCATTGTGTCTAAACCGGTCCTCACTAGCAATGTGACCAACATGTCAAATCTTGTGGGTAAGCATTTCAAGAACTTATGAAAGAAGTCCTTGTCATCCACCTTCTCATCAAGTGCTTTGAGATCATTAACAAGCACTTCCAACTGATGGAACATATTCGGCACACTCTCATCTTCCTTCATCTTGAAGCTAGCAAATTTCTCCTTAAGAATGTATGCATTTGCACCCTTCATTGCCTTGGTGCCCTCAAATGATTCTTCCAACTTCTTCCAAGCCCCATGAGTCATCTCAATGTTCTTGATTTGCTCAAACGTTCTCTCATTGATTGCATTATGAATGGCACTTAGAGCAATATTATTGTTTTGGACAAGCACTTCTTCGACTGCGGTGGGATTTTTCGAATCATCAATCTTAATTTTGGTTTCTACCATCTTCCACACCTTTCTGTTGATTGACTTAATATATGTGGTCATCTTTGACTTTCAATATGGATAATTTGTGCCATCAAATTGGGGTGACTTCTTGGTGTTGTTGATTTGAGCCATTTTTACACCGAAGGTTGTTAAGCCTCAAATCACGGTGACCTCGGCTCCGATACCACTTGAAAAGGTCCTAATGGATAGAGAGGGGTGAATAGCCTATTAAAAATTTCTACAACAACACTTAGCAAACCGGTTAAACAATTATGAGGCGAAGCAAGTGTTGCGCTAGCCTACTAAAATTGCAAGTCACCTACCATAATTCTAGTTTCTATAGTCTCTATCCACATAATAGCTATGTCACTACACTAAGTTAGTGTGCTCTCAAAAGCTAACTAAAGAGCTACACTAACCAAACTAACAAGCTCTCACAACTAGCTACACTAAAGAGCTTGACAATTAGTTTGTGGTAATGTAAAGAGAGTGAACAAGATGATTATACTGCCAAGTTGAAGAATGAACCAATCAATCACAGGAATCAAAATCAATGAAGATCAATCACCTTGGAATCAAATGTTGGCATAATAATTTTTTACCGAGGTTCACTTGCTTGTCGGTAGGCTAGTTTTCGCTGTGGCGATACACTCACTTGGAGGTTCACGTGCTAATTAGCATCACACGTCAAACCCTCAATAGGGTGCCGCACAACCAACACAAGATAAGGATCACACAAGCCACGAGTAATTCACTAGAGTACCTTTTGGATTCCCGCCAGGAAAAGGTCAAGAACCCCTCACAATCACCACAATCGGAGCCGGAGACAATCACCAACCTCCGCTCGATGATCCTCGCTGCTCCAAGCCGTCTAGGTGGCGGCAACCACAAAGAGTAACAAGCGAATCCCATAGCGAAACACGAACACCAAGGGTCTCTAGATGCAAACACTCAAGTAATGCACTTGGATTCTCTCCCAATCTCACAAAGATGATGAATCAATGATGGAGATTAGTGGGAGGACTTTGGCTAAGCTCACAATGTTGCTACGTCAATGCAAATGGCCAAGAGAGTGAGCCAGAGCCAGCAAAATGGTATTTATTGACACCCCTAATCAATAGAGCCGTTGGCTCAATTATTGGGCTGACTGCGCATCGACCAAACACGCAGGTCATGTGGACTGGACGCACCATTCGTGTACCTAACCACCACGTGTCTAGTTCAAACTAAAATAGCCGTTGCTACCACACATTCACCTACGACCGGACGCTCAGTTAGAAACGACCGGACACTGAGCAGCAGCGTCCGGTTGAGTCCAGAGAGCACCCTGGGCCGACCGGACGCATCGTTAGAAAATGACCGGACACTGAGCCTCAGCGTCCGGTCGAGTCTAGTAAGCACCCAGGGCCGACCGGACGCACCGTTAGAAAATGACCGGACGCTGAGGCTCAGCTTCCGGTTGAGTCCAGTAAGCACCCAGGCCCGACCGGACGCGTCCGGTCACTCTGGACCGGACGCTCCCAGCGTCTGATCAACTATTTCACTAAACATCAACTTTGCTGATTCACACCGAACGCGTCCGGTCAGTTTCTGCATTTCAGTACTGAGCCACGTATCGGACGTGTTTGGTCGCCATACCGGACATGTCCGGTCACTCTGTGACCAGCACTTCAAACTCCATTTCAACACTATCTTCTTCACCCTTGCTCAAATGTGCCAACCACCAAGTGTATCACCATGTGCACATGTGTTAGCATATTTTCACAAATATTTTCAAGGGTGTTAGCATTCTGCTAGATCCTAAATGCATATGTAATGAATTAGAGCATCTAGTGGCAATTTGATAACTGCATTTCGATATGAGTTTCACCCCTCTTAATAGTATGGCTATCGAACCTAAATGTGATTACACTCACTAAGTGTCTTGATCACCGAAATAAAATGGCTCCTACCATTTATACCTTTGCTTTGAGTCTTTTGTTTTTCTTTCTCCTTTTCCAAGTCCAAGCACTTGATCATCACCATGGCAACACCATCATCATGTCATGATCTTCATTTGCTTCACCACTTAGAGTAGTGCTACCTATCTCATAATCACTTTAATAAACTAGGTTAGCACTTAGGGTTTCATCAATTAACCAAAACTAAACTAGAGCTTTCACCTACTCACTAGTAGTAGTGTTAATCTGCCATTGGAGAAGAAGTCTTTGTCCTCAAGTTTCAATGTGAATGATCTTGGTGAAACCTCATTGGTTCTAGGAATTAAAATTCACCGAGATAGATGAAAAGGGGTATTAGGACTATCACAAAGGCATACTTAGAAAAGATTCTAAAGAAATAAAGTATGCATGCGAGTAAACCTACGCCTGCTCCTATAGTCAAGGGTAATAGATTTGGGAACTTTCAGTGTTCTAGAAACCGATATTAGATCGATCAAATGAACATAGTTCCATATGCTTCAACTGTTGGAAGTTTAATGATGTACAAGTAAGAACTTACCTTGACGTAGCTCACGTATCCAGGATATTTTGGCAGAAGTTCAGTCCAGATATAGATCACTAGAATGGAGTTAAGAATGTCTTATAATTTTTGCAAAGTATCATAGGCATCATGCTGAGTAAGAAAGAATAAGTACTCTTAAATAGTTATGGATACAAATGTTAAGTTTTGGCGAGATATGTAGAGAAATCCACAGTTGTTGCTAACACTCTTAGTTGGAGTATTATTATGGAAAAGCTCCAATAAAACAGTTGTGGTGTCATTAATGATGCATACCATAGTATAGCTTGTCATGAGGTCTCAGGAACAGGCAAAAGTGGTAAAGGAAATATGTACCCAGATTTAACAATGGTAGTCAACAGCAATAATCATTTAAAGTAGTTAACTCCTAAGACAACATGCCAAGTGTGCTGTCAAACACATTGACAATAAGTTATATGTTGTAAAAGAGAAAATCCAGAAATATTTTGAAAGCATTGAACATATAAGTACCAAGCAAGTACTTGCGGATCCACTTACCAAAGGCTAACCACCCAGTGCGTTCAGAGAACACACAGTCACATGGTTTTACGGAAAAGCCTATAATTTCTGGATACTAAGGGCCTAGTTGAGAATTTGTTCCAAAATAGAGAGATCCATTGTAGCTGTTTAATCTAATAGCAACTGACCGTGACGATGAGGCATGCTCTATGCACTGATCTGCGATGGAATGAGAAAAAGATAAAGTAAGTTAAGTTTAAGTCATATGGTGAGATCAATGAGGAGAATGTTAGATTGATCTCCACCAGTTGGCCTAATGGCTAATTGTGCCCTTGATCCACGTCCTGATCGGGGGCGTCCAGCCGTTCTCCTTGCTGATGGGTCCCTGTCGCGCAGCGCTATAAAGAGGAAGGTGGGGGCCGGGACGTAAGGTACGAGGTTCACCGTAGCCGCCAGCGCCCCACCATGTTCTAACCCTAGTCCGATCATGAGGGTGCGCTGTGAGATACGGAAAGCTCCACCACCTTCACCGCTGCCTCCAGACCGTGCATGCACTCTTGCCTTCTTCGAGACCCTAGCGGGCGCGTCAAGCTATTGCTACTTCCTCGCCGGCGCAATGGCCATGATTTCCCTGGACGAGGTACATTATCAAGTTCTCTATCTAAATTAAGTCATTTCCCACTAGATCTGCACCTAGAAGTCCTACAAATCCTATCATACCTAACTGGAGAGTTGACATGGGTGACAACAACTGACGACTGGCTAATTAGTAACGTGATTACACGAACTCTACATATGTTATTTCATAGCTAGCTAGGTAGGAGTGTTTTAGAGTTTCTTGCTCATATATATTGGGTAACCGTGATATAGATCGATAGCGCAGATGTCGTGCTCGTGGAATGCGTTATCCGGGAATTTATTTGAGCAACGTTATTAAATTAAAAGATGCAGAGGTTAAGTACAGCAAGAACGTGGTTTGCTGCCGCGAGTGGACATCCAACAACTCCGAGCTGAAGTCAACTCGCAAGAATAGGACGTGCTTTATATTTGTAAAAAAATTAAGGATGAACTGTCGAATGATTTTGCTATATCCTTAAAGCAGAACCTGATTACCCGGCCGGCGGATGCCTTGAGGCAATCATGAAGTCGGCAAGGTGCAGGAATGTACCAGCTTCCTCGTGTCCTCGTCCTAGTGCCATTCACGTCTGCTTAATATATCCGTAAACATTCTGCCGCAGATCATTTTTGTTTTGCTGGAAAAGCTACCAGCCATCACCATTAGTACAAAAAAGATTTTTTAAGATGTCTCTTTTTCTAACACGAACGGTTTACTTAGCAAACCATTTGTAACTAGCTCTAGGAGCATTGTAGCTTATAAACCGCCTCCTAGAAATATATTTTTAAGTGCACTTCTATTAAGTGAACCGTCACTAGAAATAGATCTATTTTTAAGAAAGCCACTTCTGAAAATATGATCTTTAGGGACGTTTGCTTATGTCAACTGCTTCTGAAAATAGGTGATTTTTAAGAACGGTTGAAAGTCAATCGCCCTAGAAATCACTTTCTAAAGGCAATTGACGAAGTCAACCATCCTTAAAAATAATTGTAGCATAAATAAATTCATAACTTTTTCAAATAAAGTCGAATGAAGATAAAATTTATATTAAAATTATAGAGCTCGACGAGATCTAAAACTTTGTGGTTGATGAAATTTTTATTCGAGATTGTTTAGGGGCCTATATATATTATGTTCTTAGATTTTGAATTTTAAATTTATGAATTTTTTAAATGACCTTTAATGGAGACATGTCCAATATAAAGTTGTTGTGCTCGACAAGATATAAAACTTTATAGTTAAAATTTTTCCCATTTAAGATTATTTATAAGTCAAAATATTAATTATAAGATTTGTACATATATTATTATAATTAGATAACATCATATAAGTAGTTGCAATTGATTGTGTGGTGCGGTCGTAGGTAGGTGGCCTAACATGCAAGGCAGGAGGTTGTGGGTTCGTGGTGGTCGCATGGTCAGTTCTCCAGCCTTACAGCCACATTAATTTTTTTTCTTATTTTATAATTTCAAAACAATTTTTTGAATAAAAATAAAAATTATTTTTAGAGATGGTTGACTTAAGTCAACCGACTTTAAAAATCGATTTTTAAGGGTGCTTGTCTTAAGAAATTCGTCTCTAAAAATAACTTATTTTTACAAATCGGTGGCATAGTAACAATTTTGCTACCTGACTCTGAAGATCTTTTTTTATCATTCGCAAAAAAATATCTGTGTAGTAGTGGAAGTTAGTTATTACTGGCGGTTTGATGTGAACCCCATCACTACCTATTTGGTTGTGCCGGTTCAAAATTCAGCGGTGAAGGGGATTTGAACCGACAACGATGTGTGGGATAGTGAAATTCTTTATCTGGCAGCTGATGCATGGACGAATACAGTGCCGGGTCAAGCTTTTCAGCAAGCACATCATCGACTCTACCACTTGTGAAATCTGTGGTGACACAGATGAATCGCCGGAGCACATTATTCAGGGATGTCCGTCTGCAGTATCGTTCCGGGCGGCAATGAGTACAGGGGTTTGTCTAAATTCAGGGACTAAAATTTAGGGTGACATATTAGATATCACATTGGGATATCATATAGAAGTGTTTTCGGATAATAATAATAATAATAAAACAAATTACACAAGTCCTTAGTAATCTGCTAGATGAATTTATTAAGCCTAATTAATCCGTCATTAGCACATGTTACTGTAGCATCGTATTGTCAAATCATGGACTAGTTAGGTTTAAAAAATTCGTCTCGTAAATTAGTCCCAATCTATGTATTTAGTTTCATAATTAGCCAACTTCATACAACAGACCAGCCCGATCATATCCCGATGGAGCAGTTCGGGATGTTCAATGCTCTATGCTGTTGGCAGCTGTGGAAGCGGCGGAATGGGGTCTTCCGGTAAGAGCCTTTAACCAAGTGTCAGTTGCTACTAGCACGCAAGCAGGAAGCCGAAGTATGGAGATTCAGACTGCCAACATGCAAGCTACACTTAATCGATCAATGGGGCCATGTTTTTCATTCGGCAATGTGAGCCTTGTAACATTTTCATGTCCTTTAATTTTCTTCTTGTTCGACGATCAACCACCGTCAGGCTATGATCTTTGTAACCGGTAACGGGACAAGGCTGATTTGAGGCCAAATCTGAATAAAATTCAGGTGGGGGAGTAACCCCGGTGAACAGTAAAAACGGTAATGCTATCAACCGCGCGTCTGTCTGTCCGAACGCTACGTCACTGGGCCATGATGCCGGCCCAACAAACCAGGCTCCTTCGTTTCTCAAAAAAATACTCATCCACTTATTTCTATAATCCTATCCACTCGTTCCTCTTCCCGTCACTCTTATCCGTGCGGCTGCCGCCTCCAATTGCACGGCTGCTGGCACTCCAATGTGCACCGCGCTACCACCTCTGAGGCGCACCGCTTGGGCGTTGGCCTTGCTAGGCACGGCGTGCGGCCGCCTTAGTCGCGGCGCTCGGCTGTCTGTCCTGCTGTGCTGCGCGCTTACTACAGCATGTCTCTTTATACAAGGCGTTTAAAAATGCCTTTAAAGGTGTTTAAAATGCCTTCAAAAACCTTTTAAGGCATACTTGAGAACGGCTGCTATAAACTAGCCTCAAAAGGCCTTTTGAGGCATTTTTTTTCAAAACACCTTTCAATATCAATATTTAAAGGCATTATCTAGATGCCTATAATACTTTTTAAAGGCGTGTCTATAAGCCTTCAAACATTGATGGAGGCGTTATTAAAAAATGCCTCCAAAATCAAGCTATCCATCCGGAACCGCTAGCATTATAAAATCGGCACAATACATTGGAGAATGAACCAATAAGAGCACACATTAACACTATACGTCCAAACATTTTTAATCTTTTCGACATA
Source organism: Miscanthus floridulus (assembly GCF_019320115.1). Lineage (NCBI taxonomy): Eukaryota > Viridiplantae > Streptophyta > Magnoliopsida > Poales > Poaceae > Miscanthus > Miscanthus floridulus. The sequence goes on along the minus strand of NC_089596.1, from coordinate 73,022,084 downwards.
CATAGTTATATTTGTAACTAGACACGATCAATAAGGTAGAAAAATAACGAAATATCCATCTTCAAAAGATATTCCTCAACCCTGAAGCTTCTTCCTCCCTTTAAGAGAGATAAAAAGCTTGACATGTTCACGTCACAGTTATATACATAAGCAAGTGTAAATCCAACTGACTATATGTTGCCTCACTGTCAGCCTTCTTACGGTCCTCACTTGGCAATTCCTCCTGCTTGAAACCAACATGTACCAATGAGTGAAAGTATATAAAGTATTGTGCTAATGTATTACTGTTAGAGATATTACCCTAAATTTTCAGAAATGACTTCAAAAACTAGAAACTGAAACCAAACTGATTTTCAAATGTAGCTTACAGATCTGCACGATATACTTGAATCCCTTCTTGGAAGCATAATTTAGCACAAGGATCAATGCACGATATTCAGCAGCGTTGTTGGTCATCATACCCAAACCCTCATGTAGTAGAGAAATCTTCACTAGAGGAGGAACGCAATAAACAGTTAGGCATGATAATTGAAGAAAAAATAAAACAGCTAAAGCTAAGACTGGTGTACGTACCACAGATCCATCTAACCGCCAAATTATGACTCCAGCACCTGATTTCCCAGGATTTCCTATACAAGCTCTGTCAAATTCAAGAATACAAGCGAGCTGTAAAAGATAGAGTGCACTGGTGGAAAGATCTCAAAATTCTCAAAAACAGTGAAGGCACATTACAAATATACATGCAGATCAAGTAGCATCTCGCAACCACCTGAGATGTAACTTTCAAAAGATCAGCTTAACACTCAAGTTGTGTTAGATAAGGTAAGGACCTGAGAATCAAGGGCAGTTGCCACGTGACGCTGAGATAGATACTACTACAAAGTATAAAAATGAAACTACTTTAGTGATGATAATGTGTGCCTAGAAATGACAAGAACTGGTTCAAGAAAGAAAAAGTAGACCATAGGAATCAGATTAGAGCACTGCATTCTTTCAATCAGCATATATGTTTTACTATGAGAAGCCATACTGATTATACTAACTATTTCACCTGAAAGACATGATTTGCTTATTTGATCTGGATTTCACAAGACATTCTGCATGTTCAGTCTGCAATATTTTAAGCTCATTTCTCAGTTCAGTGAGACAGAAGTAGTAGTTACTTGAAATCATAGGGCTGTAATTTCAAGTATCGTATTCAAGTGCTTATCACGAGTAGTAGTTACTTGAAATCATAGAGCTGTAAAGTAGATGTAGATAAACAAGTGCTAAATGTGCCGCAGTCTTCTTAAGAACGAAATTAGGGGATCTTTCTACCCTAGTTGAGTTTTTTTCAAGCACTAATGGTTGGTTAGTGTAATGCAAAATTTACCTTGTCTGCAATCTCCGTACTTCTGACCACTCGTCAAGTCATCTGAGGCAGAAGGAATTTCTGGCATCTACAGAGTTGTGTTATCAACATGTAAGGGCCTGTTTAGATTTCAAAAAATTTTGTGTAGTACTTATCACATCGAATCTTGCGGCACATGCATAGAGTACTAAATGTAGACGAAAAAAAAACTAATTACACAGTTGGGTGAGAAATCGCGAGACGAAACTTTCGAACTTAATTAGTCCATAATTAGACACTAATCGCCAAATACAAACGAAAGTACTGCAGTAGCCAAAACCCAAAAAATTTTGGAACTAAACGCGTCCTAAATGGTATGTCATAGTTAACAGTAGAACAAGAACAGTATGGCCGCCTCAGGCCAGGATGCAGCGGAGGACCTCCTCGTCGGCGAGCTCGGGAGCCGTCGCAGCCGCCTCAGGCCGGCGCGACCCCGAATCGCGAGCCCTAGCGGCCGCCTCAACCGGTCTCTGATGAATCGCGAAATTTGGGGATCGATTCAGTGGTGCGGTGTACAGGTGCGTCGCATGCGTCGGTGAACAGGTGCCTTCCGTGCCTGAGTATGCGTGAGTAGTACAGAGGCCCAAATGCCTCTTCGTGTGAATGCCCAGAGGCCCAAATAGATGACGTTCTATTAGAGGACTAGAAAGGCATTTTAAAAAACGCCTCCAATGCTCAGACAATTAAAGGCGTTTTTTGAAAAACGCTTCCAATGCTCAGATAATTAAAGACGTTTTTTATATTAGCCTTCAAAAAAAGTACTTTTAAAGTCCTTTTCGTAAGAATGCCTTTAGATAAAAAGAAATTAAGGCAATTTAAGAAAGATGCCTTTAACAAAATGTCTTTAATTAAGAGACGTGTTGTAGTGGCTGCTATCCTCTCCAAGTCGTGCAGCCACTTACGCCGGCCCACCGCCTACAAGCGCCATCGGGCCGCTGCCTCCGGTGAACACCACACACCGACGAGGCTCTATTCCGCCGAGCAATAAGAAGATGTTGCATGGAAAGCACATGTTGCAAGTGTATGTTTCAATTATTTTAGATGTTTCAGATGTATGTTGTAAGTGTTTCATATGAATATTGCAAAAATAGAACGTGATGTTGCACTTGTTGCAATGGTTGTACACGTATGTTGCAAGCGTCCGTTCCAAATGCTTCATCTGCTTTTTTAGACGTATGTTGCAAGTGTGCTTATTTGGATGTTACATATGTTTCACACATATGTTGTAAGAGTATGTTCGAAATATTTCAGCTGTTTCAGTCTTATGTTGCAATAAGTGTTTCATGTTGCACGTTGTAAGTGTTTTATCTAGATGTTGCATATGTTTCACATACATGTTGCGAGTGATTATTCCTAATGTTTCATCTGTTCAGACGTATGATGCATTCGAGTGTTTTATGTTGCAAGTGTTTCGTGTATCAGAGGTGTGTTCAGAGTCATGGGGGCATGGCCCAGGCGTCGGGGGAAGGGGTCGGGCACGCGGCGTGCCTGGGGTCCTATGGACAGGGCGTGCTCGTCTTCTTCTCGACTCCCAGGTCCAGCCTGTGTGGAGATCGAGAGAGGAGGAAGGAGCGGCGGGCGTGGGATGGGGCGAGATGGATGGGGCCGGGGTACGCGTGCGTGGCGGGACGAGGTAGACGGGGAAGAACTGCAACGATACGGTGGGAGTGCGGCGCGTTTCTGCTGGGCTGTTCGGTATCGTCCGATGAAATTCTATCCCATCGGACGTCCGGGCGCCAACAATTCCCTAAAAAAACAATGAGTCACTTATGCAAAGATTACGCCTTCACCAAGGAAATTTGGGCAATACTCCAAACTACGTTCAGCCTAACTCATCTCCACAGTATTCCGCCCAATGGTTCTATATCTACAGGTATTGTTGAAGATGCAGAGCACACTTTGGTAAAGCCCAATAGGCCTCTTTTGACGCAATTAGTGTGTACTTATGGAAGAATGTTTGGAAGGAGCACAACGAAGAGTCTTCCAATACAAGGATCTCCAATAACGAGAAGTCTGATTTTTTTTTTGTTAAAGATGACATCTCACAATATAGCTTGACCATGCATCCACCACCTACGGATCATTTTATTTGGGTTTACCTAGTTGTATCTTCTGTTGTCTTTCTTTCTTGCTAGAGGGGTTTGTTGTGCCCGGCCTGGCCTATGTGTTTTGAAAAACCGTGTTGTAAATAGCGGGCTAAGACATTTAGCGATCTTCCTCCTCAAACAACTAATAGCAGGCTAAATCAGACTAATAGCAACTAAATTGTACACATGAGCAAATAACTTTATCCTCTGTAAACAATTATATCTGGAAATATATAGCGGCAGCTATAGCAGGAGATTTAGAACATTTTGTCGCTTCAGTTTTTCCAGTAGCAGACAATGGTTTGCTAGTTGTATGTACAATCTAGCTGTTTTTTTGCTCTCTTCTGAGCACTTGGTGTGGCTAGTATGATGTTTTCTATTTGCTCCTTTTTGCTGTCTCATTGAATAAAACTTGCGGCAAAGCTCTTGCCGTCTCTTTCAATCAATTTTTTTTTATATCAACTCATGTTTTTAGATCGTGGGTAAGCTCTGTACCCAATTATGGCAGCGTCCTTTGTGCATATACATATAGGAGGTGTAAAAAGTCTAACAAGAACAAACAACAAACTTGAGCTACTACCAGGTCAGAAAATTGGAACTAAATTATTAGACTCACTCAGGCACTCAGCAGAAAGACCGAGGGACGACGAATTCGTTGACGACTGGCATAAGAAGCATGCACAACGAGGGCACCAATTTGAGGCTAGAGCTAGACAGCGTCTGTAGACTGAAGATCAGTCATGGAAACAAGGATATCCCCAACCCCAGGCGCGATACTGTCAGAAAAGAGGGAATGCTCCACCACCCGCGCAGCTAATCTAATCCCTGCCTTTAGTCAATTCTTTGCGGATAAGATCTTCAGATGATCCTTGCTGAATAGGGTACTGTATTGTCTCATTCTCATTTGGCACGCCTACTGCTTGAGGCAGCTGGACCGGCGGTTGTTGGGCCATCTCGGCCCCGCCCGGCGGCGTCGGCTCACCTGCTGGTTCGGGGGGCGCAGATGCCATGGCAGGCGGCGGTGTCAGTCACCGGACGACGGTGAACACCGACGGCGAGGTCACGAACGCAGAGGTGGAAGATCAATAACGCACACAAACGCTGGACACAGAGTTTTGGTGCTGCAAATAGCGGCAACGTTTTCTGTTGTGTATTGCTTCTATTTATTGGAATTACAAAGCAGAGCTGTACAAGCCACGGCCGCACGATCACGCAGAATGCGCACGTCCATCCCCATGCGCCGTAACAGCCGGCCATGGCTTGCATGCTCAGGTTCATGGCGAGCGAATCTCGTCCACTACCTCCTACGCACACGAACACCACATGCCGGTCCTCGTGTGCATGCAAAACTGAATAACTAACATGCTATGCTATGCAATGGACTACACAGGATTACTAACAAATTCTCCTCCTAATTCTTGTGTAGTCCCTGTACATCAACGACTCCAATTCTGTAACGTAACTCGCAAAAGCGTTCACGCCCCAGAGCTTTAGTGAGAATGTCCGCCAGCTGCTCCGTCGTTCCAATGGACTGAAGCCTCACCCTGTCTTCCTCCACGCATTCACGAATGAAATGAAAACGAACATCGATGTGCTTACTGCGATCGTGGAAGACGGGGTTCTTGCTGAGCGCGATGGCGGACTCGTTGTCGATCCTCAAAGTGACGGCGCTGGCCTCCTCGCTCTTGAGTTCAGCAAGCAGCCGCGCCAGCCACACTCCCTAGCATGCTCCTGTCGTCGCTGCAATGTACTCAGCCTCACACGAAGACAGTGCCACAATCTTCTGCTTCTATGACTGCCAGGTGATGGTGTTGTCGCCGAGGAAGAAGAGGATGCCCGTGGTACTCTTGCGCGTGTCAATGTCCCCAGCCAAGTCGCTGTCGCTGTAGCCGATGAGCTGGGGATCCTTCTTCCTCTTGTAGTAGCAGCCGAAGTGTAGGGTACCGGCGACATATCGTAGCACCCGCTTCATGGCCGCCAAATGTTCGGTGGTCGGGTTCTCCATGAATCTGCTGATGTACCCCACTGAATACGCCAGGTCGGGTCTTGAGTTCACCAAATACCGCAGCGAGCCCACCACACTGCGATACATGGATGAATCGATGGCTGGAGCCGAGCTCACCTTGCTCAATTTCAGGCGAGGCTCCATTGGCGTTGCACTGGAATTGCAACCCGTCAGGCCTGCTGTCTCTAGGATCTTGGCTGCGTAGGAGCTCTAGCAGATGGTGATGCCAGCCTCGGTCTGGGACACCTCCAGACCAAGGTAGTAGTGGAGCAAGCCCAAGTCGCTCATCTTGAAGGTGGCTATCATCTGGTTCTTGAAGGTGTCGATGTCGACCTGGTTGCCGCCGGCGATGATGAGGTCATCAACATAAACCCCCACCACCCGCCGGCGAGCTCCAGCTCTGCGCAGGTAGACAGCGTGCTCCGAAGCGCTCCTCCGAAACCCAAGTCCGATGAGGGACTCGTCGAGTTTGGCATACCATGCCCTCGGCGCCTGACGCAGTCCGTAGAGCGTCTTGACGAGGCGTAGAACCTTGTTCTCATGCCCACAGAGGATGAAGCCGGGGGGCTGCTCGACGTACACCTCCTCCTGAAGCACCCCGTTCAAGAACGCGGACTTCACGTCCATGTGGTGGACAGCCCATCCTTGATAGGCAGCGTGCGCCAGCAAGAGCCGAACGGACTCCAGGCGCGCGACAGGAGCAAAGACTTCGTCGTAGTCGATGCCCTACCGCTGCACGTACCCCTTAGCGACGAGGCGAGCCTTGTGCTTTGTGACGATGCCGGCAGCGTCCTTCTTGGCCTTGTACACCCACTTGAGGCCGATGGGTCTGATGCGCGCCGGCGGCTCCACCAGCTTCCAGGTGCCGCTGGCCTCGATGGAGGTCATCTCGTCGAGCATGGCAAGGCGCCAACACTCGTGGCGCATCGCCTCCTCGAACGACGCTGGCTCAGCATCGCTAGCCAGCAGCAGACGCTCCTCTAGGTCATGGTGGGCAAGCCCAGGTGTCTCAGCCTGCTCGAGCACATTGTCGAGGCGATAGAGACGCAAAGGAGCGTCATCGTCGTGGTCTGCGTCGAGGTAGTCACCAGCCTTGGCTCCTAGCGGGGACGCGAACTCAACGTGAGGCTGCGCCATGGAGCTCGATGCTGGAGGGGGCCCATAGCTGGCTGGTGTCGCGGGCGTGCCTGAAGGAGCCGGTGAAGTTGAGCCCGATGCAGAGGCATAGGCCGTAGTCGTTCTGGTGGTAGTGATCACGGGGAGCTCCTGAGACTCCGGCTCCTCGATGATGAAGTCAGTGGGCTCGTCGTGGTCCGCCGCAGACCATGCCCACTGCGCCGCCTCGTCGAACACGACGTCACGACTGATGTGGACACGCCGCGTCGAGGGATCATAGACCCGATAGGCCTTAGACCCCAGTTCATAGCCGACGAACACCATGCGCCGGCTGCGGTCCTCCAGCTTCTTCTGATGTGGCGTGTTCACCTTCACGTGGGCGATGCACCCGAACATCCTGAGGTGCTGGACCGACGGCGTACTCCCATTCCAGAGCTGGTAAGGGGTCTTGCCACCGATCGCCTTGGAGGAGGACCTGTTCAGCAGGTACACCGCTGTCGTCATTGCCTCCCCCCAGAACACACCAGGGAGAGCTTTGGCCTTCATCATGCTTCTGGCCGTGCCCACGACGGTTTGGTTGCGTCGCTCCACGACGCCGTTCTGTTGAGGCGTGTACGGCGCCATGAGCTGCCTGTGGACGCCGAGTTGGGCGCAGTAGTCGACGAAGTCCGTGGCGGCAAACTCTTCGCCGGGGTCAGTGCGCAGCGTCACCAGCTTCTTGCCGCTCTTGCGTTCCGCCGTGGCCTGGATGTGCTTGATGGCGGTGGCCGCAGCGTCTTTGGATGGCAGCAGGGAGATCCACATGAAACGTGAGAAATCGTCGACAAGTAGGAGGAAATATTTGTTACCGCTTGGGGTAGCCAGCGTGATAGGACCGCATATGTCACTGTGGAGGAGTTGGAGCGGCTCCGTGGAACGCCAGAGCGTCTTCTGGGGAAAAGGCGCCCTTTTCTGCTTGCTGGTGAGGCAGGCCTCGCAGACTTGCTGCACCTGGTCGATGACGGGGAGGCCGTGCACGAGCTCCTCACGCCCCATCTTGCGTAGGGCGGCGAAGTGGATGTGGCCGAACCACGCGTGCCACCTCCAGGCGTCGTCGTCGGTGCGCGTCGCCAGACATACAGGGCGCGCTATGTTGACGTCGAGGGTGTACAGGCGGGCCGGACTCCGAGGGATCTTGGCAAGGAGGCGTCGGTCTTCATCACGCACCCGCATCATGCCATCCTCCACCAGCACCTGGTACCCGCCTTCGTCGAGCTGGCCGACGGAGATGATGTTGGTGGTGAGGCGCGGGAGGAAGTAGACGTTGGCGAGCGATCGGTGCTCGCCGTTCTTGTAGTGGAAGAGCACCGTGACGGAGCCCTCGATGCGAGCGACGGAGCCATCCCGAATCGGATGGAGCCGGTGACGCCGGTGTCAAGATCGACGAATGCGGCGCAGGATCCGGACATGTGGTTGGACGCACCGGTGTCCAGGATCCAGCGCATCGGATCTCGGTCCGCCGCGTCATCGAGCTCGGCGTGGACCTTCTTCTCCACGACGTGGAGCTCGGGGCTCGACGCGGACGGCGGCGGCGCCGATTCGGTAGAGCGTGGTGACGGCAGCGGAAGAGGAGAGGAGTCCTCCTGCTGGGCCACGCCGATGGCGTGCATAAGAGTGGCCTCCTCTTGGGCCACGTGGGCCTACTGGGCCGGCTCCTCCTTCTTCTTATTTCGGCAGTCGCGGGCCCAATGCCCCTTCTTGCCGCAGTGCGGGCAGGGCGCGTCTGGTGAAGGCCCGCGGCTGGAATTGGAGTCGCCGGAGCCTCCTGATCCGCTCGAGCCGCCGGAGCCGCCGAAGCCGCGGCCTCGGCCTCTGCCACGGTTCTTGCCACGGCCGCTGGAGCTGGAGCCGCCACGGCTAGACTCTTGGTCCTTCTTCTTGTAGCTCTCGACCCACTGCTCCTCCGTGAGGAGTAGCTTGCCACCGGCGGTGTGCGCTGGGGCGGTCTCGACGTCATCAGCCGCCTTGAGTCTTCCCGTCACCTCCTCAATTGATAGCAGAGAGATGTCAAGCAAGGTCTCAATCGAAATTACCAGCTGCTTGTAGCGTGCGCGCGCGACGTGGAGGTACTTAGCTACCACTTTCTCCTCGAGCTCAGGATCACCGAGCGCAGCCAGGCGCTGCACGATCCTAGTGAGCCGAAGAGCAAAGTCCTCGATGGGTTCGCCGTTGCGGAACGCGATGTTCTCGTACTCGGCACGGAGGGTCTGCGTCGTGGCTGTCCGCACCCGGTCGTCGTCGATGCAGAGAGTCTTGATGGCCTCCCAGGCTTCCTTAGCGGTCACCTTTGTCGCGAGCGCAGGCGCCATCTCCCCGGGGACGGCGCTGCAGATGGCGTCAAGGGTGCTCCGGTCGTCGTCGAACTCGACGTCGTCGAACTCGATGGCGTCCCAGAGGTGGCGCGCCTGCAGCTTCAGCTTCATGCGGAGCGACCACTCATGGTAGTTGGTCCACGTCAGCTGCGGCCAGTTGCCAGAGCCGCTCCCCTCGCGGATGATGCGCTCGATGACGACTTCCCGCGGACGGCGTGCGTCGCGCACTACCGGAAAAACAACCTTTGTCGAGATCCGAGATTTTTGCCGAGAGCAAAAACGCGGGCTCTCGGCAAAGAAAACGTTTGCCGAGAGCAGCTCTCGGCAAACACCAGCCGTCGGCAACTGACAGGATCGCCGTGGGCCTGCCTCTCGGTAGGCAACAGCTCTCGGCGAAGTGGGCCGTTTTGCCGAGAGCTGCACTCGGCAAAAAATGCCCGTCGGCAAAATGGTCCTTTGCCGTAGGCCGCCCTCTCGGCAAAATCAGGCTCTCGGCAAACCATTGCCGCGGCCCATAGCCGTGACGTGCCCTGACGGCGTCACCGCTTTGCCGAGAGCCTCTCCATTACTGCTCTCGGCAAACCTCTTTGCCGAGCGCCGCTCTCGGCAAATATTTGCCGAGAGCCCCTCCCAGGCTCTCGGCAAAGGTGGTTTCTATATTTCATGTGCATGTGTTTCTCTTCTCCTAACTCTCTCCAATTAAATTATTTTTTCTTTCATATGCTCCAAACTTTTTTTCTCTATAGACATACTACAGGTTGTACTCAATATTAAAATTTTGTGTATTTTTGTAATTATTTGCTATATATAATTAATTAATTGCATTTCAAGGAGTTTTTTTAATCGATTAAAATTTGAACAGCGATTGATTTAAACATGGGAAAAAAATTAGGTAGAAAATGATATTCATGCTATTTATGCATTATTGAGGGCAAATAACATCTTGTTGACGTTTTTTTCACCTTTCATTTTACGAATCGAAGACCACGAACATATGTCGCCCAACGATTTAAAAATTCTTAAAAAAGGAAACGAAGTCCGAAAATTGTGATATTTACAATGAAGCCTTGGTATCACACTTGGAGGCTGTGGTAAAAAATTAAAAATGTTTCGCACAAGTGGTTGCGTATGATTCTTAGAATCTGAGACATCTCTGAATAAGTTTCGTAAAGTTGAGAAGGATCCATTAGGATTTTCAAACAATGTCACGGTCGAATTAGTTCTGGAGTTTCAAACTTTTTGTATAGCCATTAGAGAGCATAAGTTGTAACACGGCAAAATTTCGTATTTTTCCAGAGCTGTTTGCTGTTTATTAATTTTTTTTGGATATTATTTGCCGAGAGCTTCAGGGAATTGCTCTCGGCAAAGAATCTTTGCCGAGAGCAACTAGGCCCACTCTCGGCGCAGATTTCTTTTTTTTACCTGGCCTAGATCAATGGTTTGCCGAGAGCTAGCTCTCGGCGAAGAGGTTTGCCGAGAGCTGCTCTCGAGATTTAATTTTTTTAGAAATATCATTTTTTGTTCAGTTTGCCGAGAGCTACTCTCGGCAAATAATAATTTTTATTTTTTTAATATTTTTTGTGCAGTTAGCTAGTTAAAAAATTCGAATGAAATTTGAAAAAAAAAATAAGTTTACTGAGAGCTGGATATGGGGGCTCTCGGCAAAGGGGGAAGGTTTGCCGAGAGCCTCCCAGATCTGGCTCTCGGCAAAGTGGCCTCACCACTTAACCCTTTCGGCGCAGCCCCGCAAGCCCCGCAAGCCGAACCGTTTCGGCCGTAGCCCGCCACGCCCGGCCGCGAGAGCGCGCAAGCCTCCCCCGCGCCCGCGCCTGCGCCTCGCCCCGCCCCGCCTCCGCCCGCGCCATCCCCCTCCCACTCCACGACCGCCCCTTCGCTTCGTCGGCTGGCACCCCGTCCCCCCCCCACCCCCCGCCGCGCACTGCCCCTCGCTCCGCCCCCGCACGCCAACGACCGCAGTCATTCGTCCCGCCCCCGCAAGCAGAGGAGCAGGAGTGGCGCGCCGTCCTCTCCCCCACGCAGTTCTGCATCGTCCGCCAGAAGGGCACCGAGTCAGTACTCTTCCTCACTCCTCTTTTTTCCCTAAGCGACTGCGGCGGTCCTGGTGCCTTGTTCTTCCGTCGCGGCCTGCGTGAACCCCCGGCTGCTGGAGTCTGAAACCATCCCCCTCCCGCGCCTAATCGTGGTACAGCTATTACCCGCGTTTTCTTGTAATGGATTATTCTTTCTTCCTCTGTTGTGGAATTTGGTCGCCATGGGATAACCCCAGTTCCCCACACTGCATGAACTGGGGTGAGTGCGCCTTAGGAGTCAGGAGGGGTGGAGGTGGAACAATAGACTGTCAGAGGCAAGAACCTGAAAATGCTAGCCACTGGATTAGGGTGGTGTTTTTTTCCCCTGTACTCCTTCCGATTTCTGTGCGTTCAGATTATACGCATTGACGATTTCCACAATGAACATTTTGATATCAGATTATGAGAATATGAACTGTTCGTGCCTTTGATCTTGGAGGAACGCCTACTTATAACATTAACAACTGATGCTTTCTCATCATTGTTTTATGACTTCATCCTTGTTCTTACCTAATATTTCCATAACTGAACTTGATGAATCTAGCTTAGGAGTTGAGTTTTGTGTTTCTAGTTGTATGTTACTCCTACATGTTAAATGCTATGATATGATAAATAATTTAGCTCCAGTTTACTAATTATGGTCTTCAAAGTAGTTGACATAGACCTCGTACTGCTTTCCTATTTGTTGTACCCCCATAAACCAAGATTTACTTTGGTACGATCATAGCTATACTAAGAGTAAGATTGATTTGAAAACTTCTGCAAGAACCTGATTATGGCAAGAACTATGTCAGTATACAACAGTGTGTTTTTTGAATTAAAGGACCAGGAAAATATTTTTCAATCATAGAAATGTGTTAGTGACGCTCATTGATCCAGTGTGTGTGTTAATTTTCTGCTCTTTGGATAGCTAGATCTAAGGATTTTTCCCCTGTATTTTGATTAGTGTTTGTTGCACTATTTGTTGGGAGATTTAAGGTTTGTGGTGTTCCTTTCCTACTGTGTTGGTTTATGCCAAACGGTTTCTGAAACCTTAATCCAAAGATGACCTCTTGCTTTAGTTCGGCTACACGCTGCCTCTTGAGAAGCTGGAACTCCTTGTACTCTTCCTTGGCCGAGATGATGGCCTTCACCTTGTCAATGACGTCTTCCTTCACCTTGGTGCAAGGGTTCACCCCTTTGCTGGGGATCTGGGACAGGTGGAACTTGAGCCTGCTGATGCCGCCATTGAGAACCTTGTGACAGAACCTGCACCTGACCTTGTTTCCATCCAGCTTGTCGTAGTACTCCCAGTAGGCGTCTCTCTCCCGCACTGGGGCAGTGGACAGTGAAGAACGTGCTGGAAATAGGAACGCAGCACATTAGCATTGATACATGAACGTTTTGGGTTATAGATGGTGCAATCAGAGCAGGGAAATTACTTTATGGTGTGGCAGCAGGGCTTCAGACTGGTATCTGCAAATGAATAAATGTAGGGTCCATAAATGTATTAGTTTCCACATAAAAAGAAAACTGCTCCTGATGAAATGCAGGTATCGTAACTGATACAGGGCATACTCGGATCAGCTAGAGCTAGAGTTAGCTAACAACTGGTTGAAGGTTTAGCTAAAAATTAGCCCATCTATTAGCAATTAGCGCATTTTCATCAATAAACATATTTGGATCGTATCTAGCCCCCATATCATTTCAGGAAGCTAAAAACTTTAATAATATTCAGAAATATGCATTTTCATCAATAAACATATTTCATCAACTTTCTATGTGCCAGGAAAATAAGAAATAGTATAGCTGAAAACCATACCAATTCACTTACATACCCCACTCAACTGTAGTGGTAGTAGTAGTTAGTGTAGTAGTAGTTGTAGTAGTTAGAGTAGTAGTAGTTGATAATTAAGCTGCATGTGGTTCCTTGATATATATGTGGTTGTCGGCCATCGTGCCGTGGTTTTCTTTCAGGTTTGGAAACCTCACCGTTCAGGGGAGATGCTGCCGAATTTTTGAGTTGACGTTATTTTGCTTCTTTCTTTCTTTTTGCAGGAGCTGAGTCGGAGTACCCCGGTGTCCCCAGGTCTGCCCGCACCGCGTCGCCTCACCACTGCACCGACCCGCCATGGCCCCGCTAGCCTGACTTCACCGCCACCTAAGGTATAACCACTCTTTCTTTGTCCTGGTCATGTATCTCCACGTAACCCAGTTAGGTGTCTCCCGTTCGAAAGAGATACGGTTAGAAATATGCAGATCTTTGCATATCAATAACCGTATCTGTTTTGAATTGTCCATGTTTTTTGGACAGCCCGAGGATGCGCAGATGATGTTAGTTTCCATGGTCTGCTCCGATCCGAGATAGAGTTTCAACAATACCTTCTTGTTGTTCTCCGGATACACAATCTCCCTGTCGGGACGTGTATTTGGAGAACAGCGGGGAGGTGCTGCCGAAATTCTGTTTCGGATAGGACCAGACCATGGGAACTAACACCATCTACGCATCCTCGGGTGGGATTAGGACCTATCCTTACCTATTAGATGGTAGGAACGACGTGTAGAAGCAAGTCCATGGTTATATTTATTACTTGGTGATATATATGTTAGAGGATGGATGACCGTGAGTGGATGTACTCGGGCCGCCGGAGCGCCCGTGAGATTACCAGAGAATGGGTCGACAAGACCGAGGTTTTCATCAAGCAAGTATTTGACCAGGCTCCCGGAGCGCGTGCCATTTTTTGTCCCTGCATCAACTGTAAGAACAGAAAGAGGCAGACAAAGGAGGTGATGACTTCACATCTGGCTAGGCATGGATTTACGAAAAACTATACCCAGTGGACCCACCATGGTGAAGCCGATCGTGTGAGAGAGGAGGTGGTGAGACCACGTGTCGAGGATTACAATGCTGATGCCGGGGTAGCAGCTTGGTTAGATGACTTTCACGAAGCACACTTCGCTGACGGACGTAGGCAGCAGGAGGAGGAGCCAGAGGCAAGCGCAAAGGCGTATTACGACATGTTGTCTGCGGCAGGGAAACCCCTTCATGGCCACACACAGATTTCAAAGCTTGATGGCATTTCACGCTTAATGGCCTTAAAGTCCCAGTTCAACCTCAGTCGAGAGAACTTTGATGAAATGTTGACAGATATTGGCTCCATCCTTCTGGCCGGTCACCTTCTGCCACAGAACATGTACGAATCGTAGAAGGTCCTTCGTGCACTTAAGATGCCGTATGAGCAGATACATGCTTGTCCGAAGGGCTGCGTCCTCTTTAGAAAAGCACACGCGGATGCAAAGTACTGTCCAAAGTGTAAATCCTCTAGGTATCTGGAGGTAGACTCTGGTGATGGTGAGAAGAGGCAGAGTCCATACCCCATGAAAATCCTACGGTACCTTCCATTCATACCGAGGATCCAACGGCTATTCATGACAGAGGAGTCCGCGAAACAGATGATATGGCACAAAAATGGAAAAAGATACAGTCCTGAGAAGATGGTACATCCAGCTGATGGTGAAGCATGGCATCACTTTGATAACATTCATCGTAACAAAAGTGGGGAGGCACGTAATGTGCGTGTTGCACTGGCAACAGATGGGTTCAATCCTTATGGAATGATGGCTATCCCATACACTTGTTGGCCCGTGTTTGTTATCCCTCTCAATCTCCCCCGGGGCGTCTCCTTCCAATGACAGAATGTGTTCTTGTCGTTGATAATTCCAGAACACCCTGGGAATAACATGGGTGTGTTCATGGAGCCTTTGTTCGATGAACTGGTCCATGCTTGGGACCATGGTGTATGGACATACGATCGAGCTACAAAGACAAACTTCAACATGCATGTTTGGTATCAATACTCCATGCATGACTTCCTAGCATATGGGATATTCAGTGCTTGGTGTGTTCACGGGAAGTTTCCATGCCCCTTGTGCAAGGTAGCTCTGCAGTTCAATTGGCTGTAGAAGGGCAGCAAATATTCCATGTTCGACAAACATCGGCAATTCCTCCCTGCTGAGCATCCATTCAGACGAGACATCAAGAACTTTACTAAAGGTGTCATGGTTACAGACCCCGCACCACAGATGATGACCGGTGCCGAGGTTCACGATCAGATAGATGCTCTCTGGATCAATGAAAAAGATGGTAGGTTCGTGGGATATGGTGAGGAGCATATGTGGACTCATAAGTCGCCCTTGATGATGCTCCCCTATTATAACGACCTTCTTCTTCCACACAACATTGATGTAATGCACACCGAGAAGAATGTTGCCGAGGCGCTTTGGGCAACGATCATGGACATTGGTTTCGTGGTCGCAAACCTCTTAACCTTGTCGTATTCAAATGCCATTGGTTTGATCCTCAAGAAACGAGACGAAGTCCTTCCCTTGGGCTAGTAGAAATTTGACAGGATTCCGTCTATGACGGAAAGGATGTCTATATTGTGGCTCAATAGGCCACACAAGTTTATTATCTCCCCTACTCATGCCAAAGGGACCCTCATCTTCAGGGTTGGGATATTGTGCACAAGGTATCGCCGCACGGTAAAGCACCTTCCCCAAACGCCGAAGACTACAACTTCGACCCAAACACATATGATGGAGAGTTCTATCAAGAAGAGGGCCTACAAGGGACTTTTGAGATTGACTTAACCAGAGCTATGGAAATGGAAGTAGACAATGAAATGGATGTTGATGTGGACGAGGGGGATGAGGTGGAAAATGCGAAGGACTTGGCGTTACTTGAAGGATTACATATTGGCAATGGCAATGATGACATAGTTGCTCCTTTGGAAAGTGTTGAACATTTCGACATGGCTGATAGTGATGATGAGAGCTATGATCTAGCTAATCCCGATGGGGATGATTATTTCTAATACATGTAATATTATGTTATTTTTTAATTATGCTTTATTTATTTTGCATCTCTTTATAATAATGTCTTTTTTATGATCCATCTAATCCGATCTTATTGTTTATGTCTTGTAGGTGATTGTGCAAAGATGGCAGGCCGCAGAGCTTTGCGGGCGGTCAGGTCGCTTTACGACACGGGGGGCAGTACACCAGCGCCCTCAGGTGAAGCTGGGGGGTCGGCACCACCTCAGGGGAGGAGGAGGAGGGCGGCCGGGAGGAGGCCTAGGGCGCCACCGCCTCAGCCTGCAGCAGCAGCAGCACTAGAGCCCGAGGAGGAGCGGGAGGAAGAGCAGGTGGACGAGCAGGCTCAGCAGGGAGAGGACGAGCTGCAGGCCGAGCAGGAGGCCAAGCAGCTGGACGAGCAGGAGGAGCGGGAGGACGAGCAGGACGCCGAGGCAGGCGGTTCCAGTTCCACCGGAACCTCGGGTGTCTACCAACGAGGTCCGGCGAGCCTACCTGAGCGGCCGATACCTGAGGCTCTACGCCCGGTCATTCGACCCGTTGGGCAAAAGTACGTAACTTTTACATTTTTTTCGCTCCTACATATGATAGAATCACAATGGAAACTAACAGTTTTTTCTTAATCACTTACGCAGGTCTTGGAAGGTCATGGTCCTAGGTGCTCACAAAAGGTTGCCCAATGGCATCCTGGGTCTTCTCTGTAGGGAACACTTCCTAGGCTTGGTTCGCTATGCCGAAGCTCTGGAGCCGGCCTACACGTACGAGCACTACGTCGCCACCCTTGATGCGGAGGACGAGACGGGCCACACGTACGAAAGCATGGCGGAGCGGGTTATGTGCGAGTTTTGGGTAAGTCTTCCTCCCACTACTTTGCTCAATACATTGCATTCGCTAGAGTTTCTTGAACCAGTGTATTGATACATCTTTTCTATATGCAGGACTTCTTCAAATGCGCCGAGGGCTACGAGGCGAGGGCGGCCAAGGCGGCGGCCAAATCTTTTAGAGGTCGCATCTCAGACATGCATTACGAGGCGCGGCTCCAGGCCATCATCGATTACTGTGCCGTCTACGAGCAACGGAAGGTAAAGAAAGAAGATGCAAGATTAATGCATCTGACCAAAGAGCAGTACCTGAAGGTAAATATACAACATCAATATTGATTTCTTCTAAGATTGGGTAGGCTTGAATTGTTCTTATATCTGTCAATGTACTTGATGTCGTACAGGTGCCTCCTGGCTGGTGCGCCAATAAAACGCGGGCCTGGCAGATGATGGTCGACAGGTGGGTGAGTGGCAATTGGGCGGATAACCACACCGTCCTCCGGGAACGACGTTTGCTGATGCCCGGTGTATCACACCACCAGGGCAACCTTAACATCCACGAATTCGGGGCTAGATGGGTTCGTGACTTGGTGTAGCTTCATTTATTCTTTCAGACGTTTATTCCTGCATGATTTATAATCGTCTTGTTGTTTTTCTCGCAGTCGGCTGCACATCAAAACCAGCCATGCGAAGAGCTCAAGTCATGGGTTCTGGCCCACAAGGGGAAGGCGACAGACAACATCAACTGGAACCCGGACGACCCAGCCGAGTCGTTCACCAATGAGAGCATCCCCGAGCGCATCAGTCAGTACACCGAGGCGGCAAGGGGAGTCCATGGGGCAGACTGGGATCCGCACACCGCGGACATTGACGGCGACATCGTCATGAGGGTGGGAGGAGGCAAGAAGCATGGGCGGTACCTCATCGGCAACAGCACGCTCGACCCGCACACCACTCCCACTCTCTCACAGGTCCGGACAAGCAGCACGAGCGGTAGCGTGCCCATACGCCCAAGGCAGGACACTTCGACGCATCGTGTGGCAGCACTACAGGTTATTTCTGTTTTATTCGTCGTTCATTGGTTTTGCATTCCTCGAAATTGCTTATAACAATGCGGTGAAAAATTATAGGCTCAGGTGCATGCGCTCGAGGAGCATAAGGCTAGGGTGGAGGAAGAGCGACAGAGGGAGCGGGAGGCCGAGCGACAGAGGTGGGAGGCCGAGCGGGCGAGGTTTGACGCCTTGGCTCAGTACGTGGCAAGTCTTGGCGTCACGATGGGTCGTCCAGCGCCACTAGAGTTGTTCGCTCCTCCACCGCCTTACCCATACCCACCTTACTCATACGTGAGTTCAACTTGTCTAACAAAAGCTCTTTACTGTACATGTTGGCCATCGTGCCGTTGATGTGATGGGAGGCCTTCGTGCCATTGATATATATGTGTGCCGGCCATCGTGCCGTTGATATGTGGTGGGCGGCCATCGTGCCGTTGGTTTTCTTGCAGGTTTTGGAAACCCCACCGTGCAGGGAAAGTGCTGCCGAAATTTTGATGTGTCTAAGCTTAGATTACAATTTTATACCTAGTTCTGCAGATTTTGACTTGTCTACGCTTAGATTACAATTATATGCCTTAGTATTACTATAATTACTAATTTTTATTCTCCTTTGTGCAGAATCAATCGGCGGGTTCGAATGATGTGCCTGAGCAGCCGTCGTCGGGAGGGTCGTGGCACCAACCGTATCCACAACTTCCGCCGCATCAGCAGCCGTCGGGAGGGTCGGGGTACCAGCCGTATCCACACCTTCCGCCGCAGCAGCAGCCGCCGTCAGGAGGGTGGGAGCCTTGGGGGTGAGCCTGTTGTTCTTCATCATGTATTAGCACTTTGTGACATGAACTTGTGTGAGATGAACTTAGCACTTTGAGATGGACATGTGTCGTTGGATTTGAGATGTTTATATGGATTATAATGTGAGACATATGATATGGATGACATATTTGTGATATATGTGATATGGATGATGTGTTATATTTGTGAAATATGTGTTGTTGAAGCTGGAAATATAAACAAAAATAAAAAACATGCTCCGAAAAACAAAAAAAATGCTCTCTGGACTCTTTGCCGAGAGTAGGGCTCTCGACAAATCTGCCTCTTTGCCGAGAGCCAGCTTGGTGGTCGACTCTCGGCAAATATGACTCTTTGCCGAGAGCCAGCTTGGTGGTCGACTCTCGGCAAATATGACTCTTTGCCGAGAGCTTGATGGTCGGCTCTCGGCAAACCTATATTTTTTTTAACACCGCCTCTGCCGCAAATCTTTTTTTTTAACAATTCTTTGCCGAAGGTCGCTCTCGGCAAAGAAGTTCTTTGCCGACGGTCGCTCTCGGTAAAGAAGCTGTCACCGTTAGCGGTCGTTTGGGGCGTTACCAGGGCGCGCCAGTTTGCCGAGAGCTAGAGTTTGCCGAGAGCCTTGAGATTACTCTCGGTAAATATTTTGCCGAGAGGGGCTCTCGGCAAAGAATCCTTTGCCGGTAGATATTTTGCCGACGGTTCTTTGCCGAGAGCTGCTCTCGGCAAATAGTTTGCCGAGCGTCAACTCGTCTTTGCCGAGAGCTTCGGGCTCTCGGCAAAGGCCGGGAGTCCGGTAGTGGCGGGTGTGCGAGCGGCTATGATCACCGCGGCGTATTGTTGCCGGAGCCGTCGCCCTTCTCTGTCTTGTCCTTCGGCGGCGGTGAAACCATGGTCGCCGCGGGTCCCGAACTCTCCTTGCTCTGATGCCACTTGTCAGTCACCGGACGGCGGTGAACACCGACGGCGAGGTCACGAACGCAGAGGTGGAAGATCAAGAACGCACACAAACGCTGGACACAAAGTTTTGGTGCTGCAAATAGCGGCAGCGTTTTCTGTTGTGTATTGCTTCTATTTATTGGAATTACAAAGCAGAGCTGTACAAGCCACGGCCGCACGATCACGCAGAATGCGCACGTCCATCCCCATGCGCCGTAACAGCCGGCCATGGCTTGCATGCTCAGGTTCATGGCGATCCTACGCACATGAACACCACATGCCGGTCCTCGTGTGCATGCAAAACTGAATAACTAACATGCTATGCTATGCAATGGACTACACAGGATTACTAAAGCGGTACCGCTGGTGGACGCTGAAGCTCCTCGTTCCGTGGGGATCCATTATTGCCTTGAGTAGCAGCAGGAGGGAGCTTCGGTTCACCCTCGGCAGGAACGACTGGCGGCGCCGCAGCAGCTTTCACCCGCTTCGTCCGCATCAAAACGTAGGAGGTGACGCCGAGCGCCGTGGCGGCGAGGGAGAGCACGCCGGCGCCGGCGAAGATGCCGTCCTTGACGTAGTAGCAGTTGGGCGCGGTCATCCGCACCACGTTTTCGTTCCACTCCGTTCCTTCTATGAGCAGCACCCACGCGATCACCGCTGCTATCCTGCTCGCAGAAAGTGCGTGATCATTTGCTCATATGTTCGAGGCAGATCGGCTGCGGTCACTCACCATGAGACGACAGCGCTGACGATGCCGACGATCCGCTTGGTCTCCGAAGGGTTGGAGCGGGACTTATTGCAGCAACCACAGCAGCCGCCAGCCGCCGTGAAGGTGACCTGGGCGGCGAGCAGGAAGATGGCGGCGCAGATCCCCAGCCCAAGCGCGGGGTTCTGCGGGTAGATGCACTCGTCGCCGAACACAAGTATGTTATATGGCTGCATGTTACAAGATTCATTCGACTTCAGTTAAGCAAGCGACAACGCGAGATCGTACGTGCACCTAGCTCAGAGTCAGTCGTCTCACAGAACAACAAGGTCATATGCATCTTTGCAAAAATGTATAGCTAGCAGATCGGTAGTGCTTACAGTCAGCTTTGTGCCCTCTGCCGAGAACCCAAAGATGGCGCTGAGCACCCCCAGAGACCCGACCACCGCAGACACGATGATCAAGATCTTATCCATTTTTGTGGCCCTTTTATCTTCCTCCAGGGGCAAGAGATGCTTGAGACTTGAGAGGCGTGGTTCTTCTGTCTCTGGACCAACGTAGATGTCAAATGTGTGCTTATATATAGAAAAGGTGCACACTAGCAGTGATGCAGTCTTGCCGAGAGCTGCTAGCTCACTTCAGGCACACCAAGACATATATATGCTGATGAAGAAGTCGATCGTCACAAGCAAACGGGTAGAATACTAATGCAACAACCATGCATAACGTTTCTCGCCAAGTTCGGGGTAATTTGCGTCTTTAATTTGGATGTAAATGAACGTCTTTGATTAAATCCCATGCCCGCCACTCCCACCAACCACTTCAGCGTACACACAAACGGACACGCCCTCTTCCAGTGCTAACAATCAACCCTGAGTTTTGACTTTTGACGCCAAATAGAAGGGTTAAATGCGGTAATCATATTAGCTTATAATTAGCCCATGTTTAACCTCTTATCACAAGATAGGCTCATTTTAGCATTGGGATTCAGACATCCCCTAAGCTACCGCCACGTGACAAGTGGGAGTCAACCACAACTACGTCATACTCCATAGCCACCGCCAAACTGCAACCTACACCACCTACGATCCTTAGAGCATCTTCAACAGCCTACCTAAATGGCCACATACTCTATCGCCCTGTTCGTTTGGGCATGTTTGACTGATAAGTTATGGCTGAAAGTACTGTTGGCTGATCTGTTGTGAGAGAAAAACAATGTTCGTTGGCTGAAAAAG
Source organism: Miscanthus floridulus (assembly GCF_019320115.1). Lineage (NCBI taxonomy): Eukaryota > Viridiplantae > Streptophyta > Magnoliopsida > Poales > Poaceae > Miscanthus > Miscanthus floridulus. The sequence goes on along the minus strand of NC_089596.1, from coordinate 73,000,652 downwards.
TACGGTTTATAAGCTAAACAAGCCCAAACGAATAGGGCGTATATTTGAGTAGTAGAGCAAAAAAAAAGTTGCCTCTGATAAGCTACCTACTTGCCCTCCATATTTCTTGACTGCCTAAATCATCCGTCGCTATCCATTCCCATGGGTCAAGTAGGGGGCCTATACTTTTCCTTTCTATTCATTTCCCCACCCACGCCACGCTCGACTCCATGCCTTCGCCAGGTCCTTCGCACACACCACCCTCCTCGTCGCCTCGATGATGCCTCCTCCTTGCCCAACGCCGCCTCTTCCCCTCCTGGTGTCGCCTCCACGCCTATCGCCACCTTCTCCTGGTCGGCTCCATACCTATCCGGCACCCACGTGCCTGACGCTGCCCAACCCTATCGGAGCCCACACCCCTACAGGTTGGTATTGCACTATGTCATTGTGAATTTTTTGTGAGATATATATCACTGGGATTGCTATGAAATTTGATTCCTATGTCATTGTGAACTTTTTTTGTTCTGTATGTCATTGTGAAATTTTTTATAGTCTATGTCATTGTGATTGCTATGAAATCTGTTTGCTATGTCATTGTGAATTTTTTTTATACTCTATCATTTTAGAACAGTTTGCAATGGATTGCGAAGGCGCCTTCATAGATATAATGTCAAAAGACACCAATGTGGATTCGATTTCATTGTCTGCACCTATTCGATCTACTCAATCAAAGTCGACCAAAAGTAAATGCATCCTCATCCTCATTATAGATCAATGGATAGAAGGCTTTGTGTAATCCTTGCTATTTTTTTCTTATCTTTTTTGTTTCTTGAACTTGAAGTTGTACCCTTTTGTTCCTTTTTTAAATAATAAATTCTAGTAGGGCCGTGACCCCTCCTGTTTAATAAAAAATGCATTTTTAAAATTCACGGACCTAGATCACACCCTTACAAGTTTAAGAGCCACTAGTACATTTAATCTATTTATTTCTAAGGTCAGCAAGGCTACTTAGAACGTGTCAAGTCACCTAGAGACAAAGACAGAGCAAAATATAAGGTTGGAAAAGTATTTAGGGTTTAGAGAGATAAAAATGGTAAAGTTTATATATTTTGATCGATTGAATTCTCCCAGTCAACCGTGGTCCTTTATATTTATATGGTGAAAGGTCTATTCTAGAGGGAAAGTACTGATGATATATCATGAATCATCATCAAAATCGACTCAACATTAATATGGAGTCCCACGTTGACAGGGAAGCAGCTATATATATATATATGTATATACAGCACAACCGGGTCTTCAAAAAAAAAATTCGAAGAACCGAGTCTTCACCTACATATAGTATGTGCTAGCTTTCCATATAGTCCATTTGGCACGGCAACGATGAATCATTGCAAGTACTTCCGAACGTACTCTCTTGTTCTTCTCCTAGCTAAACGACGAGAGACGATAGAGAGACCGCCAGCCCGCTTGGTTTCACGCCGCGTTGGTACGTATTTGGCAGCGAGTGCTTAGAGGAGGTAAGGGTGCTTAGGTAAGGGCGCCTGTTTGTCACCATCAAATCATATCAGGCGACCTCCTCTAGGTAAGGGCGACCCTCTAGGTAAGGGCGACCTCCTCTAGGTACAAACAGGCGTTCTCAAAACTGGAGTACAAAACATGTCACCATCATATCATATCACCAGAATATAATGGAGAAGGAATAAAAAGTTCAACAGGCTAGGTTAATGCCATTGTAATCTCATATAACTAATAGAGATTAACATTTGGCCACGTAAAACCAACATTACTAGAATATTCACATCGTTCAACGTTGGATGTGACGATTAAGTTGCATTTACCCGCAAACACTAGTAGTAGTTGTTAAATGTTGAGGCCATGATGGCGATGCCCTCATCACATTATCCCCTTCGGTCCTATCTTTTGCCTACGAACTGTCTTTGGGGTGCAGCCGTGCAGACAGGGAGTAGCGGCAAGGTGTATTAATTGGGCCCTGTATTTAGTTAATGGGACTTGTTTTTTTGTTTCCTCTAGTTTCCGCGAGGGGCGAATTTGCTCACACGTGTTGACGAACTCTTTGATCCATATACTGGGTCATGGGACGAAGCCCTAGTCCGTGGAAGGAGGATGCGGATCTTATCTTAAGCCTTCCGGTTCATGAGCGAATGGAGGATATGATAGCATGGCACTATAACAACAATGGTCTGTTCTCCGTGAAATCAGCTTATAAAGTAGAGATTGCGGAAAGAAGGAGAGGACAGAGGGATAGGGGATAATGCTCCTCGTCGTCAGAAGGATTAGATGCCGATAAATGTTGGAAGAATTTGTGGAAGATCAAATGCCCCAAGAAAATGCTGCATTTCCTCTGGCGTCTAGGCAATAACAGCCTCGCTTTGCGGGTTAACCTGAGACGCCGAGGCATGAGACTGGACACGGTGTGCGTCCAATGTGGGAGACTAGATGAGGATGGCGCCCATCTTTTTTTCAAATACAAGAAGGTACGGCAGATTTGGAATGAGCTACAGCTTGAGCACATCAGAATCCTCCTAGCAGCGCTTGACTCAGCCAAAGCAGTGGTGGAGGAGATTATCAAACTCAAGGAGGAAGTCCAGCGCTCGGTGGTCATCTTGATGTACCTCTGGTGGTGTGAGAGATGTGCGGTACGTGAAGGGGAGAGGCCGAAAAAAAGCACCCAGCTAGCACAAATGGTAACAACGTATGCTGAAGAGTGCTCAGTTTTTTAGAAGATCAGAACGACACCTGTTCCTCGTCCGGCAAGGCCAGGTTGGAGCAAACCTCCAGAAGGCTTTGTCAAAATCAATTGCGATGGAGCATTCAGAGACCATAACCTCTCTGGAGGCTGGGGCTTTGTCATCCGAGATGGCGACGGAGCTGTCATTGGAGCGAGTTATGGCAGACTTGACAAAGTTTTAGAACCTGTACATGCCGAGCTTGTTGCCTGCCTGCAGGCTGTCCAGAGAGCTGTGGAGTTAGGAGTTCAGAAAATTGTCATAGCGACTGATGCTACTGCGGTAATTCAGGCATTGTCCACAGAAGCTGTTAACCGAAGTTCAGCAAGCGGGCTCATCTGGGAACTCAAGGACTTGATTCATTGTAATTTTGTTTCATATGTAGTAGTTCATAACCCTCGTTCCTGTAACCTAGTAGCGCATTCTCTAGCTGCTTGTGGAGCAGGCCTTGGTTCGGGTACTGTCTCAGTTCGAGATAGTATTCCAAATTGTACCCAGACTCTGTTGGCTAGTGATCTGGCCTCACTCATTGAGTAATGGAGATCTTCTTCCATGTCAAAAAAAAAAGAAGTGGGTTCTTTTCAAGGGCACGTAAGTTTTCACGCAACACATGTTAATGTTCTCTGTATTTTTTTGTTTTGCTTTGTTTAGTGTTTTGTTTCATAGCCTTTTTGTCTTTTTTATCATTTTTGTTTCTACTTTAAATGTTTTGCTTAGTATTTCATTTATGTTTTAATAGCTAAAGAAAGTTTATTTGGTACATTATTTCTTTCATTATCTTCAATATTTTTTCCTAAAAAAACTCAGAGCACATATATTTTAATCTTTTGCACATTGCTTATAAATTGCCATGCCTAATTGATGAGCAGTTGGGAGTGATCACGCCCCCACAGCTTCGCCCACCTTCTCCACCGTGCGAGCCTTTATTCTCTAAAAGCCCCCTGTCTTTGCGGGGCGAGGCGTGAGGCACGCGACGAGGTTAGCGATGGCCAATGCGGCGGTAGGGGTGACGCCATCCTCTCGAAGAAAAACAGGTCGACGAAGAGAACCTTGAAAGCGCTAGTTTAGTTTTGGATAATTGATGAAACTAGTACTAACCTTTGTCATGAGTTGTGATGTGAACTAGGTTGGTGCAATCCAAGTGATTGAGCAAGATGAGGTCCATGGTGATGAAGGTGGACATGAAATGAAGATGATGAAGCTCTAACTTGGAAAAGAAGAAAGAGAAAAATAAAAACCGAGAAGATCAATGCAAAGGTATAAGATATGTTTTGTTTTACACTCAAGACACCATAGAGGGAGTGAGTGATTTTAAGATCGATAGCCGTACTATAAAGAAGGAAAATCTTTGGCTAAGCGGTTATCGAGTGCCACTAGGTGACATGATTCTTGCATATGTATTTAGGAACCTAGTATGATAACCTCGACCCTTGTAAAATGCTTTGAAAAATGCTAACACGTGCACATAAGTTCTACACTTTGTGGTTAGCAAGTTGGAAGCAAGGGCGAAATGGTTGTGGACTTAGAAAAAGAAAAGGAGGAAGAAGTCCACGACCGGACGCTGGTCGCGGGGTGACCGGACTCACCCCGGGCGCGTCCGATCAATTTTAACCAGGCAGCGTGGCTGGCCGAGAGCGGCAAGGCACGACCGGACGCTGGCCCTAGCTTGATCGGTGTGTCCAGTCACAAGTTGGTTGGCGGTGTGGTGGCGTGATCGGACGCGCAGGGCGCGCGTCAGGTGAAGGGTGACGTATGCTGGCATCAGCTTCGCAGGCGAGCGTAGAGAGATGGTGTGTGGACCGAACGCTGGGGCGCGTCAGGTCACGTCCGATCAGTTGGAAACTGCTCTGGAACCTCTCTGAAAACGATTGGGCGCTGAGGGCTTGTGCATCAGGTGGCGCAAGCAGCGAGTCCAGTCATCACTTGACTAACCGCGCTGACCATTTTTGACTGTTGGAGATCAATGGCGCGGGTTCAAAGCGTTGACACATGGCATAGGATCCTCGACCGGATGCTGGCTTGGGCGCGTCCAGTCAGCTCGATCGACGCGTCCGATCAGTACGTAGGGCGCCCCACTTTGGCTCTAATGGCTCTATTCGTTTGGGGACGTCTATAAATAGTATTTTGCCGGCTCCAAGGCATCTCTCTTGGCACTTTGACATACTTGACATTCTTGTGAGCCTAATCAAACACCTCTCACTCATCTCCATCATTGATTCATCATCATAGTGAGATTGTGAGTGATTCCAAGTGCATTTGCTTGAGTGATAGCATCTAGTGGCACTTGGAGATCGTTGTGGCTGTGGATTTTTGTTTCTCTTGGTGGTTGCCGCCACCTATACAACTTGTAGCAGCGGGGGAGGATTGGCATGAGTTGGTGATTGTTCATGGCCATCTCCCGGTATTTGTGAGGGTGAAAGGACCTTGATGTCGCCTAGGAGGCCTAGAGGGGGGTGAATAGGCCTGTAAAAATTCAACTCGAAACTCTGTTAGAACAGAGGGCGGCACTGCCGGCCTTATAGGGCGGCACTGCCGCTCTTCAAAAATAAAGCAGACAACGTTGAGATTTCACAGATAGTAACCTGACCCTCTCAGCTGCTCAATTCTGCAACAGAAAGACAAAATCAAGTTCGAAGACTGGATACCACAGAAATCTCTCACAAGAGAGGATCGAGCTACCAAACCCTAACAATCAGCTAGCAAAGAGCTGAACCAGCAAGAATACAAAGTGAAGCACGCGAGGCACAAAATTTATCCCATGGTTCAGCTCGCCACCAAGGCTTGCCTAAGTCCACGTTGTTGAGGCATCCACAAAAGGATTGGCTCGCCACCAAGGCTTGCCTTGCCCTCGTTCTCAAATCAAGAGAATAAACTCTTGAAGTGAGGGGTAATTTTTTAGCTATAGGATGAGGTTACAAACCTCCCAAGACTGCCACACGAGTTGGCAAGCACAAGGGCGACGCCTAGCCGGCTAGGAGTAAGCTCCAAGAGTAACAAACCCTAGAACCGCCGGCCAAACATGAACCAAATGCTCTTAGACTTTGGGAATCAGTGGATCTTCTCTCCAATCGATTTTTGCTACCTTTTCTCTTAAGTTTTGATGGTGGGAATCAAGGATTTGCTTGAGGGATGAAGGAGCAACAATGGAGGAGAAAGATGTGAGCTTTGGTCTGTTCAGTTTCGAACTGAACCGTTGGAGAAGAAGGATCTCCGTTGTGGGCCGGCCCAAATGGTATTTATACCTCTTGGGTCCCAACGGTCGTTTATGGGCGGCACTGTCGCCCTAGCCAAAATAGGTAGAATCTGAAGATTTTTGGCTGGCTGCTTTGGCTGGGTAAGAGGATATAGATCTGTAGTTTTGAGCATCTAGTTGCACAGTTGACCAACTGTACTAGAATTCCTCTTTATAGTACGGTTTTTCCTAAACTCAAATTCAAAGCATAAAAGAATGTAAATGCCTTTGAGCTGGTTGCCACTTCATTTGGCAATTGAAAACTTCTATTATCGAATATATTTTCCTCATACTCATTATACCATGATTATGTGACTTGAACCATTTCCATACATATGAGTTCACCTTCATGGCTTCAAGTCACTTCCACTAATGATTTGATCCTCAACACAATATGACTCCTCATAGCTTGATTAGTACATCGACTTAATGCAAGTACTCTCTTCTTCACCTTAGCCATGGTATCTCAGTCGCCAAACCGTCGCTTGCTCTTCACCTTCGCTTAGTACCTCGAAGCCCTTTCCTTGCTATCTTCACCCTATCAAGCCATACTTAAGTCACATTATATTAAGCATCCATTGAAAAACATTTCATCAATATTTTGATCCTTGCTTGAATATTTTCTAGATATGAATGTTGAGATCAATCAAGCTTCAGTTTGTCTCACATAGAGACATACATGGATCAACATCAATATGGTCAAGCTAATTCATGATTCCTTATTCCCTTCTCATTTTGGCTTGACATTCCAATTGATCTTTCATATATTCATCCATGTAAGCAAACCAATGTAGAGACCGACTTATATCCACTATACATTGTCATTTACCAAGTATGTTTGCTTTCACATGATGCTATGATATCCCACAACATAGAAGCCATTTCATTGATTCCATTTGCATTGTTGTCTTTTGCTTGAACTAGATTGCTTCCAAAAACTTCCAATACAACAATACACAGTTTGGCATTCATTTTAACACAATGTGGCATATCATCAAGTTTGCCTACTAGTTGAACCTTGTATATACTTGTTAATACACAACCCATAAGTATATGCAATAGACTCAATTTCCTGTTCAACACTTAGCAAACTTATTAGACCTTTAATTGTGTTGTTATTCAATTTACCAAAACTCACTAAAGGGCTAGATGCACTTACAGAGGGGTCTTGTGCCTTCCCCTGTGGAGCGTCGAAAGGTAACTCTAGTGGATTGCTCATGTCATTGAGTTACCTCACTTATGGGTAGGTTCTTGCGGTGTCCAATTATGTGGACGAGGTTCGTGCAACACCTCTTAGCCACCGAACCACCAAGTGTTAGTCGACACAATGGGGACTAGCATGCCAACAAGCACGTGAACCTCAAGAAAAAAATTGGTTGTCTCTTGCCCTTTGGTATTCTCCCAGTGATTGAATTGGTATTCATCTTGTGATTGGTTCACTCCTCTATATGGCGGTATAATCACCCTACTCACTCATTTACATTCCCACAAATTAGTTGTAGCAAGCTCTTTAGTGTAGCTAGAATAGAGAGCTTATTTTGTAGTTTAAGTTCATCTTGTGGAGCTCTTTAGTGTAGCAAGTTTGAGAGCTCTTAGTGAGTAGCAACTTAGCCTCTTGTGTGCCTAGTGATCATAGCAACTAGAATTGTTGGATAGGTGGCTTATAACCCTTGTAGAGCTAGAGCAAGTTTGCATTTCGCTATTTGTCATACTAATCAAATTGCTCTAGTGATCATGTAGATTTTTAAATAGGCTATTCACCCCCTCTAGCCATATTAGGACCTTTCAAGTGGTATAAGAGCCATGATCACCGTTTGATTCAAGGCTAAACAACCTTCAGTGCAAAATATGGCTCAAATAGTGTTCAACCATGTTGGGCGCAAACCACCGTTCTTTGATGGCACATCTTTTGATTATTGGAAGAGAAAGATGAAGATGTACCTTGGTTCAATCAATGACAAGGTGTGGGATGTGATAGAGAATGAGTTTGTGATCATTGACCCTACCAATCTCACCGACAATGACAAGATCAATAAGCAATGCAACATTATGGCAATCAACACAATATACAATGACATTGATTCAAAGGTGTTTGAGCAAATCAAAGATCTTGAGAAGGCAAGTGAAGTTTGGGTGAGACTAAAAGAAACATATGAGGGCACTTCAACGGTAAAAAAGTGCCAAGCTCTACATGTTCAAAGACAAGCTATCAAACTTCAAGATGAAGGATAATGAGTCCATTCCGTAGATGATATATAGACTACAAGTCATCATCAATGATCTTAAGAGTTTGGGTGTGAAGGTGAAGGATGAGGACTTCTCTCATAAGTTCTTGATGTGTTTGCCAAAGAGATTCAATACATTGAGAACTATCATCTTTAGATGTGCGTTGAAGGATGTCACTCCAAATGAGGTGCTTGGTGATGTGATGACCGAGGACCAATACAATAGTGATGGTAAAGAGCTTGTGAAGGAAGAAGATAAGAAGAACAAGAGTGTGGCATTCAAGGCTAGCTTATCATCTAAGAACAAGGGTAAGCCCAAGAAAGAATCAAATGAAGATGAAGATTTTAGTGACATCGATGATGAAGCTATGGCTCTCTTTGTGTGTAAGATAGGAAAATTTATGAAGAAGAAGGGCTATGGTGCAAGAAAGATAAGAGATCACATCAAGAGCAGAGAATATGTGAATAGATGCTACAATTGCAAGAGCTCCGATCATGTTGTAGCAGATTATCCCTACAATAGTGACAATGATGAGGATGAGAAGAAGATGCACAAGAAGGACAAGAAGGAGAAGAAGGAGAAGAAGATGACCTTCCAAAAGAAGAAGGGTGGAGGCTATGTAGTCACTTGGGATAGTGATGGCTCTTCGGATAGTGATGGCTCTAGTGACGATGACAAGAAATCTATCATGAAAGCACTAGCAAGCATCGCCATCAACAACAAGCCTTCCATCTATGACACTCCATCGACATGGCTGATGGCAAAGCCTACCAAGATAAAATATGATGTGAATGATGATGATGAATGTGAAAGTGATGCTTGTAGAAGTGATGATGATGAGGAGGAGTACACCAAGGAGGAGCTCATGGACATATGTGAGCAAGTGCACACTTGCTTTGAGATGAAGATAAAGGAGTGCAAAGAATTGCGCAAGAAAGTCAAATTTCTTGAGCAATCCTTTGATGAACTCAATGCCACTCATGAGAGGCTAATGGAAGCCCATGAGAAGCTTGGCAAAGCTCACTCTAAGCTTGAAAAGGCTCACTCCTCTCTCATCGAGCAAGTTAAGAAGGAGCATGTGATTGTGTCTTGTGATGTGGGACTGACATGTGATATTATTGATGAATCTTTTTATAAGCCCATTGTTGTTGCTCCCACTAACCCTTCTTGTAGTACTACCACTTCTACTTCACCTTTGAGTGATGGTTTCACTTGTGATGCCTCACTAATAGTGGAAAATGAGCTCACTCATGCCTTAGGCAATGCCAATGGTGGAGATGTCCGCTTGCTAAAATGCTTGGGTGGCCAAAGGTTTTCTCTCAATGAAGAGGGATTAGGCTATACTCCCAAGAAAGGTAAGGTGGCTTTTGTCACTCCTAAAGTTAGCTTTGTGAAGGGCAATGATTGGTTTTGCAATAGATGCAAGCAAGTTGGGCATATAGAGCAATATTGAAAGACTAACAAGAACAAGCAACCTAATGTATCCTCAATTAGATTTGATTCTTGTTACATACTTGTTAAGGGTGCCAATGGTGTGAAGGCTAAGTTCATTGGTACACCAATTGTGGGCCCAAAGAAGAAGGCCATTTGGGTACCAAAGACCTTGGTAACTAACCTTGAAGGACCCAAGCAAGTTTGAGTATCTAAAAAGAATTGATCTTCTTTTGTAGGTCAATTATAAAGCCAGAGGAAGGCATTAGGTGCTTGATAGTGGGTGCACACAACACATGACCGGTGATTCAAGAATATTCAATTCAATCAATGAAAATGAGAGCAATGGGATTGATAGTATCACATTTGGTGACAATGGCAAAGGCAAGGTCAAGGGTCTTGGTAAGATTGCAATATCCAATGACTTGAGCATTTCTAATGTGCGTCTAGTAAAGAGTTTGAACTTCAACCTATTGTCAGTGGCTCAATTGTGTGATCTTAGTTTCAAGTGCATATTTGGTGTGGATGATGTAGAGATCATAAGTGTAGATGGCTTTAACTTGATATTCAAAGGATTTAGATATAAGAATCTATACTTGGTTGATTTCAATGCTAGAGAAGCTCAATTGTCAACATGTTTGCTCACTAAGTCTAGCATGGGTTCGTTATGGCATAGAAGGCTTGGTCATGTTGGAACGAAACAATTGAACAAGTTGATCAAGTATAACTTAGTTAGAGGCTTGAAAGATGTCACATTTGAGAAGGATAAGCTATGTAGTGCATGTCAAGCCGGAAAGCAAGTTAGAAACACACATCCTAAGAAGAGCATGATGAGCACATCTAAGGCATTTGAGTTGTTGCATATGGATTTATTTGGACCAACCACATACACTAGCATTGGTGAAAACAAATATGGATTTGTGATTGTGGATGATTTCACTAGATATACATGGGTGTTTTTCTTGTTGACAAGAGTGATGTATTTGCAACCTTAAAGATATTCATCAAGAGAATTCACAATGAATTTTAAACAACCATCAAGAAAGTGAGAAGTGACAATAGAAGTGAATTCAAGAACACAAGAGTGGATGATTTGTGTGATGAGTTTGGGATTAGGCATCAATTTTTGGCCAAGTACACTCCTCAATCAAAAGGCCTAGTTGAGAGGAAGAATAGAACTTTAATTGACATGGCAAGATCAATATTGAGTGAGTACAATGTGAGTCATTCATTTTGGGCCAAACCAATCAACATGGCTTGCTACTATAGCAACCGACTCTATTGTCATCCATTGAAGGAGAAGACACCTTATGAACTCTTGAATGATAAAAAGCCCAATATTGCATACTTTTAGGTTTTTGGTTGCAGATGCTACATATTGAATAAAGGCACTAGATTGAGCAAGTTTGAGAAGAAATGTGATGAAGGTTTCTTGCTTGGTCACTCCACTACTAGGAAGGCTTATAGAGTTTGCAATTTGGCTAGTGGTACTCTTGAGGAAGTGCATGATGTTGAATTTGATGAAACCAATAGTTCCCAAGAGGAAGATGAGAATCTAGATGATGTGAGAGGCACTCAATTGGTCAATGCAATGAATAACATAGATGTTGGTGATATAAGGCCTAGAGAGGTGATTGAATTTGAAGATGACAAAGATCAAGTGCTCTCTAACTCAAATGTGCAAGTTGATACAAGTCAAGCTAGTTCATCATCTCAAATACAAAATCAACAAGTGGCTAGTTCATCATCTCAACCTAGTGCTTAATCAAATGCAAGCAATCAAGTGCAAGTGCTCCAACCAACCAATGTTGCAAGAGATCATCCATTGGATTCTATCATTGGTGAACATTTCTCATTTGTGTCATCCATCGAACCTAAGAAGATAGATGAATCTTTATTGGATATTGATTGGGTAAATGCTATGCATAAATAGCTAAACAACTTCTGATACGATGCGATGTCCCGATCTTCACGACATAGGATCAATCACCAGATAACTAGCTAAAGAACAGCCGGATAACTTGCTACAGGCAGCGATAACTAGTGCAACCTGGCAAATAAAACTCGAAGCCAACCACCGTCTTTAACCGGCAACCTGAATCGAGGATTCGCCCAACCACTCTCAAGAAACCAACCAACACAACCTACAATCAATCAAGGTAAACCTCGAAGGGAGTAGGAGCACCAATTGGGAGCGGATGAAGCCGCCGCTTCTGTAAATCCCGCGAAGGAAATCACAAGAGCAAAGGGGTAGAGATCACTCTCAATATTTGTTAGCACACAGCTGAACAAAGGGGGGTTTTGTATTTCGATTATCAAAAGTCTTCTTTTGCTTAGGAGTACATGGATATTTATACTAGGAACAGCCCTCCTAGATAGGTATAAACACGAAAAGGAAATGAAAAGGCAAGCTATGTGAACAGACTTCCACGAAATGGGTTTCTGAGCAGTTTCCACGTGGCTGTTGGTCTTCTGCGCAGTCTTTAGTGTTTTGGCAATAACTCCATCTTGGAAAATCCAAAAGACGTGTGGTTGGTTGCGTTGGAAAGCTAACTTGATAAGGTTTCACACCATGTATAGCATGCACCACGAAACATTATAGAATGGTACAATTTAATATGAGAAGTTGTACCAATATCATGTCCCGAGAAGACTGTTAACCCTCTGAGCAGTCTGCACTAAAGCTGGTCGGATCTGCACCAAAACTGGTCAGCTCTAGTCGGCCTTGAAGCATTAGAAACTAGACTTCACAAGCTTTCCAAAAAGTCCTCATGGACCTCCATAGCCTTCAGGAATAAAAAGTTATGATATTTTCTTCTTGACAGTACTGTCAGTTTCGAGCGGTCTGACAAGTATGCACTAAGCTGGTCGGATTTCATTAGTTACTGCTCGGAACTGCTCGGCATTAGCATCATTGGAAAGTAGACTCAATAAGCTTTCCAAAATGTGCTCATTCACCTTCATAGCTTCTGGAAATCAAAGGTTATGAATATTTCTTTCTGACTGTTCTGCAGGACTGGTCTGGTTCGAGTGTGGTTCTTCTCTGTGGTCATCACCTTGTGTGTTCTTGCCATACTCTTTAGTGAACCTGAGCAACAACAATGTGCACGACTTAGGCAGTATATAATTCTCATTAATATTAAATTGAACTTCATAAAGTAGCGCGTTCACCTCTTGTTGTAGCTTCTTTGCTCGACTACCTGTAATTAGGCCACCAAAAGCTTGGGCTGGTGTTGATGTAGGTGATACTTGAGTTGGTATTACTTGAATTGAAGGTTGTAACATGTTGGTTGATGACATGGTCATATCATCCTCCCCCTCTTGAAAAGGAGTCGTCCTCGACTCTAATCCGTCTAATCCTAATAATTGTGCTAGACCAACAGGGCTAGATGCAATGTTTCTATTACATTCTTCTTCTTCCATCACAGCAAGGTGTTTGAATCTATAATCATATAAACCAAGTAGTAGTCTTGTATGTGAAAACCAAAAGGATTTAGAATCAAGTTTAGCTTTCACCTTGAATGGATGCTTAGAATTAAGAGTGAATGTTGATGTCCTTGGCATGGTCATATCAACTTCACAAGAAACCAAGTATGGGAGTTAGTTGAGAGGCCTAAGGATCATATTGTGATTGGAACCAAATGGATCTTTCGGAACAAGCAAAATCAAGATGGGATAGTAGTAAGGAACAAAGCAATATTAGCGGCTCAAGGTTACACTCAAGTTGAAGGTCTTGACTTTGGAGAAACATATGCCCCGGTTGCAAGATTGGAAGCAATTAGGATCTTGTTAGCCTATGCTTGTGCCCATAACATCAAGTTATACCAAATGGGTGTGAAAAGTGCATTTCTCAATGGGTACATCAATGAGCTTGTGTATGTTGAGAAACCTTCTGGTTTTGAAGATGAGAAGAAGCCCAACCATGTCTACAAGTTTAAGAAGGCTTTGTATGGATTGAAACAAGCACCAAGAGCATGGTATAAGAGATTGAGGGATTTTCTCCTCTCTAAAGGATTTAAGATGGGAAAGGTTGACACCACTCTCTTCATCAAGAAGCTAGGCAATGACTTATTTGTGTTGCAAATCTATATTGATGACATTATATTTGAGTCAACCAATCAAGATTTTTGTGAGGAGTTTCGAAAGATGATGGCAAGTGAGTTTGAGATGTCTATGATTGGAGAGCTTAGTTACTTTCTTGGTCTTCAAATCAAGCAAATAAAGAATGGCACATTTGTGAGTCAAGACAAGTACATCAAAGACATGCTCTAGAAGTTTGGAATGGACGATGCTAAAGCTATTAGTACACCAATAGGGACAAATGGAAGCTTGGATAGTGATGCTAGTGGCAATATGGTGGATCAAAAGATGTATCGGTCTATGATTGGAAGCCTACTCTATGTGACCGCATCAAGGCCAGATGTGATGTTTAGTGTATGCATGTGTGCTAGATTTCAAGCCTCACCAAGAGAGAGTCATTTGAAGGCAACCGAGAGAACATTGAGGTACTTGAAGCATACACAAAATATTAGATTGTGGTATCCCAAAGGAGCTAGATTTGAGTTGATTGGATATTCGAACTCCGATTATGCGGGATGCAAAGTTGAGAGAAAGAGCACATCGGGCACATATCAATTATTAGGAAGATCACTTGTGTCTTGGTCATCAAAGAAGCAAAATAGTGTAGCACTTTCCATCACCGAAGTGGAGTACATTTTGACCGATAGTTGTGCTCAATTACTTTGGATGAAGGCTACTTTGAGTGACTTTGGAATCAAATTTAAATAAGTGCCATTGCTATGTGACAATGAGAGTGCCATGAAGCTCACCAACAAACTGGTTCAACATTCAAGAACAAAGCACATAGATGTCCGCCATTATTTATTTGAGATCCCCAACAAAAAAATGACATTTGTATTGAGACTGTGGGCACCGATGATCAACTTGTCGATATCTTCACCAAGCCACTTGATAAAAAAAGGTTTTGTAAGCTAAGGAATGAATTGAACATACTTGACTTCTCAAATATGTGTTGATGCACCCCCATTATATGACATGCCTCTCCTTCGAGCAAAGCAAGGTAAAGTTGATTGTCATGTCATTCATCCATTGCTAAGGACTTGTTTAGTGCATCTAGTCATTCCTCACATGTCTTAGGCTCATTCATGAAAATCAAATGAATTTGATGCTTGTATGGTACCACTATTGCTTCTATGCTTGAAATAATCTAGTGGTAGCATATGACATGTTTGTGGGCTTGTGAACCTAGTGTTTAATCTAGAAAATGAGTTATAAGTGTTTAACTCAACATGGTGCATGATAACCCTTATTTGGAGGTGTGAAGAAGGTTGCCCTGGATCAAATCGAGTTAAATAACTTTTGCAAGTGATCTAGATTGAACCAAATTGGGAAAATGATCCTTACTTCACATGGTTTCACCCCAACCTATCTAAAATTTGAGCTCACCTTTTGTGCTAATTGTTGACAAAGGGGAAAAGAAACTCACAAAGATAGTAAAGATAGGGGGAGCAAACAAATGAATTGACATTGTTAGGGGATCAATTAAAATTTGCACACAAGTAGGGGGGCAAGCTCATAAACTTGTTTGTTGCACTTGTATGTGCATTTACATATGTTTGCTTGCATGGCACGAGTTTTAAATTCCATATCCATGCTATGTGTGGTGTATGCTAGTAGTAACTTGAATGATGAATGAAGCACTAGCATGCATAGGAAGAGTAACTAGACTTGTGCTTATCATGTAAAAACTAGACCCTTTCATATAATGTTGATCTCATAGGATTTTCTAGTTTTTGTGAATGTCTAGTTACTAATGGCGCTAAGGATGGTGTATATTGGCAACTCCGATTGATATCACACTTCAAAGATCCATTCTTTACACCTTAGCATCATTTGGTAGCTATTACTCTCCCAAACTTCTAATCGATACATATGTGCAAGCTTTCAAATCCAAACATAAATCAAAAAAGATTTCATTGGATATCTTTGTAAATAGGTTGTCATCAACTACCAAAAAGGGGGAGATTGAAAGCCCTAGTTTGGTTTTGGATAATTGATGAAACCTAGCACTAACCTTTGTCATGAGTTGTGATATGAACTAGATTGGTGCAATCGAAGTGATTGAGCAAGATCAGGTCCATGGTGATGAAGGTGGACATGAAATGAAGATGATCAAGCTCTAAGTTGGAAAAGAAGAAAGAGAAAAACAAAAACCGAGAAGATCAAGGCAAAGGTATAAGATAGGTTTTTGTTTTGCACTCAAGACACCATAGAGGGTATGAGTGACTTAGGATCGATAGCCGTACTATAAAAAGAGAAATATTTGGCTAAGCGGTTATCAAGTGCCACTAGGTGACATGATTCTTGCGTATGCATTTAGGAACCTAGTGTGCTAACCTTGACCCTTGTAAAATGCTTTGAAAAATGCTAACACACGTGTACATAAGTTCTACACTTTGTGGTTAGCAAGTTGGAAGCAAGGATGAAGTGGTTGTGGACTTAGAAAAAGAAAAGGAGGAAGAAGTCCACGATGGGACACTAGCCTCGGGGTGACTGGACTCACCCTAGGCGTGTCCGGTCAATTATAACCAGGTAGCGTGGTTGGCCGAGAGCGGCAAGGCATGACCGAACGCTGGCCCTAGCTTGATCGGCGCTTTCGGTCATAGGTTGGTTAGTGGCGTGGTAGCGTGATCGGACACGCTGGCGAGCGCAGAGAGGCGATGTGTGGACCAGACGCCGGGGCGCTTCAGGTTGCCCTTGACCTGACGCGTACGGTCAGTTGAAAACCGCTCTGGAACCTCTTTGGAAACGACCGGGCGCTGAGGGCTCGTGCATCTGGTGGTGCAAGCAGCGAGTCCGGTCGTCACTTGACTAACCGTGCTGACCATTTTCGACCATTGGAGATCAATGGCGTGGGTTCAAAGCATTGACAAGTGGCATAGGATCCTCGACCGGATGCTGGCTCGAGCACGTCCGGTCAACTCGACTGGTGTGTTTGGTCAGTATGTAGGGCACCCCACTTTGGCTCTAACGACTATTCATTTGTGGACGTCTATAAATAGTGTTTGGTCGGCTCCATGGCATCTCTCTTGGCACTTTGACATACTTGACATCACATCCTTATGAGCCTAATCAAACACCTCCCACTCATCTCCATCATTGATTCATCATCATAGGATTGGGAGTGATTCCAAGTGCTTTTACTTGAGTGATTGCATCTAGTGGAACTTTGGGATCGTTGTGGCTGTAGATTTCTTATTTCTCTTGGTGGTTGTCGCTACCTAGATGGCTTGGAGCAGTGGAGGAGGATTGACATGAGTTGGTGATTGTTCGTGGCCATCTCTCGGTGTTTGTGAGGGGTCTTGTGCCTTCCCTGGTAGAGCACCGAAAGGTAACTCTAGTGGATTGCTCATGTCATTGAGTTATCTCACTTGTGGGTAGGTTCTTGCGGTGTCCAATTGTATGGACGAGGTTCATGCAACACCTCTTAGCCGCTGAACCACCAAATGTTGATCGACACAGCGGGGACTAGCGTGCCGGCAAGCACGTGAACCTTAGGAGAAAATTTGGTTGTCTCTTGCCCTTTGGTATTCTCCCGGTGATTGAATTGGTATTCATCTTGTGATTGGCTTACTCCTCTATGCGACGATATAATCATCCTACTCACTCATTTATATTCCCACAAACTAGTTGTAGCAAGCTCTTTAGTGTAGCTAGAATTGAGAGCTTGCTTTGTAGTTTAAGTTCATCTAGTGGAGCTCTTTAGTGTAGCAAGTTTGAGAGCTCTTAGTGAGTAGCAACTTAGCCTCTTGTGTGCCTAGTGATCATAGCAACTAGAATTGTTGGATAGGTGGCTTGCAACCCTTGTAGAGTTAGAGCAAGTTTACTTTTCACTATTTGTCATACAAATCAAATTGTTCTAGTGGTCTTGTAGACTTTTAAATAGGCTATTCAACCTCCCTCTAGCCATATTAGGACCTTTCAGACCTACGGCGGGTCTGATAGTGCGATGACACCATGGCACGGACACATCGAAATTGATCTTCACTTTGTCTACGAACACATGTTGGCTAGGGTGGTTCGGATTTTGCGTGTCCCCACCTCACCACAATATGCTGATGACTTCATTGGAGGCTATCATCTTCGGTCCCATAAGTTTAGATCCACTCTAAACGTTCTTCCCTATGGCTGGCCACACTCAGACGGTAGGAAAGGGGTGTTAGATAAATACTGCAACGTACCCTTGCATGGCACTATTGAATTGTTTGGCCGAGCACCTAGACATTCGGATGCCCGCACCTACTACCTGCTCATGCGCCTAACGCACTCCCTATGCATGCGGCAGGAAACTGTGCTGGTGACGCACTTCCCTGGATGCATGCGGCCAACGGAAGGGACACGTGCACCATGCCTCTGCCTCCCACTTTGCCTAGGTGGGCCCCACAACGCATGCATGTAGCTCCTGCACGCCCGTTGACACGCTACTGCCGCATCTGTCTGCGCGTTCCTATTGCTATTATCGTCGCGCGCTGCTGCTGCCGCGCCTGGCAGCCGAGCCCCGCCTGCTGCTACGGTACGCATGTGCCTACCCATGAATGTGGGGGCCGCCACACCTGCTTTGCTTCCCACATGCACGAGGGGACCACCCCCGTCTGCGCCCTCTTCCCGCGTCTAGTCATGCAATACTTGTAACATAAAGCATTTGCTGCAACATACGTCCGAAATAAATGAAACATTTACAAACATACGCTTGCAACATATGTATATGGCTAATGCAACATATGCAATATACAGATAAAACAATAGCAACATACGTTTAAAACAGGTGAAACATTTGAAACATACACTTATAACTTAGTGTATAGCTAGTGCAATATATGCAGCATCTAGATAAAACACTTGCAGCATACGTTTGAAATAACTGAAACATTTGAAACATACACTTGCAACATATGTGTATAGCCATTGCAACATATGTAACATCTAGATAAAGCACTTGCAACATACATTTTAAACAGCTAAAATATTTGAAACACTTGCAACATATGTGTATAGCCATTGCAACATATACAACATTCAGATGAAATACATGCAACATCTAGATGAAACATACATCTGAAACCCATCAAATTAACATATGGAGCTAAATGCCATGGAGTGACAGAAAAATTTGGCCCAACACTCAGCTGCCATGCAGATGTGGGCCCACGCTCCTCTCACAAATAGGCAAGCGGCCTGACCAGCCCTACAATTGGCTAAGCACCTAAGCCTGTCGGCCAAAGCAGCAACGCGGTAGGCAACATGCGGCAGTGGCAGCTTGGCCTAGGCGCAGACAACACACAGAGAGAAAAAGAGCAGCACGGCAAGCAGCAGTAGGCCTAGGCGCAACAGAGGGCAGGCACGACAGGGAGGCTTGCGGCCCTGGGCGCATGCGGCTAGGGGCCTGGGCGGCTGGTCCAGCCAGTCCTCTCTCTATGGTCAAACGCATGCACGGGCCCCCACGCGCCGCATGCACCCCGAATAAGTTGCCACACACGCTCCTAGGGTGCGGACCCCGTCTGATTTTAACTACACGCCCCTTGTTTTTGGGCTTAAACGTCACGCAGGGTCGGTCGGTCCATCGTCCGAACGCCCTCAATCAAGCATTACCGTTAATTTAGTGTTCTCTACTTAGCAAGTCTGATAGGCCTCAGCACCTTTCTATCCACCGAACAATGCTTCTATGAATAGGTTCGATACGGTAGCCTCTGCTGATATATGTACTTGTCACCTACGATTTAATTATATACATGAATTCCATCGTCTATCAACGTTTGATATATATTTTTTCTTACATTGCAACACACATGTATATTTGCTAATAGTACTATAATATAAATAATACCATGCAATCACTCCTTTTGCATATTGCCTAACATGTTGCCTTCTTGATCACACACGTTACACGTACACTACTTATGTCCCAAAATAAATATCGTTCTTCTTCCTGATAAGTTAATTATTTTTTTATTTTAACCAAATATATATAAATATTAATATTTATAGTATATAATTAATATTATTAGATAGATCACGGAACCTAATTTCATAATATATTTATTGAAGATACAAATATTACAAATTTTTCTACGAACCGTAGCGACACTTTGGGCGTGTTTGGGTCGTGCCTTGGGAGGCATCTACCTGGCCTGATCTGTCACGACGTTACTTCACCATCATCTAGTTTAACATCAATAGAGTGGAGTTTGGGGGGAAATCTAGCTATTACACCCAGCAGATCGCTCGTCGCCGCCTCCGGCACAGCCGGCCGTGTTCGTGTTCCACTCCGTTCTGCCGATCCCCTTTCCCTCCCTCCTAGTTAACGTTGGCGATCAGCCGATCCTACACGGCTCTCTTCTTCCTGGGCCGCCCAGTCTGGGCAATGGTAGCGCGGGTTGGGCCTTGCATCTCTTCTGGGCCGTTTCTTCATACTCCCACTCCCGGCTTCAGCGTCGATCTTCCCCTCCGTCAGCTTCCAGAACGTCGTCTTCAGAACTGGATGTCGCCGGGGTCGTGACATGATCCTGACCCATGCGTCTGCGGTCCGCCTGGGAGCCCTGCTGGGCCAGGAGCTGACCGGAGGCACGATCCAAAGAGGCCCTTATTTTATGGCGGAGATAGTCCTTTGCAGCAACATGCACCAGTACAGGAGGTACAACACGAGCAGTACTGCAGCGTGCGCCTGACCCTGAGGAGTACGTACGCATTACACCTGCACTGCGCCTGACCCTAAGGAGGAGGAGGAGCGAGCGAACTTCGGGTTCGGTGCTTGCCACTCCGGCAGCCCGACCGCACGCCGGCCTTCTACAGTCACGTCCGTAGTAGCCGCCGGCAGGCGGAGCAAGACACAGGACAGGATCCCAAGCGAGGCGAGGTGGTGACGAGACTGAGGGGGTGTTTACGTGAGGGCGTCGTATAGGGTGTTTGATACTAATAAAAAAATAAATTACATAATCCGTCAGTACTCCATGAGACGAATTTATTAAGCCTAATTAATTCATCATTAACATATATTTACTGTAGCACCACATTGTCAAATCATGAACTAGTTAAGCTTAAAAGATTCATCTCGCAAATTAATCGCAAACTATGCAATTAGTTTTGTAATTAGTCTATATTTAATACTCTATGTATATGTCCCACATCCGTTGAAACAGCGACCAACACCCTATAAGCACGACCGCCCTAGCACTCCTCCTTGTCGGGGCCTGCGATATTGGCCCCGTTCGCTGTTCTGAAACTTGGCTGAAACTAGCTAAAAACATTATTTTTGGCTGAATTGTTGTGACAGAAAAATACTGTAGCAGCTAAAAAAAACTGCAGAGTAATTGGCTCGGCGCGTCATGGGCGCGTTCAGCGCCGCGCCTACCCAGAAGTAAACCACAGCGATCACCGCCGCTACCCTGCAAATTAACCAGTTTCACTTTGAGCCTCTTGGCCTCGGCTATGAACCCCAGCACGGCGCTCGTCACTCCGAACAGCGCCACCACGCCTGATACGAGGACCGCCACGGCAGTCTGCATATTGATCCCTGTTGCCTCTGTCTCATGTCGTAGCAGCTAGGGGTCTGAGATATCGGAGACGATGAAATGGCTCAATGCTCTGTACTGTTGCTGGCTTTGATCAACAATGAACTACTTATCTGTACTCCTATAGGGCCCGTTTGTTTCCACTTCTCATAGCCACGCTTGGATTATAATCTAAGCGAAGATTTTCTCGCTTCTCGCTTTTCGCTTTTCGCTTCTCGTAGTTCAAATCTCTGAAGCGGCTTACCACATAAGCGAGAATCGGTCGAAATAAGCAAAGCGTTTGGCGGGATTCTCGCTTATTTCCGCCGACAAACCGCTTATAAGCGGAAACAAACAGGCCCATATACATGCATGCTCGTGTTTTAATTATTATGTATAGAGAATAACGTCCTTGAGACTTGAGAGTGCCGCCTGAAAGGTTATGGTCCTGTTTGGTTCTTTAGGCGCTTCTAAAATTTCTGTCACGTCGAATGTTTACATAGAGTATTAAATATATACTAATTACGAAACTAATTGCACAACTTGCAACTATTTTGTGAGGCGAATCTTTTAAGCTTAATTAGTCCATGATTTGACAACGTGGTGCTAAAGTACACATGTGCTGATGATAGATTAATTAGACTTAAAAATCGTCTTGCAAATTAACCTCCATCTATATAATTAGTTTTGTAATTAATATATATTTAATGCTCCTTATTAGTATCTAAGCATTCGATGTGAAATAAATTTTAGGAGAACAAACATCTATGGATCGCGACAAACTTACGAGAGTGATCCGAAGAACAGCGGCGCTAATCTGGTACAAAAAAAAGCGCATCGATCGTACCACCTGGCATCTACCGGACGCTTTCCTTGTAATTACCTCGCTTACGGACAACAAACATGGAGTCTCGCGGCAAGACAGATCGATGATAACACAATTTATTGGTCCAGTTCAACAGCGCGATGATTATACATAATAAATAAACTACCATCCTCTCTTGAGCTGACGACGACGACAAATTAAATATGCGACGATCGATTGCACGCCACTCACCCGATACATCTGCATTGCCAATATCACCTGGTGGTGGTCTGGTCCAGGACGCAGCACGCCGTCAATGGGCAGGAACGACGGCAACTTCGGGGGTGTACACACCATCGAACCTTGCCAAGGGTATATTCGACAGATGTCCGGTTTCTCAAACGTTCCCGGGCCCCGCAATTCAGCCCGCAAAGCAGCTCCTGATTTGTATAATAATAAATATATGCCCGTACGGTTGCAGGGACAACGAATTTTTATGCATGTTTATGGCGACACACATGATTACGCCTTAGACGAACGTATTAATAAATATATAAATCTAATTACATAGAAAATATAAAGCATATTTTGTGATGCTTGTCACCTATATCTTGTAGATCTAGTTTATAGAAACCTAACAAAATTAATTTCATTTTTTTTTTCAATTAATACTTATATAATTTATTACTATGTATTTTCAGAAATTAATAAAAATATAATAAACACTTTTGCATTGGGAATCTTTCAATTTTTTTAATTAATCGTTATGTAATTTAGTACTTCTCCGTATGTCACTATGTGTTTTCAGAAAGTAATAAGAATATAATAAATACTTTTTTATTAGGAACCCTAAACTATTTTCAAATTAATTCAGGTCTTCCTCTAGCCATGTGGTGTTATTCTCTCCCGCAGACAACCAGGGAACGGACTCGTCTTACACTGTTTGTTGGGCCCATGGTCGCTTAGGGCAAGTTTAACCCAAAGACGTGATATCGCCTATAAGTATTTTGAATAGCGCACATAGACAACATAATAGACAACTTATTTAGTTGTTTGCAGTGACGAAGCCAGCGGTGGGACTAGGAGGGCTCTAGCCCCTCCTACCGATCCTGAGCACGTGGAGCCCTCTAAGTCATCTTTTAAAATTCTATGTATATATGTATTAGGTAGGAGGGACTAAGGTTAAGAGAAGATAAAAAAAACCTCTATTCTTTTGTTCAGCACCTCCTAAATTTTTTTCTGGCTTCGTCACTGGTTTTTTAATAAACTGTCTATATAGTATTTAACGTACACATGGACACATAAATTATGGGGATCAAGCATAAATTTGAACTCTGTATGTATGCTATTTTATAGCTTGCTGAGAAAATGCACGGTGATTTCAAACAAGTCATGAAATTCTCCCGTAGCTCCTCTCTTACTCTCTTACCTGAGAAAATGCCTAGTGTTCCAACCATCTGAATCCGTTTCTCTCCTCGCTTCTATCTCTCTCTTATCCTTCAGCTGTGCGGTGGTAGCCAGCCAAGCCCCCATGTGCTGCAAGCTTCACCCTTTTTGCTTCTTTCTTGAACAAAAAGCCACGGCGGCGGCATCGGAGCATGGCTGCTCGCACGCGTCGGCCCGGTGGTCGCGCAGACGCGCGGGCACGCGCGCACGGACGAGTGGGGCGCCGACGCGCGGGCGAGCGCGCAGACGAGCAGGGCGACAGGGCAACGGACGCAGATGATTCTCGTCTCGGAAATTTCCACCGATTCCGAATCCACGCGTTTGACCGGGACGCGCGCACAATTTTTTTTTCGACAAAAAACGGTCCGTATTTCTTTTTTTTTATGGCGTGTTCGCTGGTTGGTTTCTGAACTGATAAGCCTGACTGGTGTTGGTTTGTTGTGAGAGGAAAGCACTGTTGGTTGGCTGATAAGCTCTGTCTGAAACCAACGAGCGAACAGTCTGATAATAATAACAAACTAGTAAGGTGGTCCGCGCAAAAATTTTCATTATAATATTTGGCTTTATTCATTTGAAAATAACTTTTGCAAAGGGCAATGTGCCAATGTTAACATCAGGGCGTTCGGACGCTCACGCTGCACTCCATTTCCTGCGCGTGTTTGCACTCCACGCCTGTAACAGCTCGGGTGTTTAAAATACTAAAACCTGACATGTCATCATATGCATTGCAAAGCATTTGTCATTTGGGGAAAACTTTGAGATGCATACACTAAAACAAGTTTATATTCATGTGGTATGTGTTGAATTGTATTGTTTGACTTAAATTCCAAGTTTGTTTGGATCTTAAATTTTTCGAGAAAACCCCGCTTTTCAACATTTAAATCCTACCCTAAAAAAATCCATTTCAAAATCTAGACTGAATTAGGGGTTGGTTATAAAAGCAAAGTTGTAGAACTTTTGTTTTTGGAGATTTTTGAGTTGTTATGAAAATTTGAGAGTAATTTGTGAATTTTGGCGAATGACAATTTTGTAATTTCTGTGAACAGTGTTCACCGCCTAAGCTACATTGTCGTCGGACCTTCTTCGACGTTCCAGGCGCGTCGTGGCTGTCCTTGATGTCGCGCTGGTGCGGAAACGGCTCCGTCGTGGCTTCCTTGAGCTTCTGCACCGCGCTATAAGTACCAAGACGCCGTCATCGTCGTTTTTCTTCTTCCTTTGTTTTCACCACCGCCGTTGTCATCGCTCCAACAAGCTCGCATCGTCTCCCCAGCGCCGTTGCCATCTCGGTAAAGGCCGTCCTAGTTCCGTCTTTTCCTTGCGAATCTAGCCAGCTAACATTGGTCGCCTGAAATTGCCGAGAATCCGCTGTCCACATCTTTCTTCCTCGCAGTCGGCAACTTCACCGCCGCGGGCGTGTCATCATGGCCAGAGCCCTTCGATGAGCCATTGTCCGTAATCAGTGTACTTACAGCTTCGTCTCGATGCTATAGTACTTAATCAGTTGTTGTTTACTCATTTTGATCACTGCAGTCGCCGGTTCTCCCTCACCGACGATCTTTGCTCCGCCGTGATCACCGTAGTCGTCGTCACGCCTCTCCGTTGCTCCTCCGACCCTGCTCGTTGCTCAGTCATATTCGGGGTGAGGTGCTGAACCCTTCTGTGCTTAGTGTTTAACCTCTATCGTGCTTGTGTCACCAGTGTAGTGCAGTCGTGCCATCGTGCCGCCATGGTCATCGCTGTGCTCGGTCCAGTATGGAATTGGAGTGGTGTATCAGCTAGTGTAGTGGTCGGAGAGTTCACCGTAGTGGTCGGATAGTTCACCGTAGTGGTCGGATAGTTCACCGTAGTGGTCGGAGAGTTCACCGTAGTGGTCGGATAGTTCACCGTAGTGGTCGGAGAGTTCACCAAAGTGATCGGTGCTGGCGTGGTCACATCAGTTACGAATATGGTTTGGTTAGTTTGGTTTTGTAACTGTACTGCGAAGGAAAATTGTATCCAATTTATTAATTTTTGCATCCATCATCGAGCATCATGTTTCATATTCCGCATCATGTTAAACATGGCAATGTTACTACGTGTAGTAAACGAAGGTGAACACGTGGTAGTTAATCAAGTTGTGGAGGAGGTTGATCTGTCTGTTGAGGTCGGATCGAATACTTGTGTGACGTCGCAGGAACCAGACTTTTCCGTCAACGAAGGCAAGCCCCGGATGCATACAACCCTACCTTGTGTTTTACAAATAAATTTTGCTTTTGCTTTCCGTTACTACATTAAGTGATTAAGAGTTAAGTAAGAGCCTAATTGGTGCATTACCACCCTTGTTATTCCATATTTACCATATTACCAGTTTTGAACTCGTATATGCCTAGTTTTGCTTAGCTATGCGTAGAACGATGAAGTCGGGTGATTACCTGCCACCTGCAAGTTTTAAATGGAACATTGGTTAATTATGTTAGCATGTGATATGGGAATGTGGAGTAATAAATCTAGATCGGGCGGACTCGGTGTGTGTGAGCCACAAGACATGGAGGTCTTGTGAGCGGGATCTTTCCGCCTGTGTCGATTAAGGCACGTCCGTTGTTGAATTGCATGAGGTGAGAATTTGTAGTACTAACCACATACTCCGGTAAGCCTTTACTTGGCGATTCTATTACGAGAATGGCTACTCGTGAACTGGGAGTGGAGAGATGGCGGGAATAGTGTGTACCCACGTGGCTATGGGCTGGATTGGTGGAGTACTGTATTCTCAGGTGGCGTGGACCCGTTCTTGTTTTAGAGGATCCGAGGGTAGGTTGGTATATGTAGGTCAGGGACCTGCATATGTCGTGTGGTCTGGAAGTCCCAGCTGGGTTTATAATCGGTTCGAATCATCGTTGCTCCTCGGTTATGGAGACTCAACTCACTGTTCATCATCGTAGTATTAATAATTGGAACTTGAGAATGGTTGATGAAGGTGTTGGATATGAAGTTTCATGATCTCATTACGGATCGTGTCATCTTTGTATATGATTTTATGAAGTTTAAATTGTTGAAATAAAGAATTTTGTTAAAGAGCTTTTACGCAAAATAACTTTGATTATTGCTAAAACCATACCTTGAATACCTGAGCCTGCATTCCTGAGTTATCAGTTCTTATTTCGGTTAAGTCTTGTTGAGTACTTTTGTACTCAGGGTTCGTTGACCCTTGTTGCAGGTGAGCCTCATGAGCAGATCTGTTTTGGATCGTGCTGCATGACTATCGTTCGTTCTAACGATGAGAAGTAAATGTGTGGCCCTTAGGCAGGGCAGTTTCATTGTGTGTTTTGTATTATATTATAATGCCACTCCACTATTTCGTTTTGTAATAAACATCGAACCTAGTTGCGAGGTTTGAAACTACTGTTTTATAAATTATGTTATTGTAAGACTTCCGCTGTTTTTACTCTGGTGTAGATATTTGAATAAATGTTGTAATACTACAATGACTCTGTAACGTGATCCTGCTCGGAAATCGTGGATGATTCGGGGTTCCCCGAGGACACCCGACAGACTTCTTAAATTACTAGGAATATATGCATTGTTGTCAAAGGTCATTGGACAGTGACAAGTGCATGTGGGTCCTATAATTTAGGAGGTTCTGCCACAACGCCCCGCGCTCGTGCCAGCACGCCTCCGCCCGTGCCTATGTTTCGCCCGATCACGCGGGGCCCATGCCGCCCGAACATCGCCCGCGCCGCCAGACTACGCGTGAGGACCGCTCGGGCCCCCTCTCGCTTCCCACACGCATCTCATGTGCAACACCCGATCTATTTTTGAAACATCTAGATGCAACACTTGCAGCACATGTCTGACGACAGATGAAACACTTCAAACATGCTTCTGAAACACTTGCCAAAAAACACCTGAAAAATGCTTGAAAACAATTTTAAACATACGCAACATTCAGATAAAACATTTACAACATATGTGTGAAACATATGTAACATCAAGATAAACATACTTACAACATACGTCCAAAAATACAAATGAAACACTGAGAACAGACGCTTGCGTACAACCTTTGCAACATATACAACATCTAGATCTACTTTTACAACACATCTGAAACACTTACAACATATCTCTGAAACATCTAAAACACTTGAAACGTGCGCTTGCAACATACGCTTTTCACCCTTCTTCTGTACGACGCAGAGCAGAGCAGGAAACGACCGGTTCTGGCCAGCCGGCGACCAAGGATGGTGGCGTGGCCTAGCAGGGCCAGGTGCGCCTGTGCCTGGTCTGTGTCCGGCCAGCGATGGCCCCCTCTCCTGACTGTCTGGCCACGTGCAGTGCCCGAGCACCTGCACGCCTGCTGCTGGGTTGGCCAATCCAGCTAGCGGCATCGGCGAGTGGCCAGACTCGGGCGGCGGCTAGGAGGCTCGCCGGCTCGATGGAGGCGGCCACGACGAGCGGGCAGCACGGTGCGGCGGTGGAGAATGCCGCAAGGTGGAGTCGGGAAATGTCGCAGCGTCCAGGATTTTTAGAAGCCGTCGAAGGATCCAGTTAATTTGGTAGATGGGAGCAGGCTTGTTGAGCCGGTCCGTAGGCCCGTTAAGGTGGGTCCGGGCGGACAGACACCCTCGCCATAGCATTTCCTTGTTTTATTGTAGTTCTCGTTTGCCCAAGTACCTCCACTGTATCCATCTATACGTACAAACTCCCTAGTGCTATCACCGATCCCTGACACAAGGATACTGTTGTATCTCCTCTCTTTCTCTCTTTCTTTCTTTCTTTCTTTCTTTCTTTCTTTCTTTCAATCCTTTACGTGGCTGTGCAGTTTATGCCGACATAATAAGCGGGGAGCCTTGTTTTCTCTTGGTGAGCTTCGTTCCTCGAAAAAAAAATCATTATCCAAGAGTCTAACAAATTTGTTCGATTCCTTAGCCCTTTTGTACATTTAGTTTATGGATTATCTTGTACATTATCATGCAAATCAGTTGTTTCCTTTTTGCCGTAAAGCATCATCGGATTCATCACAATGCTGCTCATTTTTACTACATCCACTGTTGCCATCATCCATTGGAGCCTCAAACATTTCCAAACAAATTATGGAACCATAAACTGCTAATATCATGCCCGCTAGCCACGCCTTTCTACTGCACTGCTGTCAACCATGTTCTAACCATGTTTATTTCCAGTTGTGACCAACATCTTGTGAGGGAAAAAGCTGAACGATGTTTCTTACATGAAGGATATCAAAAGCAGATACATTTTTCATGATTTGGTCATAATCTTAACCACCTAAAGCTATTTCTCCCTATGTCACTGCTATAGAACGAAGACTTCATATTTGAGCCACGTTAGTTGGAATCGACACGTTCAGTTTGGTTATTTCCACTTTGGTCGACACCAATGGTGAAATTGGTGATGGCAAAATTTTTTGGCTACGAACATGGGTAAAGCAGATCGGTGAGGTTAGGGCTACAGGGAGGAGACATAGAAACATGGCAAGATGTAGGCCCCGTTTAGAGCCCAGGATTCTTATAGAAATTTTACAGAAAACAATTCATTTTCACATGAAAAACACAAGAAGCAGAAAAACAATCTTCTAAGACATTGGCGTGCCTCGATTATATGGGCATGCCTGCCATAGACGCATTTCACTGATTTCTACTACTACATAAAACTTAACCAGGCCAAATAGATTAACAGAGGCAGGCAAACCATCCGCCTCGTCCAAAGGTCATGGTTAATCCAGACCTATATAGACGGTTGTTTTGTCCGTCCCGGTTAATAGATTAATGGATCAGTTAATCCCATTAACCGATTAATCGAGATGGGCGAACTGGCAACTTTGGAGAGTCGAATCCACGACCTACCACTCAACACTGCCACGTCTCTACCACTGCACCACATACTCATTCATGTCTATATATAATATGCTATCTTTTTATATCAATATTTTATAATTTTATATTGAATATTTTGGCTACTAAATGAACATAAATGAAAAACTTTTAGCTACAAAGTTTTAAATCTTGTCATGTACTACAACTTTGATATATGATGTATCTCCCTCAGAGATAGTTTGAAAAATTCAAAAATTGAGTCTCAAAACATTTGAATTTCAAACACATATTTGACACTCTAGATGACTTTAAATCAAAAACTTGTCAATATCAAATATATAGATTAGAGCGGCCACTAGAACTTCGGTATTAACTATGTGAACATTTGAGATCATTTAGGGATTCTAAATTTTAAAATTTATAACCTTTGACCACATAGTTGGGACTCTAAACATCTTTAAATTCAAAAAATTTCAACTACAAAATTGTAGATCCTATTGAGAACTATAAATTTTGTATAGACCATGTCAATATCTAAGATCGTTAATAATTTTAAATTTTAAATTTTAAAATCCGTGCACTCACAACAATATTTTCGAACCCTAAACAGTTTCAATTCAAAAACTTTTCAACTACAAAGATATAGATCTCGTCGAGAGCTACAATTTTGATATAAAGTTTGTCTTTATTCGAGTCCATAAAAAAGTTATGCATTATTTTTTGTTGCAATCACAAACTGAGACAGACATGTTAAGACACATGCCTTCGAAAATCGATTTACGGAGGCGGACGCTTATAATGACTGCCTTCGAAAATAATCGATTAATCGAGGCAGTTGGCTTACGTTACCTATCTCGGTTAATCAATTAACGGATGCGATTGTCGTAAGGCAACCGTCTCGTTTAATCGTGGATTACGTTATGCGGCACGCCTCTGTTACCCTCCATTAATGATTAACCAAGGCGGTCATGGGCTTGCGGCTCGGGGCGGACGAGGCTGCACCGGATCACTGAGCAGGCCGTCGGATATGTGGCGGCTTCACAGTCGTGGGCGCAGGGGTCGCAGGTGTCGCGTCGCATCCGGCTACAGCACAACAGTGGCGGCTTGGCAAGGTCGTCTGGCGGCGGTTCCTTGGACCTAGACGAGCTGGGAGTTAGGCGTCGTGCGCGGGCGGCGGTTCTCTCGAGCGAGACGAACGGGGCGGGGGCTGCGGTTCCTTTTGAGGAGACGAGCGGGGCGGGGTATTTAGCAGGACAGTTAATTACGAAGAGGGGAGGCTTTGTGGGAAACGTTTTTTTTCGAGCGACGCGATTAGGAGAGGCAGGCCGATTAATTTTGCGGAGACGGTAACATTTGTGTCGGTGTTTCGAGTAAACACCAACTAGTAAATTTGTATTATTGCACGTTGGGCCTGGATGGTGTGCTAAAAGACACAAGATTTATACTAGTCGGGCAGAATGTCCCTACATCCAGTTCGTGGCTGCTGCTCGTGTTATTAGCACCGAAAAGTTCATAGTAGGGGTTACAAACGGTCGAGAGAGGGACTGGTCCCAAGTCTCTGATGGAAAGGTTGAAAGGGTGCTAAGAGCTTGGTTGCTGCTCAGCTGTGTGTTATGTGATGTGTGGTGTCTTGAATCGATCTGTCCCCTTAGTGGGGTGTCCGGCCTTCCCTTTTATAGACCAAGGGGAAGCAAGGATTATAGATGGTAGGCGCCCACAACACTGTTGGATGTCAGATGCACGTGGGAGGTTGTGTTGTCTTCTTCGGGTATGACAGACGTCGGCGCCTACCACACTGTTGATACCTGGAGACATGCAAGGGGTTTTACCATGTTCTCCTGGTACGGTTGATGCCGGCGCCCACAACACTGTTGATACCCAGAGGCATATGGGGGGAGCCTTACCGTATGGGAGTTAATGGCACCCACAATACTGTAGGGAAAATGTCAGCGCCTACAACACTGCTTAGGTTCTGACGTGTCAGGGAGGTCGTAGAGTGCTATTTCTGTAGGTGTACAGGGTACGGACCCTGGTATTGCGGTTTGACTTGTGCGCCCTACCTTACTTTCTCCATCCATTTCCTGGTCCTTACCGAGCGGGCGTCCCCGGTCGGTTGGTCCTAGTCGACTCTGATCACGCCAATTGGAGAAGAGCAGTGAGCAGGGGTTTGGCGCATCCCCGATCGAAGACGTGGGTCGAAGTCAGAAGTAGTGCTTTGGCCAGGCCTTTCGGTCGCAGAGGCCGTCCGAAGGCGAGCTGGAGACCGAAGCGAGCGCTCCGGTCGAAGAGGTGGGCCAGAGGTGGAAAACGGGTGCCATTCTTCCTTGGCCAGACCTTCTGGTCGGTGATTGGATCACCCTTCTGGCCCGTCGTTTAGATAACTAGGCCGGCCCACGAGTTGCGCGTTGTCTACTTGGGCCGAGCCTTTATTGGGAAGCCGGTCCGCGAGGGACCCCGGGTTTATGAACCCGACAGGAGCCCCCGAGCCCCCGGGCGATTTGAGTAGAATCATCTGGGGGATTTTTGTCTTGACGGCGGGTGCACGCGAGCGCACCCATGGGTGTAGTCCCCGAGCCTCGGGGCGATTCGGGCAGAATTATCTGGGGGGGTTCGTGTTGCTAGCGGGGGAGGTTTTTGTTTCGTCAGTGGGTGCGCGTGAGTGCACCCGCGGGTGTAGCCCCCGAGCCCCTAGGCGATTCAGGCAGAATCGTCTAGGGGTGTTTGTTTTAGCGGGTGTGTGTGTGTGTGTCTTTTAGTTTGAGATGGAGTTGTCAACCAAGGCGTCATTATGTAGCCAAGGTGGTTAGTTTTTAGGGATCGGGTGAGGTAGAGCTCATGGATCCTGGTGTCGATGCGCGCTATGGGATCGGGCGAGGTAGTTAGTTTAGGGATCGGACGAGACGAAGCTCGCGGGTCCTGGCGTCGGTGCGCATCGTGGGATCGGGCGAGTCGAAGTCGTGGATCCTAGCCTCGGTGCAGCCCGCATAGCCGAGGCAGTTAGTTTAGTTAGTTTAGGGATCGGGCGAGCCAGAGTTCATGGATCCTGATGGGGCGAGTTTGGGGTCGCAGACCCAAGCATTTTTGGTGTGCAGTCAAAGCGTAGCCGAGGGATGGGGCGAGTTTGGGGTCGCAGACCTAGGCGTTTGGTGTGCAGTCGAAGCATAGCCGGGGGATGGGGCGAGTTCAGGGTCGCAGACCTAGGTGTTATGGGGTCTTGAGCCCCCAAGCTCCGTTGGGCATTGGTAGGGATCGATTTGAGTTGTGTGCGTTATCCTGTCCTCTGTTTCTCACAACCGGAGGGGCTGAGCTTTGTCGCTTGCCTCGATCGCTCGGGCTCGAGTGACGCGCTCGGTGAGCTCGCTAACGGGTATGATTGAGTGGAATCCGGGTCCATCGTTCATGGTGGGGGTGGCATAGCCCTCTTGTGACATTCCACTGCTCCTTTACCTATAGCCCGGCAGATGCCTGGGTCGTTCCGAAGACCGACCCGAGTGGCCTACTGGCCTCCCCTTGATATAGATTCTGTGGGCTTGGCGAGAGGTTTAGGATCGAACAAGAAGGTTGAGATGACACTGTCTGCTTTGGGGCAGACTGGGCGAGGGCTGCATGGGGCTCATCTATGTTTTCTCTCCTAGCTCTGTTTGACGTGGGGCGGCCTCGAGCCCTTCGTAGGCCGGCCTTTGAACCCAGGTCGATCGTTGCTCATGTTTGAATGAGGCAACTGCCACTTCGTGACGCAACACAGAGCGTTGTGATGCATTTCGCCGCATGTGCGATGCTTTAGTTCCCGAGCCCCCAGGCGATTCAGGGCCCGAATCGTTTGGGGGGCACGGGCATATGGAATGAATGCGTGTATGAATGTATGAATGATTATATATAAAGAAATAGCTAGGGTCGGTAGTGTTACCTTGATGACTCGAGTGATGGGGTTTGAAGAGCTCCAGTCGGAAATGTCCGACCGGGACCCGTGCTCGTTGTTCATGATGGAGTTGGCATGGCCTACATGGGGCGTCCCTTTGCTCCTTACCTGTCTCTTGGTATTTTCCTGAGCCATTCGATCAACTTAGGAAGTCCGATGGTCTCTCCTAGCAGAGATCCTATTGTTTGGGTTTTTTCAAGTACAGCCTGGGAAGGCAGGGGGCCGCCTATGAGTGGTGGTGCTTTGGTTCCTGTGTCCGGTGTGCGGTAGTGGTGGGCCATACCCAGGCCACATCCTATCTAACCAGGCACCGTTCCATCCGTCAGTATGCGTCCCATCGGTCAGGGCGCGTCCTGTAACACCTCGGGTGTTAGCCTTGCATAACTTGACTTGCATAGCATGAGCATGATCATAAAGCATTCATAAACAAGCATTTACAATTAAAACATTTGATTGAAACATCTGCAACATTTGCTTGTTATCGCATGTTTCATTAACATATGCAACCTTTCTCGTTATTTCATGTCTCCATGTGTATATGCATATGATCATGAGTGGACACATGTACTTGGTTAATATGAGTCACCAAAATATTTTGGCAATGCTTAGGTTCACAAATGGAACATGGTTCATGAATGTCATTTTCCATGATCAAGTCCTTAAGTCATGTTTCATGTGATTACTTTAAATGGCCCTATGAGTGACTACTACATTAAATGATTGAATGACCTTGCAAATTGCTTAGACATGTTTAGAGTATCTTTATGAACAACTTTGATATTCATGGTTAGGGGTAAGAAGGTCATTAAGCCATGCTTTGATGTGTATCATCATTTAAAAGTGACATGTTTGACTAAAGTTGAACTAGGTGTTAGAGACCTTGCATGGAGGAGATCACTAAAGCAAAGTTGTAGTGTTTGACATAAGGAACAACTTTTATTTTTGGGTCACTAACTGATTCAGCTCCTAACATGTGTGAAATTGGACCACAAAAATCAGAAAAATCAGCATTTCATGACTTAACAAAAATTTCTAAGTCATTGATTGACTGACAGACTGATAGGCCTACCTTGGGGGTGATTTTACTCAGCAACGGTTGAGAATTAGAGCATGATCCTTGAACGAAAGTTGTAGCTGGTACATTAGACTTCAACTTTTATGTACTAAGTTTTCGTTGAAAGCCAATGGTCATGAAGTTTTAATCGTTGCAAAACCAGCTGTCAGACATCATGGCGCGAGACTGAATGAAGCTTCGGTGGCCGACCGGCTTTAGGCATCGCGCGCCGCATGGAGGCCGCGACGGCCGCACGTCGCCGGCGCTCTACCCAGCGCGGCCAAGGCAGGCAGACACGTGCCTTTAACTCGCCCACGTTCGCCCGCTCCTGTCCGTGCCCTCATTTCACATTTCCCGGCTCTCCTTCGCCATTCGCAGCGCCAGCAGCAGCCGCCGAGCTCCCGCACCTCCGCCGTCGCCATAGCCATGCGCAAGCTCGCGCCGAGCCGCCCTTTCGCCACCGCAGAAGCATCACTGTCTTCCCAGCGACTCCCTGCGCCAGCCAGTGCCCGTGGTTCAAGCTCGGTAAGCGCCAGCGCCGTGCAGCGCCTCGCTGGAGCTCCGCCGCTAGCCCCGTCACCGTGGCCACATCGGCACCGTCCACTGCAGGCCACGCTAGCACGCTAGATAGTTTCCCCATAGCTTAGTTGTGCTCATCCGAGCTCTAGGTCGAGTCGCCGCAGCTTCCTCCGGCATGCCGCCATTGTCCCGCCTCGCCGAGCCGCCATAGCCGCCGTCGTCGTCATCAGCGTCGATGATAGGGCCAGCCAAGTGGTTCAATAGATGCGCTAGGTCACATAGATCACGTCGTGAAGACCTCACCGCCGGCAACCTTGCCGTCGGCAAGCTCTAGCCACGTCCGTAGAGTGGCGCCGCCGGCCCTGTTTCGTCTCGATGACATGTGGGTCCAACTGACGTGTAGGTCCCACCGGTCAGCGACAGAAGAAGAGAAAGCTAGTTCATTCTTTTTAGACTTAAATCCTGATTTCATGTGTTTTGTTATTTTTAGATCTTCAGTCTGGTAACTTCAAAAATTGTGAAATAAATTTGGTTGTGTTCCTTAGGAAGTGTAGTATTTAGGAAAAATATATTCTGGACATTTACAGTAGAATTTTTGGGAGATTTAAATAGAGATTTGAAATGTATTTTTGAATGCATGCAAATTTATTTATTTTATATCTAGAGTTCCTGTGCTCCAAAAATTATATCTAGAGTTCCTGTGCATGTGTAGATTTATAGTTATAGATTTTTCTTTTATAAATAGTTAATCCTTGTATGAATTTTTATAAATTATTTATGAATCCAAAATTCATGAAATTTGTTGGGGGTAATCCTAGTACCATAAGGATGCTAAAAAAATAGGAAATCTGTTGCTTGACACTTTTCCCTAGGGTTTTCTATTTATGCTATTTTAAGCCTTGCTGCCTTATCATTTTTGTATAGGATGTTCTACTTGGTAAAATGACATGAAATTTTTATAGTAGTCCTTTGATAGCATTAGTAAGGCACTGTAAATTTTTGAGAATTTATGAAGTAAATCTAATATGTGTTTATTATTTAACCTAGATATCTAAATAAAATAATAAAGGCATTTAAATAAATAGTTTGAACTTCACCATTTTATTATCTAAAATGTATTTGGTATGCTTACACTGTTGGTAGATTCTATGTTGTCAAATTTGGAATGATTACATGAAGTAGAAGTAGCGTTACTTTATATTGCATGTTGAATAGTTTCCGGACAGATTCTGTAGGTTGAGGAGTTGCATGTTGAAACTGATGTGTGCTGTAAAAATGGTTAATAACAAAGTTGTAGAGAATTTGATAAGCTTTCTAGAAAGTCTAGGATCACTGAATTTGAATTAGTAGAACTCTAGTTATGAGTGAAACAAGTAGCTACTGTTTTGTGGCATAATCGATGCATTGTGGAAATAGTTAATTAAATAATCGAGAAGAGATATGCACCTACTCAATAAACATGATGCACTTGTTAACATTTATGCATTCGTAATACTTATGCCATACTCATGCATCTAGGATCGGAGGAAGAGATCACGTTGCTGGAATTCGAAGAAGCAGAGGAAGGGAATCAGCAGGAGGATCCGCAAGCCGCAGCTCCCGAAGGCGTGGAGCAGAACCCTGAAGAGCTTCCGAAGTGTCCTGACCACCGCCCTACTTCCTTTCTACGTGGTAAGCCCCAGAGCATTATAAGTCTCCCAGTAATTTACAAATGTTTACTTACGTACTTATGATTGATGCATTAGGTTACAAGAGTTGAATGGAACCACTTGATGCATGTAAATTCCTTGTCTAGATATTAACCCGTTAACCGGTATAGGTCTAGGAACGAATATATGCTTAGCCATGCTTAGACCGGTAGAAGTCGGGTGATGTCCTATCACCTACGAGATATAGGGGGATACCGGAGCACGGTTGTCTATATCTACCATCATGGAACAGAACCATGTGGTAAAAGTAAATCAAGACTGGACGGGAGGTCGATAGAGAAACAACAAGACATGGAGGTCTTGGGTGTGGATCTATCCCCGTCTATGTCGGTTAAGGACCGTACCGTTGTTGGAACTTCTGACAAGATTGAACGCATGCCTCTCACTTAGCTGGCCGGATAACTCGTTCCGACCGCGAAGCCGAGTAATTCAACTCAGGCCGGGACCCGTTCTGTTGTGTGCTCCTTCTGGGGAACGATCAGACTGAGCCCAAGGATAGGCTTGGCCTGAGCATCCTAGCATCTGGTGTTCCAAATTGTGCGGCGCGGTACGGACCCGTGAAATGTGTACCGGAGTTGTATCAAAGGTGACCTAAGGCTATCATGGCTGGTAGACCTGGGTTTGTGTTAGGAATAAATTCCCAGCTGGTTGAAATCGATTCGAATCGCCGTCTCTCCCGGATAGTGAGAAACTTGACTAGCTCCAACATCATAGTAACTGTGTTATGAAACATGATGGTTCGGATGAATATGGAATTACAATACCTGCCATGGTTACTATTGTATGCTTCTAAATGATATACCACATGTTTGGCACAGGATAGTTTGCGAATCTAGAAATGGATAGTTATAATTAACTTGATAAAGGAATCATAATTGTACAATGGGTCAATTGCCTTTTACGCAAAATGTGGTCAAGTTACGTCCACTTATACAGCCTTGCATAATCCTTGGAGTCATTTTATTTTTGATTCATGACGGGTAAGTCTAGCTGAGTACCTTCTCGTACTCAGGGTTTATTTTCCCATTGTTACAGATGGCACTGTGTATCATGGTTA
Organism: Miscanthus floridulus; assembly: GCF_019320115.1. NCBI lineage: Eukaryota > Viridiplantae > Streptophyta > Magnoliopsida > Poales > Poaceae > Miscanthus > Miscanthus floridulus. The sequence goes on along the minus strand of NC_089596.1, from coordinate 72,963,148 downwards.
TTGCAAGAGTTGCTTCTATCCCGCTGTGGATGAGGAGTAAGCTTTGGGAAGGCTTCTTTATTAATTCCTATCTTTGCTTTTGTGGACCGTGATCTTACTTGGTACTGTATCAAACTATGTTGGAAACTTTATCTTCAAACTTATTTGCTTCCGCTTTATTTATCAAACTCGGTTTGTAATAACTTTTATTCGTACTCTGATGACGAAATGTATCTGTGAACTTTATGTAATATGTGGCATGTATGTTGAATCATGTACGATCTTGGTTGTTGTAAATCGTTTATCTGGGTTCAAGTATGACAGTGTAACCACTTGCGGGCTGCCATTGTACTTGTACTCTTATAAATTGGTCGGTTCTGCGACAGCTGGCATCAGAGCAAGATTCAACATTAATTGTCACAAGTGTATTTAAAACAAAAGTTTTTGTTTTCCAAAAATCCTTCTCTAGCAACTAATAGTTATTTAATAGGTATTTGAAATCTAAAGTGTGCCAATGATCACTTTCCTTATGCCCAAATTAAGGACTATTAGGTGGCTATTTAAGTACTAACATGGGGGTTTTTACTTCGTCGTCCATACGGCGTGCTATTGTATGGATGCCATTCACTTGAGTGGTAATGTATGGATCAAATGCCTCTACGCCAAGGTAAGATGATAAGTGACATGACCGCAAGATGTAAGCGTGCGGTCGGGAAGAGTTAGCTTTGGTACGGCTATGTATGCATGCTTGCATGTGTATATGGTACGTATTTAATTGTGGGTTTAAATTATTGTCGGGTAGATTGATACGGAAGTATATGTATGGGTATACATATATGGAAGTATTTACAATTACATTCTGCATATTCATTATGGGTTTAGGGCTGAAATGAAATCTTATGCAGGAACACTAACAACGAAACGTGTAGCTCAGCTAGTTACGCTATTTATGAGAGAACGTATGTATTGCACCGTGTCTACCGTTAGAAACAAATTTTTCCTAAGTTTGTGAGGACGTACGAAACGAGCATGCATCATGATAATTATCAGTCACATAATTACATTGTTCCTCCCCTTATAAAATTCTTACTCGGTTATGTAACTCTTATCCATTATGGCATTGTCTCACCAAAGGATACATGTTAACGGTGCAGATGGCATGCACCAAGCAGACTGCTCGCAAGTCCACCGGAGCAGAGCTCCTAGATGTCTGCTTGCTCCACGTACCCGTCAACGTCACACATTCCTTGGAGAGTTTGGGATGCCTACACTCTTATGGAGAGTGCTCATCTATGTAGGCTATCCTGATGGAATGGAACCCCGCTACTTCTGGGCGAATGAGCAGTTGGGAGAAGGTCTCTTAGTTACTGTGGAGGCCATTGTTCATCCCCGAGGTGACGATTTTGAGTGGATAGGTTGGTGTTATGAGTCCACTGGTAGGACTGCTGAAGAAGCAGCTGGCAGAGCAGCCTTTGGGATCCTGAGGGATATCATGGATCGTTTTCCTCAGGAGCTGGCAGCCGCCTTGGCTAGAGTCTTTCTGAGGGATAACCCCTCCACTGACTCATGGCAGCAGGCAAGAGGAAGATCTTTGGAGATTAGTGCAGCAGAAGGGCAGAACAGTGATAACCCTTCCATGAGCGCCATGTTCGCAATGATGAGAGTGTTAGATGGAGTAGAAGGTAGCCTCAGACGAGTGTCTGGTGCTCTTGGTCATGCCCACGAGGACCGACGTCAGCTTCAGAGGGAGCACGATGTCGAGATTGATAGGCTCACAGAAGAGATGACTTGGTTAACTCACCAAAGGAATGCGGCCTGGACCAGGGAAAATGTTCTGAGAGCTCGACAGTTCGAGCTGGGGCAGCAGCTGGCCAATGCGGAAGAATACAACAATAATCTACATGAAGAGGTTCATCTACTAAACAACCAGCTCCACCCTTATGTCCCACCTAGAGCCGTAGAGATGGATCTAGAAGGGTACGAGGAAGAAGAAGAAGAAATGGAGCCTGAAGAAGAAGTGGAACCTGAGGAAGGAGATGATCCTACATCTGACCTCGATAGTGATCATGATGAGGATTAGATCGCTTAGCACTTAGTGGAAGGTCTAATGTATCACCTTTATTCATGTAATGGACCTATAGTTCAAAATTGGCATTAGTAACCCGACTATCATGTAATGTTGATTAATCGCACGTTTGGATGAACATCAATGCAATTCCAGTCCTTTGTCGGTAATCACGATTTAAACTTGCATGCGTTATGAGCGCGATGAGTGGTCAAATTGGGGATGTCATGTTGCGAGAATGAATTGTTATGCCTCTGTTTTTATTGTGATTTTGAGAATTTTCTCCAGTAATTTCAGTTGGCATGAGTACCTAATTCATCTGCAATCTCTTGACATCAACCAATAATCGCTTATTGTTGCAACATCGCAGATGACGCGCACCCGTGTTGGAGCTGGTGGCAGCTAGGATGGCAACCATGACGACTTGCCACCCCCACCGCTGCCGTCTGCTCAGGAGTTCTTTACCCAGTTCCTAGGGAGCCAAAGGACAATGGAGGAAGCTTTGCGCCTTATTGCGCAAAACACTGCTCGTGGCCACCCACATCAACCAGGGGCCGAGCTAAATCAGCACAGTACATTCAAGGAGTTTCTGGATACGAAGCCTCCAATCTTCAAGGTGGCTGAGGAACCACTGCAAGTCGATGAGTGGCTGAATACCATTGAGCAGAAATTCCGTCTGCTGAGGGTCACGGAGCATCTGAAAGCAGAGTATGCTTCTCATCAATTGCAAGGACCAGTAGGGATCTGGTGGACACATTTCCTGTCATCCTTGCCTGCTAATGCGTGAGTTACCTGGGAACAGTTCAAGCTGGCTTTTAGGGGACACCATATTCCCCTAGGCCTGATGCGCATGAAAGCAGCCGAATTTATGAGGCTCACTCAAGGAACAAAGTCACTCACAGAATATATGCACGCATTCAACAACTTGTCAAGATATGCTCCAAGTTTTGTGGATACCGAGGAGAAAAAGATAGAAAGTTTCAAGCGAGGTTTGGGTACTAAACTAATGAAGACTATGGCAAATTCTAGGTGTGCCACGTACAATGAGTTTATTAGTGATGCCTTGACCCAAGAAAACCACAACAACATGCATGCGGTTGCCAAGGGTCGCAAGAAAGCATATGAGGCCGGTGCATCCGGATCCTTCCAATCAAAAGCGCCTATCACATCTAGGCCACAATTCCGTCCACCTGCACCTAAGTTTAGGCCTCCACCACTTAAAGCTCAGAATAACAGGCCACAGAAACCATTTCGTAAGGCATTCACTATTGCCCTACCAAAAGGAAATGGCAATCAGGACAGCTCCACCGGATTCAGAAGTAATCAACCATGTTTCAACTGCAACCAACTAGGTCATTGGTCCAAGGAGTGCCCCCACCCCAAGAGGAATGGCAACCCAAATCAGAACAATCAGAGGTAGGTGAATGCCAGGGCACGTCAAGGACAAGTGCATTATACCGCTGTGGAGGAAGTGCCCACCGGAGAAGTTGTCACGGCTGGTATGTTTCTCATCAACAAGCATCCTGCTATTATTTTATTTGATTCAGGAGCTTCTCATTCATTTATGAGTCAAGCATTTGCATCTAGACATGATCAAGAAATAATTGAAGTAAGCAAAGGGGGTTTTAACATAAGTTCAGCAGGGGGAACTGTTACTACCAAAAAGATAGTCAAAAATGTACTCATCTCCATACAAGGGAGGGAGTATACAACAGATTTGATAATATTGCCCGGGTTATCGATAAGTGTAATCTTAGGCATGAATTGGATGAAGGATCATGGTATTCTTATTGACACTAGCACCCATACTATTATGTTGAGAGAACCCACGGGAGGGAATGCTTTTCTAGTACCACTCTCCCACGATTTCAAACCCCAACATTTAGCCTGTGCTATCCAAACCACCACAATATGTGATATCCCCATGGTTTGTGAGTTTCTGGATGTATTCCTAGAAGAATTACCAGGTCGACCACCGGATAGGGATGTGGAATTTAAGATCGAGTTAGTGCCAGGTACCGCACCCATATCCAGGAGGCCCTATAGAATGCCACCCAATGAGTTAGCAGAACTTAAGGTTCAATTGCAAGATCTGTTGGACAAGGGTCTTATCCAACCTAGCTCATCTCCATGGGGATGTCCAGCCTTGTTTGTGAAAAAGAAGGATAAGTCACTGAGAATGTGTGTAGATTACAGACCACTCAATACTGTGATCATCAAGAACAAATATCCATTACCCCGCATCGACATTTTGTTCGATCAGCTAGCGAAGGCAAAGGTATTCTCCAAAATTGACTTGAGATCAGGCTACCATCAGATAAAGATCAGACCGGAGGATATACCTAAAACTGCTTTCTCTACTAGGTACGGCTTATACGAGTATTTGGTTATGTCTTTCGGACTAACAAATGCTCTAGCCTACTTCATGTACCTGATGAACTCGGTATTCATGCCCGAACTTGACAAGTTCGTGGTCATGTTTATCGATGACATATTGATTTATTCAGAAAATGAGTCAGATCATGAAGAGCATTTGAGGATTGTCCTATCCAGACTGAGGGAGCATAAGCTATATGCCAAGTTTAGCAAATGTGAATTTTGGTTGAGCAAAGTACCTTTCTTATGTCACATTTTATCAAGAGATGGAATCTCTGTAGACCCATCAAAAGTACAAGAGGTCATGGATTGAAAAGCCCCAACTTCGGTTCATGAAGTTCGGAGTTTTCTAGGGTTAGCAGGATACTATCGTCGGTTTATTCCAGATTTCTCAAGGATAGCTAAGCCTATGACCAGACTACTTTAGAAAGATGAGAAGTACAAATGGACACCAGAATATGAAACAGCTTTTCACACCCTCGGAACTTTGTTGACTACCGCACCTGTGCTAGCGCAACCAGACATTAAAAAGCCTTTTGATGTATTTTGTGATGCATCGGGAATAGGTTTAGGATGTGTGCTTATGCAAGAAGGAAGAGTAATTGCATATGCTTCTCGGCAATTGAGAAAACATGAAGTCAACTACCCTACACATGATTTGGAACTTGCAGCCGTTGTCCATGCATTAAAGATATGAAGACATTACTTGTTGGGCAATGTATGTCATATCTATACTGACCACAAAAGCCTCAAGTATATCTTTACCCAGCCTGAGCTGAACATAAGACAACGAAGATGGTTAGAATTGATTAAGGACTACAATTTAGAAGTGCATTACCATCCAGGTAAAGCTAATGTAGTAGCCGATGCACTTAGTCGGAAGTCCCATTGCAACACTGTGGAAGCATTGTTGGAAGATGGATTCAACTTGTTACATCCTGCTGTACTACACAATATCACAATCAGTTGTTCACTTGAGGGCAAAATCATAGAGCTATAGCAGACAGATGTAGGAATAAGTCACATCAAGAGAAAAATGCAAGAGCAAGAAACCAAACATTTTAGATTGGATGAAAGAGGTGTATTATGGTTTGAGGACCGGTTAGTGGTACCAAAAGACCGTGAGCTAAGGAATCAAATTTTAGATGAAGCTCACTCATCCAAATTGTCTATCCATCCGGGTAGTAGTAAAATGTATCAAGATTTAAGAACCTATTTTTGGTGGACTAAGATGAAGAAAGAGATCGCAGCCTATGTTGCTAGGTGTGATAACTGTAGTAGAGTGAAAGCCATCCATATGAAAACTGCTGGATTACTTCAGCCATTGCCTATTCCAGGATGGAAATGGGAGGAAATCAGCATGGACTTTATCACAGGCCTTCCAATGATGCCACAAGGTCATGATTCAATATGGGTAATTATTGATCGTCTCACCAAGTCAGCACATTTTGTACCAGTTCACACGACATATCACGTGGGGAAATACTCTGAGTTATATGTTTCCCAGATCGTGAGATTGCATGGAGTACCTAGGACTACAATCTCAGATCGAGGACCACAATTCATAGCTTGTTTCTGGGAGCACTTACACCAGGCCTTGGGAACCAAGCTAATCAGAAGTTCAGCTTATCATCCGCAAACTTTAGGATAGACAGAGCGAGTGAACCAAATCCTAGAAGATTTACTTAGAGCTTGTGTTATATCTTCAAAAGGTTCATGGGAGAAATGGTTACCTTTAGCTGAATTCTCCTATAACAATAGTTATCAAGCGAGTATCAAAATGGCTCCATTTGAAGCCTTGTATGGCAGAAAATGTAGAACTCCTTTGAACTAGATTGAGCCCGATGAAAGGAGATACTTTGGTATTGACTTTGTCAATGAAGCCGAAGAGCAAGTATGTATCATCCAACAACATATGAAGGCAGCTCAATCAAGACAAAAGAGTTATGCCGACAAAAGAAGAAGACCACTGACTTTTGAAGTGGGTGACTATGTATACTTGAGAGTATCACCCATGAAAGGTGTGAAAAGATTTGGGATGAAAAAGAAGCTTTCACCAAGATATGTAGGGCCATACAAAATTTTGGAACAAAAAGGAAATGTTGCGTATAAGTTACAACTTCCACCAGAGATGAGTGCAATATTTAATGTGTTCCATGTTTCTCAGTTAAAGAAATGTCTTCGAGTACCTGAAGAAGCTATTGTACCCACCAACGTGCAGCTTCAATCGGATTTGACCTATGAATAAAAGCCAATTCGAGTATTAGAGGAGATGGAGAGAGTAACAAGGAGTAAGATTATTAAGTTCTATAAGGTGGTGTGGAACAATCATAGTGAACAAGATGCTACATGGGAGAGAGAAGATTATTTACGAGAAGTTTATCCCGCCTTTTTTCCAAGAATGGTAGGTCTTGCAAATCTCGGGACGAGATTTTTATAAGGGGGAGGGGCTGTAACACCTCGGGTGTTAGCCTTGCATAACTTGACTTGCATGGCATGAGCATGATCATAAAGCATTCATAAACAAGCATTTACAATTGAAACATTTGATTGAAACATCTGCAACATTTGCTTGTTATCGCATGTTTCATTAACATATGTAACCTTTCTCGTTATTTCATGTCTCCATGTGTATATGCATATGATCATGAGTGGACACATGTACTTGGTTAATATGAGTCACCAAAATATTTTGGCAATGCTTAGGTTCACAAATGGAACATGGTTCATGAATGTCATTTTCCATGATCAAGTCCTTAAGTCATGTTTCATGTGATTACTTTAAATGGCCCTATGAGTGACTACAACATGAAATGATTGAATGACCTTGCAAATTGCTTAAACATGTTTAGAGTATCTTTATGAACAATTTTGATATTCATGGTTAGGGGTAAGAAGGTCATTAAGCCATGCTTTGATGTGTATCATCATTTAAAAGTGACATGTTTGACTAAAGTTGAACTAGGTGTTAGAGACCTTGCATGGAGGAGATCACTAAAGCAAAGTTGTAGTGTTTGACATAAGGAACAACTTTTATTTTTGGGTCACTAACTGATTTAGCTCCTAACATGTGTGAAATTGGACCACAAAAATCAGAAAAATCAGCATTTCATGACTAAATAAAAATTTCTAAGTCATTGATTGACTGACAGACTGACAGGCCTACCTTGGGGGTGATTTTACTCAGCCATGGTTGAGAATTAGAGCATGATCCTTGAACGAAAGTTGTAGCTGGTACATTAGACTTCAACTTTTATGTACTAAGTTTTCATTGAAAGCCAATGGTCATGAAGTTTTAATCGTTGCAAAACCAGCTGTCAGGCATCATGGCGCGAGACTGAATGAAGCTTTGGTGGCCGACCGGCTTTAGGCATCGCGCGCCACGTGGAGGCCACGACGGCCGCGCATCGCCGGCGCTCTGCCCAGCGCGGCCAAGGCAGGCAGACACGCGCCTTTAACTTGCCCACGTTCGCCCGCTCCTGTCCACGCCCTCATTTCACATTTCCCGGCTCTCCTTCGCCGTTCGCAGCGCCAGCAGCAGCCGCCGAGCTCCCGCAGCTCCGCCGTCGCCATAGCCATGCGCAAGCTCGTGCTGAGCCACCCTTTCGCCATCGCAGAAGCATCACTGTCTTCCCAGCGACTCCCTGCGCCAGCCAGTGCCCGCGGTTCAAGCTTGGTAAGCGCCAGCGCCGTGCAGCGCCTCGCCGGAGCTCCACCGCAAGCCCCGTCACCATGGCCACATCGGCACCATCCACTGCAGGCCACGCTAGCGCGCTAGATAGTTTCCCCGTAGCTCAGTTGTGCTCGTCCGAGCTCTAGGTCGAGTCACCGCAGCTTCCTCCGGCATGCCGCCGTTGTCCCGCCTCGCCGAGCCGCCATAGCCGCCGCCGTCGTCATCAGCGTCGATGATAGGGCCGGCCAAGTGGTTCAATAGATGCGCTAGGTCACGTAGATCATGTCGTGAAGACCTCACCGCCGGCAACCTCACCGTCGGCAAGCTCTGGCCGCGTCCGTAGAGTGGCGCCGCCGGCCCTGTTTTGTCTCGATGACATGTGGGTCCAACTGACGCGTAGGTCCCACCGGTCAGCGACAGAAGAAGAGAAAGCTAGTTCATTCTTTTCAGATTTAAATCCTGATTTCACGTGTTTTGTTATTTTTAGATCTCCAGTCTGGTAACTTCAAAAATTGTGAAATAAATTTGGTTGTGTTCCTTAGGAAGTGTAGTATTTAGGAAAAATATATTCTGGACATTTACAGTAGAATTTTTGGGAGATTTAAATAGAGATTTGAAATGTGTTTTTGAATGCATGCAAATTTGTTTATTTTATACCTAGAGTTCCTGTGCTCCAAAAATTATATCTAGAGTTCCTGTGCATGTGTAGATTTATAGTTATAGATTTTTCTTTTATAAATAGTTAATCCTTGTATGAATTTTTATAAATTATTTATGAGTCCAAAATTCATGAAATTTGTTGGGGGTAATCCTAGTACCATAAGGATGCTAAGAAAAATAGGAAATCTGTTGCTTGACACTTTTCCCTAGGGTTTTCTATTTATGCTATTTTAAGCCTTGCTGCCTTATCATTTTTGTATAGGATGTTCTACTTGGTAAAATGACATGAAATTTTTATAGTAGTCCTTTGAGAGCATTAGTAACGCACTGTAAATTTTTTAGAATTTATGAAGTACATCTGATATGTGTTTATTATTTAACCTAGATATCTAAATAAAATAATAAAGGCATTTAAATAAATAGTTTGAACTTCACCATTTTATTATCTAAAATGTATTTGGTATGCTTACACTGTTGGTAGATTCTATGTTGTCAAATTTGGAATGATTACATGAAGTAGAAGTAGCGTTACTTTATATTACATGTTGAATAGTTTCCGGACAGATTCTGTAGGTTGAGGAGTTGCATGGTGAAACTGATGTGTCCTGTAAAAATGGTTAATAACAAAGTTGTAGAGAATTTGATAAGCTTTCCAGAAAGTCTAGGATCACTAAATTTGGATTAGTAGAACTCCAGTTATGAGTGAAACAAGTAGCTACTGTTTTGTGGCATAATCGATGCATTGTGGAAATAGTTAATTAAATAATCGAGAAGAGATATGCACCTACTCAATAAACATGATGCACTTGTTAACATTTATGCATTCGTAATACTTATGCCATACTCATGCATCTAGGATCGGAGGAAGAGATCACGTTGCTGGAATTCGAAGAAGCAGAGGAAGGGAATCAGCAGGAGGATCCGCAAGCCGCAGCTCCCGAAGGCGTGGAGCAGAACCCTGAAGAGCTTCCGGAGTGTCCTGGCCACCGCCCTACTTCCTTTCTGCGAGGCAAGCCCTAGAGCATTATAAGTCTCCTAGTAATTTACAAATGTTTACTTATGTACTTATGATTGATGCATTAGGTTATAAGAGTTGAATGGAACCACTTGATGCTTGTAAATTCCTTGTCTAGATATTAACCCGTTAACTGGTATAGGTCTAGGATCGAATATATGCTTAGCCATGCTTAGACCGGTAGAAGTCGGGTGATGTCCTATCACCTGCAAGATATAGGGGGATACCGGAGCACGGTTGGCTATATCTGCCATCATGGAACAGAACCATGTGGTAAAAGTAAATCAAGACTGGACGGGAGGTCGATAGAGAAGCAACAAGACATGGAGGTCTTGGGTGTGGATCTATCCACGTCTGTGTCGGTTAAGGACCGTACCGTTGTTGGAACTTCTGACAAGATTGAACGCATGCCTCTCACTTAGCTGGCTGGATAACTCGTTCCGACCGCGAAGCTGAGTAATTCAACTCAGGCCGGGACCCGTTCTGTTGTGCGCTCCTTCCGGGGAACGATCAGACTGAGCCCAAGGGCAGGCTTGGCCTGAGCATCCTAGCATCTGGTGTTCCAGATTGTGCGGCGCGGTACTGACCCGTGAAATGTGTACCGGAGTTGTATCAAAGGTGACCTAAGGCTATCGTGGCTGGTAGACCTAGGTTTGTGTTAGGAATAAATTCCTAGCTGGCTGAAATCGATTCGAATCATCGTCTCTCCCGGATAGTGAGAAACTTGACTAGCTCCAACATCGTAGTAACTGTGTTATGAAACATGATGGTTCGGATGAATATGGAATTACAATACCTGCTATGGTTACTATTGTATGCTTCTAAATGATATACCACATGTTTGGCACAGGATAGTTTGCGAATCTAGAAATGGATAGTTATAATTAACTTGATAAAGGAATCATAATTGTACAATGGGTCAATTGCCTTTTACGCAAAATGTGGTCAAGTTACGTCCACTTATACAGCCTTGCATAATCCTTGGAGTCATTTTATTTTTGGTTCATGACGGGTAAGTCTAGCTGAGTACCTTCTCGTACTCAGGGTTTATTTTCCCATTGTTGCAGATGGCACTGTGTATCATGGTTATTGCAAGAGTTGCTTCTATCCCGCTGTGGATGAGGAGTAAGCCTTGGGCAGGCTTCTTTATTAATTCCTATCTTTGCTTTTGTGGACCGTGATCTTACTTGATACTGTATCAAACTATGTTGGAAACTTTATCTTCGAACTTATTTGCTTCCGCTTTATTTATCAAACTTGGTTTGTAATAACTTTTATTCATACTCTGATGACGAAATGTATCTGTGAACTTTATGTAATATGTGGCATGTATGTTGAATCATGTACGATCTTGGTTGTTGTAAATCGTTTATCGAGACCCGTCGTGGTACTCGACAGACTACCGGGTTTGTATGGGTTCAAGTATGACAGTGTAACCGCTTGCGGGCTGCCATTGTACTTGTACTCTTATAAATTGGTCGGTTCTGCGACACGTCCCACCGTTTCCCATCCGCATTGAATGGGGGAAGAGAGAGTTTTTCGCTCTGATCTTTTGCCCTTCTTCAGCTGTCACATTTCCTCCTTAAATATTGGGAAAGAGATGGCTTTTTGTTGCAGTCCTTTGCCTGTTCTCCAACTATTGCCTCTCCTCCTTCTTCCTCCTCACCGAGAGTGCCTGTATGCCGCGGCGGTTCCTAAGTGAGAGAGAGGGTAACCGAGGGGGAGGACATACAGATCCTTTCATGAATCCAGAGCTTGATGTCGAGCTGGAGGCTGCCCGAGGTGGTGCTAGCTGTCTTTGCCTGAGAAGGGGCGGCTTCCGCCGATGGAGGAGGTGGCACGCTGGATTCATCTGCGAGGCCTTTTTTTGGGATGGAGCCGTGTGTGGATTTTTTCCAGTGGATCTTCACCGGGTGAGCCTTGTCGGAGGGGAAGTTGCCTAGGATCGTGCTGGTGGAGGGTTCCATGCTTGTAGTTGCTTAGGTTGGCCAGTTCATAAAGTTTGATGAGATCTCTTCCAGCCATGGTGTCCATAACTCGGTGGCAGCGTTCCTGTCTAGGAGCTGCCTCGACTACATGAGAAGGTCTAGATCTCCATGCTCTTCTGCTGAGCATCTATGGGTGCGACGCCCTTGAGGTACCCGTTGCGCACGCCGAAGTCGAGGGAGTGGAACCGGGCGGGGCCCCTGTGGCAGTGGTTATTTCCGGTGGCGTGTGTCGTGTCCTTCCCTTTGGCGTCAGCTGATGGCACCAAGCGGCCATAGTAGTATTTGGAGTAGAAGTAGTTAGAAAATGTAATAGTTTTGTTTGTCGGTGAGTCCCCATGTGAATAGTTTTTTATATCCATGAATGCATCAGTTCTGTTTTTGTGATAGAATCACTATCTGTTCCTTGTTTTTATCCTAGCATAGCTTTTGTTTCTGTCCTTTCTTTATCACACCTGCCCATTAGTTCCATAGGCTACAGCTTTTAAGAACCTGGGCATGGCTCGCGGGGCTCGGCTGCTCGTAACCATAGGTCATGGCGGGGTGCGTTCAGTTAGGAGTAAGAACAAAGTTATGTAGGGTAATCAAAGGAATGGAATGCGCTTCCATTTGGGGACATGGTTGTTACCATGTGATAGTAAAAAAGAGAGGTAGTATTTAGTATTGTACCCTCATGGAGCTCTCGAGCGACCCGGGCTGAAAGTGTTCGGGCTGGGGTGCTTTACAGGAGCAAGTGTTTGGCTAAAAAGCGGTAAGACCAAATTTAGGGAAAAAACGACGTAGTTGTTCAATATTCCAAGTGTTGGTGAGAATGTTGCCGTTGTTGTCCTCCAGTCGGTAGGCACCCGGTCGGATCACTTTGGTTACCGTATAGGGTCCTTCCCATGGTGGAGAGAGTTTGTGTTTTTCTTTTGTTGACTGGGTTCTCCTGAGTATGAGATCGCCGACTTCGAGGATCCTCCGCCTGATCTTCCTTTCGTGGTACCTACAGAGAGTTTGTTGGTAGCGAGTGGAGCAGATAATGGTCGTCTCATGGGCCTCCTCGAGCAGGTTGACTATGTCTTGCTGAGCCTCCGTAGCTCGGTCGTGGTCGAAAGCCTTAACTCTTGGGGCTCCATGGTCGAGGTTGGAGGGCAGCACTGCTTTAGCTCTGTAGGCCCGGAAGAAAGGTGTGAACCTTGTGGATCGGTTTGGAGTCATTCTAAGGCTCTAGAGGATCACTAGGACCTCTGCAACCCATCGCCCAGCGTACTTGTTGAGTTGGTCGAAGATGCATGGCTTAAGTCCTTGGAGGACCATGCCATTGGCATGCTCGACCTGACCATTAGTACATGGGTGTCTGACCAAGGCCCAGTCGATCCTGATGTTGTATCCATCACTAAAGTCTAGGAACTTCTTTCCGGTGAAGTTAGTCCCGTGGTCAGTGATGATACAATTAGGAACGCCGAACCGGTAGATGATATCGAGGAAGAATTTGACCACCTCTTCCGAGCAGATGTTGGTGATGGGCTTGGCCTCTATCCACTTGGTGAACTTGTTGACTGCCATGAGTAGGTGAGTGAAGCCGCCTGGGCCCTTTTTGAGGGGTCCTACCATGTCGAGGCCCCAAACCGCGAATGGCCAGGTGATGGGGATGGTTTGAAGTTCCTAGGCCGGCAAATGAGTTTGTTGAGCATAGAATTGGCATCCCTCACACCTATATATGACCTCCTCTACATCTTGTAGTGCGGTGGGCCAGTAAAAACCTTGGCAAAAGGCTTTTCCGATCAGCAACCATGGGGCCACGTGATGTCCGTAGATCCCGGCATGGACCTTGAGGAGGAGCCGCTTCCCCTGGTTGGTGGGGATGCACTTCATGAGTACCCCCGATGGAATCCGTTTGTAGAGCTTGTCACCAAGCACGATGAAGGTCTTGGTGCATCGAGTGATTCATCGGGCTTCAGTCATTTCGGGCGGAAGGACCTCCTTGAGGAGGTAGGCAAGTAGCGGCGCTTGCCAGTTGGTTTGATCGAGTGCCAATATGGCGACATCAGCGGGTGATGTCATCATAGAGGTACTGGGGTTGGAGCCTCGGGCACTGGCTTGGCATCAGGGTGTGTCTAGATCAGACCTTCCAGGACATGGGTGGATGTCTCATGGAGATCGTTGATGAAGACCCCGCTCGAGGATGGATCCCGCCTGCCGGCTAATTTTGCGGAAAAATCGGTGGCATCGTTGTCCTTCCGGGGGACGTGATGCAACTCGATTCCTTGGAATTTATCCTCGAGCTTGCACACCTCTTGGCAGTATGCCGCCATGAGGGGGCTTTTGTAGGAGGACTCCTTCATGACCTGATCGATGACCAGCTCTGAGTCGCCATGAACGTAGAGTCATGTAGCACCAAGTTCGATGGCAATGCATAGTCTATTGATGAGGGCCTCGTATTCCACGGCATTGTTTGAGGCTGAAAAGTGGAGGTGGATGGCGTAGCGGAGCCTACTCCCATCTGGGGAGATTAGAACCACTCCAACCTCCAATCTGGGTGCCATGATGGACCCATCGAAGTACATTGTCCAGTACTCATGGGTGACGTCTGGTGTCGGTAGCTGGACCTCCATCCATTCGGCAACAAAATCTATGAGAGCTTGAGACTTAATGGCGGTACAGGGGATATACCTGATGTTGTGGCCCATGAGTTCGAGTGCCCACTTGGAGATTCGTCCTGAGGCATCGCGGTTGCGGACGATGTCTCCAAGCGGGTATGAAGTGACGACCGCGACTTCATGCTCGGTGAAGTAGTGTAGGAGCTTCCGGGTCGCCATCAGCACGGTGTATAGGAGCTTCTGCACCTAGGGGTACCAGACCTTGGGGTTGGTGAGTACCTCCCCAATGAAGTATATGGGCCACTGGACCTTAAGGTGGTGTCCCGGCTCCTCCCTTTTGACGACCAGGGCGGCGCTTACCACATGGTTGCTGGCCGCAACATAGAGGAGGAGGGGTTCTCCTCGTTCGGGAGCGATGAGGATTGGGGCCAACGTCAGGGATGCTTTGAGGCTCTCTAGAGCCTGCTGAGCTTTCTTAGTCTAGACAAAGGTGTCTATCTTTTTTAGGAGCTTGTACAGTGGCATCCCTCGTTCACCAAGCCAAGAGATGAACTGGCTCAGAGCAGCCAGACAGCTGGTGAGCCTTTGCATGCCCTTGACGTTGCGTATGGGGCCCATGTTGGAAATGGTCATGATTTTTTCAGGGTTGGCCTCGATGCCGCGCTTGAACACAATGTATCCTAGTAGCTTCCCCTTTGGAACCCTAAAAACACATTTCTCGGGATTCAATCTCATGTTGACCCTTCGGAGATTTGTGAACGTTGTGGCCAAGTTTGCAATCAGGTCACAAGCTTGAGCCATTTTGACTACTATGTCATCAACATAGACGGCGATCATTGGTCTTGGCGCCAATGTTTGGTTGGTGAAGCATTGCTGCATGCACCTTTGGTAAGTGGCGCCAACGTTTTAGGCCGAAAGGTATGGTTTCATAGCAGTACGAACCATACGGGGTGATGAACGAGGTTGCGAGCTGATCAGACTCTTTCATCGTGATCTGGTGATAGCCCGAGTAGGCATCCAGAAAGGAGAGGATCTCGTAACCTGGGGTGGAGTCAACTATCTGGTCTATGCGCGGCAAAGGAAAGTGATCCTTTGGACATGCTTTGTTGAGGCCAGTATAATCAATGCACATTCTCCATTTTCCGATCTTCTTTTTAACAAGAACGGGATTGACAAGCCAGATGGAGTGGAATACCTCTCTGATAAAACCAGCTACCAGGAGTTTGGTGATTTCTTCGCCTATGGCCCTGCGCCTTTCATCATCGAAACGGCGCAGGCGTTGCTTAGCAGGCTTTGAGCCTGAGATGAGGTGCAGCGTGTGCTCGGTGACGTCCCGTGATATGCCTGGCATGTCGGATGGCTTCCATGCGAAGACATCATGATTGGCATGTAGGAAATCCATGAGCTCGCATTCCTATTTGGCCGGGAGCTGGGTCCCGATCCGTACCATTTTGGTTGGGTCAGTGGGATCGATTCCCACCACCTTGGTTTCCTCGTGCGAGTGGAAGGCCATCAAGGAGTTTGGTTTGTTGCAGTCTAGGACTGCTGGGGTCGATGACTCCCCGAGCCATGGAAGCTCAGATGAGTTGATGACTGTGGTGGTGAGCTTGAAATGCTCACGGTCGCATGTGAAGGCATGCGAAAAGGCGCTACTCATGGTGATGTCGCCGTTCAGTCCTGGCATCTTCAACTTGAGGTAGGTGTAGTAGGGGATTGCCATGAATTTGGCATAGCATGGCCACCCCAAGATGGCATGGTAGGACCCTGGAAAGTCCACCACTTCGAAGGTGAGGACCTCTGAGCGGAAGTTGGCTCGGTTGCCAAATGTGACGGGTAGGTCGATCTGCCCGAGCAGGTATGCCTACGCTCTCAGGATCACCCCATGGAAGGGAGAGCCAGCCAGGCAGAGTTCCGACCAGGGGATGCGCATGGCATTGAGGGTGTCGACATAGAGGATGTTGAGGCCGCTGCCTCCATCCATCAGCACCTTGGTAAGGTGCTTCTTGCGGACAATGGGGTCAACGATGAGAGGGTAAAATCCTAGTCTCACGACGTGGGAGGGATGGTCCCTCTGATCGAAGGTGATTAGAGATTCTGACCAGCTGAAGAAGGAGGGGACGACCGTCTCGGTGGCGCATGCCTCCCTATAGCGCACCTTGTGCTGGCGCTTGGACCAGATGGCATCAGATCCGCTGAAGATCATGATGCATTCCTTAGGATCGGGGAAGCCATCTCCGTCCTTGCCCACCGCGCCTCCTTTCTTGGCTACCGCCTCTTTGCTATCTCCTTCTTTCGGCCCGCTGGCCAGTCATAGGAAATGTTTGAGGAGCTCACTGTCCTTGTAGAGGTGTTTGATGGGGTAGGCGTGGTTAGTACATGGGCTGTCCATGAGCTTGTTGAAGTGGTCGGGCAGTCCTTGTTGGGGCTACTTGCTCGTGCGATCAGCCGTGACAACCAACGTGGTGTTGTCCGATCGACACCGATCCTTTTTGTTCTTCTTGCCCCTCTATGTGGAGGGGCCCTCATCTTGGTCTATGCGCTTGGCCTTGCCTTTGTCTCAGCCTCCATTGAAGACCGCTCCAACTGCCTCCTCGCTGGAGGCGTGGTTAGTGGCGACATCAAGCAGGTCGTGGGTGGTATGGGGCTTCAGGCAGCCAAGCTTGTGGATTAGGGACTCATAGGTCGTCCCGGAGAGGAACGCGTTGATGACGTCCGCATCGATGACATCAGGGAGGGAGTTGCATCGTTGGGAGAACCTACAGATGTAATCCCATAGGGACTCGCTGGGCTCCTGCTGGTAGCTCTTGAGGTCCCAGGAGTTTCTAGGTCGGACATACGTCCCCTAGAAATTTTCGACGAAGACCCTTTTGAGGTCTGCCTTGTCGTGGATGCTGTCGTGCAGGAGAAATTCAAGCCATGCCCAAACATGTTCCCCCACATAGATGGGGAGATACTGAATGATGAAATAGTCATCATCCACCCCTCTGGCTCGGCAGGCGAGCCAGAAATCTTCGAGCCAAATATTGGGGTTTGTCCCCCCAGTGTACTTGGTGATGTTGGTGGGCGATCGGAAGCGCTGTGGGAATGGTGCTCTCCGGATACGCCGGTCAAAGGCCCATGGTCTCGGGCCCTCATAGCTAGGACTCCATTCGTCTGGTTGGTGACCATGCCTGGGGTGTGTTTCACCGCTCCCCTCGATGGTTCGGCCGGGACCCGTGACACTTGTCCTTATCGCCGCTCGATGGACGTCATCATCATGCCGGGCCTGATGCTGGTTGCTAATGATGCTATGAGCACCTTGGTGCAGACCAGGCCATTCATGTACTGGCAGTCGGTGTAGAGTAGGTGCCAGGTTGGACCGCGGCGCGGCCGCTGCCTCCTGAGCCGCACTTGGCGGCTGTAGCGGCGAGCGAATGGAGTGATCCATCTGGCGTGTTCCCACTCCTACGGTGGGGAGAGAGAGGGCGCATGTCAGAGTCATGATGCAGAGCTTTCTGCCTGTTGAACGGTAGTGGCTTCTACCAGCACCCGGAGGTTCCGATAGACAGCCCGCTCCTAGGGGTCGATGGGCTTAGGAAAGCCGCGCAGAAGCATTGCCGCAACAGCGATGTTCTAGCTAGCCCAAGCAAACTGTGGGGGATTGTTCCCCTCATTCATGATGTCATGTTGGACCTGGCGGGTGTGACCTCGGGCATTGCTTGGTGGGTCATGCGCATGGGGCGCAACATGCCACACCGAGCGCGTCGGCATAGGCGGTGGCCGGTTCTGCCGCCATTGTCATAGTTCCTCGGCGTGTTCTTGTGCAAACGCGAGGGCCCACACACACAGGTCTAAAGGGGTGTGAGTCTGTATAGACTCCACAACCATAGGTGGCTATCCCAGAGCATCCGCCATAGCACACTCCCAGGACAGATAGTGGCTAGGTGCCACATCGCCGATGCTAGAGCCGTCGCTCTCACCCTCATCATTCGGGAGTTCATGGAAAGTGGTAGGAGCATAGCTCACCATTCCCACGAATTCAGATGTGAGAGGGGATGGCGCCAGCGTCCTTCAAAGCCCCTGAGCACATGCATCCATGGGGGACGTGAGGCCATAGAGGAACCGATCGTACGACATTCGTGGTGCGGTCAATATGGTCCCTCCAGATAATCGGTAGGAGATAGTAAATAGAGAGTAAATAACAATATGCATAATACTCACGATGGGGTTTGAGCAGAGAGTTTGCTCAGAATGAAGCGTAGAGTCCTCGTTGTTGAAGTCGTCGTGTGTCCTGGGGCCGATGGAGGTCGCCCCTCCGATGGGCACCAGAATGAGTGCTTCCTCGCGGAGGTGAAGTACGCTGAGCTAGTCGGCGATGAAGTCTAGGCTTCCGAAGAGGAAGGCCTAGGATGGCTTGAAGGCAGGTGGAACCCACATCCCAATAGGTGGGAGTGCGAGAAACTCTAGTGAGCCAAAGCGAGTCGTATCGCTTGAGCCCGCTATGGCGAGGGTGGTAGGAAAATGGGCCATCCAATGACCAAAAATTGTTGAACGTACAACGTCTTCCCCACGGACGACGCCAACTGTCGGTGCAGAAAGTAACCAACAAGTAAATATTTGTAGTTTTGCCATATGTTGTGATCAGAGGTGGCCTAGCACTCAATGACATAGGGTTTATACTGGTTCAGGCAATGTGCCCTACGTCCAGTCTGAGTCGATCAATGACTTTATTTTTTAGCCCAGGTGCTCGAAGTTTGCAGTGGGGTTACAAACAAGAAGGAGAAAAATGGGGGATACAAGAGGTCCGGTCGAACTCTATACGGAAGGGCCAAGAGTGATGGGAGCTCCGCTATGAGCTAAGTGTACGAGCGTGTGCTCGTGGTTTGAACTGGGTGGTTCTACTATTGTGTACTAGTGAACTAGATCGATCTGAATCAACTTGTTGGAAGAGAGCGCATCCCCTATTATAGATGAAGGGGATGGCCTTACAAGTGAGGGGGAAGGACTATGTTTGCTGCTAAGTCTTGCTTCCCATGCCGGTGGGTACAAGATGAAGGTAGGCATCCACAACACTGTTGGATGTCAGATGCATGTGGGAGGTTGTGTGTCTTCTTTGGGTATGGCAGACGTCGGCGCCTGCCACACTATTGATACCTGTAGACATGCAAGGGGTTTTACCATGTTCTCCTAGTACGGTTGATGCCGGCGCCCATAATAGTGTTGATGCCTAGAGGCATGTGGGGGAGCCTTACCATATGGGAGTTAATGGCATCCATAATACTATAGGGGAAAATATTGGCGCCTACAACACTGTTTGGGTTCTGATGTGCCAGGGAGGTTGTAGAGTACTATTTCTACAGGTGTACAGGGTATGGACCCTGGTATTGTAGTTTGACTTGTGGGCCCTGCCTTACTTTCTCCGTCCGTTTCCTAGTCCTTACTGAGCAGGCGTCCCCGGTCGGTTGGTCCCAGTCAGCTCTAATCGCGCCAGTCAGAGATGAGCAGTGAGCAGGGGTTTAGCGCATCCTAGATCAGAGATGCAGATCGGAGTTGAAAGTAGTGCTTTGGCTAGGCCTTCCGGTAGGAGAGGCCGTCCGGAGGTGGGATGGAGACCGAAGCGAGCGCTCCGGTCGAAGAGATGGGCTAGAGGCGGAAAACAGGCACCATTCCTCCTCGGCCAGACCTTTCGGTCGGTGATTGGATCACCCTTCTGGCCTGTCATTTAGATACCTAGGCCGGCCCATGAGTTGCGTGTTGTTTGCTTGGGCCAAGCCTTTGTTGGGAAGCCGGTCCGTGAGGGACCCTAGGTTTATGAACCTGACAGATGGCGAGACTTTGGAGAATGCATCTCTTATATTCGCACGCTCCCTCCCCCTAGGGTCTTAGCTATTTTTCTACGACCGTGCGTTCGGTCTCCTTACAAGTTCGATCTTCCTCGAGCCCTTGTGCTTAGTAGGGATTCGGTCAAGGATCGGCTCATTTTTGTGACTGTCACCCCATCCATGGTTTTCGCAACTAGAGGGGATGAGTTAACGCCACTTACCTTGATGGCTCGAGTGACATGCTCGGCGAGCTCGCTAGCGGGCATATTCAAATAGAAATCTAGTTTTGTCACTTTGTGATGGGATTGGCAAAACCCTCGGGGGGCATTCCATTTCTCCTTAACCCACCTTCCAACATATCCTCCCTTAATGGGGATTCTATGGGCTCGGCTAGAGGCTAGGATCGAACGGGAAGATTGAGATGGCCTTGTTCGCCTCTTAGCGGGACGAGCAAAGGCTGCTGGGGCTCATCTATGTTTTCTCGCCTAGATCTGTTTGACGCGAGCCGGCCTTGGGCCCTTCGCGGGCAGCCTTCGAACCTGGGTCTCTAGATCTAGGATCAGGCGGCTTGAGCCCCCGAGCCCTATGGGGTTCAAAAGGGGTCGATCGAGTTTCATGCGTCACCCTATCCTCAGTTTTTGCAACTGGAGGGGCTGAGCTAACAACACTTGCCTTGATGGCTCGAGAGTCGCACTCAGTGAGCTCGCTAACGGGCATGTTCGAGTAGAATCTAGGTCCGTCATCCGCTGACGGGGTCGGTAGAGCCCTCATGTGGCATTCCACTACTTCTTAACCCGCCGCCCAGCAGATGCCCGAGCTGTTCGATAGGCTCGGATGGCCCATTGGCCTCTCCTCGACGGAGATTCTGTGGGTTTGGCTCAAGGTTAGAATCGAATGAGAAAGGTCGACATGTCCCTGTCTGCTTCTGAGTGGGGTTGGGCAAGGCCATTAGGGCTCATCTCGGTTTTTCTCCCCTGGCTTTGTTTGACACGAGGCGGCCTCGAGCCCTTCACGGGCCGGCCTTCGAACCTCAGTCGATCGCTGTTCATATTGAATGAGATGACTACCACTTCGTGATGCGATGCGAAGCATTGTGATGTGGTAATCGCATGTGCGATGCTTGTATGTACAGGATGAATGAATTGACGAATGTATGAATGATCATAGTTTTAAGAAAAACATGGGTCGATAATGTAACCTTGATGGCACGAGTGATGGGTTCTAGGAGCTCTTACCGGATATGTCCGTGTGGGGTTTGGGTCCAACGTTCATGATGGGGCCAGTGTAACCTGCACGAGCATCCTAGTTTTCCGTTTCTATCTCTCGGCAGTGATCCAAGCCGTTCGATCGGTTTGAGCGACCTGACAGCTTCTTCCTGATGGAAATTCCGCAAGTAGGCCCTTCTGAACCCTTCTCAAGAAGGAGGATGCTAAAGCTTGGAGTGCGGACATAAAGACTTTGAACATGCTGGTGAACAAAAATGCCATAGTCGTCGGGGCATAGGGTTCTAGTGGTTCGACCAGTTTGTTCAAAGTTTATGCCCGCACACCGTGCCTCCAATTTTTTAAATGTAAGGAGGGGTCAGGCAAAGAGAAATGTCTAGCGAGTAGACACTCTTGCCAGCACCCGAGTGATGTCCGATCTCCTGTCGTTGCTAGGGTCAGAGGCTCGGTAGCAAATTTAATATGTAATGTAAGTAAGTAAGGGTGCTTATCTCTCGGCGGCGGTTTCGAGCCGTTCGATCAACCCGTTTCTCGACAGTGGCCAAGCCATCTGGTTGACTTGTGTTTCCTATTGAGATAGGATTTTCCTACAAAAGTAGAGGATGAGAGTATCCCGCACAAGAATTTAGTTGGGCAGATAAGCCAAGCGATGAATTTGTGCAAAAATGGACAAGTTCTCAAATTTTGTTACAGCAAAATAGGTTTTCAGCTCTTCTCCCCCTTTTTCTACAGAAGGGTTTAGCGTGTTCTGACGCTTTCCATTGTTAAGGCCATAAAAGCTCAGAGTGTGGGCGAGCCAGTTCTGATCATGCTGGTGAGCAAAGGTGTCATAGCTACTGGGGCATAGGTTTCTTGCAGTCTGACCAGTTATACTCAGAGCTTGTTCCCAAAAACCTAGCTCCAAGGCATTAATGTGAGAAAGGGAGGCTAGCACAGAGAATGTTTTCAAGGTAAATACACTCATATCTGCCCCTGGGTGAGACCTGACCCCTCGCCGTTGCAGGGGTCAGATGTCACAAAGGATAGGGGATTTCAATAATGAAACAGATAAGAGAAAGTATGCGTTTATTTAGGGGTAAAAGCGACGTAGCTGCTCAATGTTCCAGGCATTGGTGAAGACCTCGCCATCGATGGTTTTCAACTTGTAGGCGCCTGGCCGAAGTACCTCTACGACGACGTATGGTCCCTCCCATGGCAGGGAGAGCTTGTGGTGGTCCTTGTTGCTCTATACGAGGCAGAGGAGCAGGTCCCCGACATTGAAGGCTCGGCCCCACACCTGTCTACTGTGGTACAATCGCAACGCCTACTGGTACTTGGATGAGCGGAGGAGGGCGACGTCATGAGCTTCGTCCAGCTGGTCCATGGCGTCCTCATGGGATGCCTTGGCTCCCTGTTCGTCGTATGCCCTGATCCTTGGCGCTCTATAGTCGAGGTCGGTTGGGAGGATGGCCTTGGAACCGTAGACCATGAAGAAGGGCGTGTAGCCAAAGGCTTGACTAGGGGTTTTTCTTAGGCTCTAGAGTACTAAAGGAAGTTCAGCGACCAAGCGTGCGCCGAATTTGTTCAACAGGTTGAAGATTCTGGGTTTGAGGCCCTGTAGGACCATGTCGTTCGCACGTTCCACCTACCCATTTGTTTGGGGGTGTGCTATGGAGGCCCAGTCGACGAGGATGTGATGTTCATCACAAAATTAGAGGAACTTCTTGCCAGTAAACTGTGTGCTATTGTCCATGATAATGGAGTTCGGGACTCCGAAGCGATAGACGATGTTGAGGAAGAACAATACGGCCACCTCGGATTTGATCGCGAAGATGGGCCGAGCTTCTATCCATTTTGTAAACTTGTCAATGGTGACAAGCAGGTGGGTGTAGCCCCCGGGTTCCTTTTTGAGTGGTCCAACCAGATCGAGTCCCAGACTATGAATGGCCAGGTGATGGGGATCATCTGGAGTGCTTGGGCTGGTAGGTGAGTCTGCTGAGCATAGTACTGGCACCCTTTGTAGGTGCGTATGATTTGCTCGGCATCGGCAACCGTGGTTGGCTAGTAGAAGCCCTATCGAAACGAATTTCTGACTAGGGTTTAGGGCATGGCGTGGTGACCATAGACCCCACCATGGATATCGCTCAGCAAACGCTTCCCCTATTCAAAGGGGATGCAGCGTTGTAGGATCTCAGTGTGGCCTCGCTTGTAGAGTTCGCCCTCCACAAGAACAAAGGACTTGGCACGACATGCGAGCCATCGGGCCTCCGTCCTATTTGTCGGTAGTGTGTCATGGAGGAGGTAGTTGAGGTAGAGCATTCTCTAGTCGATCAGAGGGTCGGGCCCCATCGCTGGATCCTCTTTGAGCTCCATGACCTCAAAGCCGGATGTAGCCGATGGCTGTTCAGCCCTCGGGCTAGGATTTGATGGACCGTCGCTGCCCTATTCTGACTCCTCATAGCGAACCGAGGGCTTGTGCTAGTCGCTGGCGAAGACACCCATTGGCACCGGCTCTTGGCCAGATGTAGTTTCGCAAGCGTGTCAGCTGCCTCGTTGAGATGCCTTGGGATGTGATTGAGTTCAAGGCCGTCGAACTTGTCCTCCAACCGGCGGACTTCTCAGCATTACGCAGCCATCTTGGTGTCATGACAACTTGACTCCTTCATGACTTGGTCGACGACCAGTTGGGAATCCCCTTGAACGTCGAGGAGTCAGATGTCCAATTCGATGGCAACGCGTAGGCCGTTGATGAGCGCCTCGTATTCGGCTACGTTGTTGGAGGATGGGAAATGGAGACGGACCATGTACCTCATGCATATCTTGAGGGGCAATACAAAGACCAGCCCCGCGCTGGCGCCCTTCTTCATAAGTGATCCATCGAAGTACATTGTCCAATACTCTTGATCGATGACCGATGGTGGCATTTGGACCTCGGTCCATTCCGCGACAAAATCAGCCAAGACCTAGGACTTGATGGCTGTCTGGGAGGCATACATAATGCCCTGACCCAACAGCTCGAGCACCCCTTTCGTGGCTCTCCCCATGGCATCTTGGTTTTGGACGACCTCGCTGAGGGGGAAGGACGTCATGACCGTCACTGGATGTGACTTGAAGTAGTGGCGTAGCTTCCTCCTAGTGATGAGGACAGCATCAGAAGTTTTTGGATTTGGGGGTAGCGGGTCTTCGAGTCGGATAGGACCTCACTGATGAAGTACATAGGGCACTGTATTTTGAGGGTGTGCCCCTCTTCTTCCTGCTCCACTACCAGGGTGGTGCTAACTACTTGTGTGGTGGCCGCGATGTAGAGCAGAAGGGGTTCTCCCTCGGTGGGAGGAACCAGAATTGGGGCCTTTGTCAGGAGCTGTTTAACCATGTCAAGTGCTTCCTGGGCGTCAGATGTCCATTCAAAGTGATTGGCCTTCTTTAGAAGTTGATAAAGGGGGAGACCTCATTCATCGAGGCGTGAGATGAAGCGGCTGAGTGTGGCTAGGCACCCCGTAACCCACTGCACCCCCTTTATATTCTAAATTGGGCCCATCCTTATGATGGCTGAGATTTTCTTGGGGTTGGCTTTGATGCCACGCTCGGAGACGATGACGCCGAGCAGCATGCCCCTTGGGACCCTAAAAACACACTTCTCGGGATTAAGTTTGATGTCGTTCACTCAGACTTTTACAAAGGTCTGCTCAAGATCGGTGACGAGATGGTCGGCCTATTTGGACTTGACCACAATGTCATCAACGTAGGCCTCAACGGTCCACCCGATGAGGTCCCCGAAGTACCTAAGCATACAACGCTGGTATGTAGCCCCAACGTTATTTAGATTGAACAACATTATGACATAGTAGAACGATTCAAAGGGGTGATGAACGATGTCGTGAGCTGGTCAGACTCTTTCATCGCAATTTGATGGTACCGGAGTACGCATCAAGGAAGCAGAGGGTTTCACACCCTGAGGTAGAATCAATTATCTGGTCTATGCGTGGCAAGGAAAACGGATCCTTTGGGCATGCTTTATTGAGACCCGTATAGTCAACACACATCCTCCATTTCCCCCTCTTTTTTCGTACAAGAACAAGATTGGCCAACCACTCTGGGTGGTGCACTTCCTTGATGAATCCGGCGGCCAAAAGATTTGTGATCTCTTCGCCGATGGTCCTGCGTTTCCCCTCGTCGAAGCGACATAGGCCCTATTTCACCAGCTTGGAGCCCGAATGGATCTACAAGGTGTGCTCGGTGACTTCCCTTGGGATGCCTAGCATGTCCAAGGGTTTCCATGCAAAGATGTCTTTGTTAGCATGAAGGAAGCCGACGAGCGTGTTTTCCAAATTAGAGGAAAGCGTGGTGCCAATGCGCACCACCTTGCCGTCAGGGCTGCCAAGATCTATGAGGACCTCTTTAGAGCCCTCCGCAGGCTTGAAAGACCCGGTCGACTTCTTGGGGTCGGGCGCTTCTTCGGTGACCTCCTTCTTGATGGCGGCAAGCTCTCCAGAGGCGATGATTGCTGCGGCATGACCGCAACACTCGACCTCGCACTCATAGGCGTGCTGATGGTAATGACCCCACTGAGGCCCGGTATCTTTAGCTTGAGGTAGGTATAGTTGGGGACGGCCATGAACTTCGTGTAGCATGGACGTCCCAGGATGGCGTGGTAGGTTCTGAGGAACCCGACCACCACGAAGGTGAGGGTTTCCATCCTATAATTGGATGGATCCCCAAAGGTAACGGGTAGATCGATCTGCCCAAGTGGCATGGCCTGCTTTCCGGGCATGATGCCATGGAAAGGTGCTCTGGTTGGGCGGACGCATGTTCGGTCGATGCCCATTTTGTCAAGCGTCTTGGCATACATGATGTTGAGGCCGCTACCTCCATCCATTAGTATTTTGGTGAGCCGCTTCATACCGATGATCGGGTCGACTACGAGCGGATATCTCCCTGGATGCAGGATGCTCTCTCGGTGGTCGGTTCGATCAAAGGTTATGCCGGACTCGGACCACCGGAGGAAGGCAGGTGTGGCCAGTTCGGTCGTATAGACCTCGCGGCGCGCGACCTTCTAGCAGCATTTGGAGTCGTAGGCCGCCGATCCTCCAAAGATCATGAGGCAACCGTCTAGTGTTGGAAAGCCGCCGTCCTTCCCCTTGGTGTTGTCCATGGTGGGGTCAGGGTCCTTCCCATGCTCTCCTTTGTTGGAGCCTCCGAACAAGAACCGTCTCATGAGGCTACAGTCCTTGTACAGATGTTTGACCGAGAAGGCATGGTTTGGGCATGGTCCCTCGAGTAATTTTTTGAAATCATTCGGAGTGCCCTCCGCGGGCTTCCGACCACCCTTGTGGTCAACGGTGGCCATGAGTGAGCCCTCGCGCCGTTGCTTCTTGTTCTTCCTTTTGGCGGAACGATTGGAGGCGCCTTCGCCGCCGTCGTCGTCCCGCCTTCCCTTGCCTTTGAGACGATCAGAGATCGCTCCAACCACTTCTTCTCCAGAGGCGTGGCTGGTGGTGATGACTAGGAGTTCCTTGGTGGTTCGTAGGCCCTTACGTCCTAGCTTATGAACCAGAGACTCGCAGGTGGTCCCGGATAGGAAGGCTCCTATAACGTTAGCGTCGGTGACGTTAGGAAGCTCGTTGCACTACTGGGAGAAGCACCGTATGTACCCATGGAGGGTTTCCCCAGCCTTCTATCGGAAATTCTTGAGGTCCCATGGGTTCCTAGGGTGCTTGTATGTGCCCTAGAAGTTCCCCACAAAGATCTCCTTTAGATCCACTGAACTCTGGATTCTGTTGGACGACAAGTGTTCCAACCATGCTCGTACCGAATCGGGCAAGAATAGTGGAAGGTTGTAGATAATGAAGTCATCATTATCCGCACCATCGGCTTAGCAGGCAAGCCGATAGTCTTTGAGCCATAGTCCGAGGTTTGTCTCCCTAGAGTACTTTGGGATGTTGGTTGGTGGCCGCTACATTAGTAGGAAAGCAGCATTGAGGATGTGTGGGCCGAAGGCCTAAGGCCCCGGTAGGCATCTACCACGACGAGGGTGATAGCCGTGTCTGGCTCCCTCTCTTGGGTCATCGTAGGCGCATCTGCGGGCATTGAGGGTGTTGCATGCGTCATAGTTGCGGCCGAGACGCTAACGCACCAGGACTGCGGTGTGCTGCCTACTTCCTTGTGGTTCCTGGTGGACCGATGTGTCCCTACCAGGGCATTCTGAGAGCGTGCGCTGGCTGGCATCGAGCTTACATCGCTGAGACAACAAGCTCTCAGCCTGCTGCACCGCCGCATGCTCGACCAGCGTGCAAATCTCATGGTGGGCATGACAATCCTGGGGCATCGCGGCCTCTGGAAGGCCATGGAGCAAGGCCGCCAAGGCGGCGATGTTCTGGCTTGCCGGGCGAAGCGAGGGAAGGCTTCACATCGCGGGTCATGGCGTATGCGCACCCATTGTCTCCACGGTGCTCTATCTCCTGGTCGAGCTCCGTGCATTCCTGCTCGAGCTGGAGTCGCCCTTCCTCGATCTCTCGGTGTCGGGCTTTTAGCTGCTCCACCAGCATGCGTGGTGAGGCCACTGTCTCCCTCTTGGCCCCATTGCCGAGGTCGTTTGTTGGAGTAGACTCCCCCTCGTGGATGCTTTCGATGTGCCCCTTGGGGTACCTGCCATGAAGCATTCATGAGACGGGTGATGGCTTCCCCTGCTGGAGTCAGAGCTAGAGGGCGACCATAGCTCCTCTACCAAGAGGTCATGGAAAGATTTTGCGACGTGTTCGATCACCCCCACGAACTCGTTGTTCATGGGGGATGGGATCATGCGATGTGCCACAAGATGGCTAACGGTCGCTGTGACATTGCAGAGACCGAATGGAAGCACTATCGATGCGCTCTGTGTGGGGTGTTCTAGAGAGAGGGTGAGGTGGCGTGGATCCTCCCTAGATGGCTAGGGTCCCAGTGAGACGCCGAGCTAGCGCTCAAGCCTTTCGTAGTTGAGGCCAATGGAGGGGAGAGGTTAGATGGCGGCGTGAGCCAATGCCAACTCTCCTTCCACCGTGACGATGAAGTCTAGGTCATCGAAACACACATGTGCGCCCAGGACCCAGCTGATTCCATGGCTAGCCATCCATGGCCTAATGTTATTATCGGAACGTGCAAAGATCCCCTACCTGGCACACCAACTGTCAGTGTTTCGAGTAAATACCAACTAGTAAATTTATATTATTGTGTGTTGGGCCCGGATGGTGTGCTAAAAGACACAAGGTTTATACTGGTTCGGGCAGAATGTCCCTACGCCTAGTTCGTGGCTATTGCTCATGTTATTAGCGCTAAAAAGTTCATAGTAGGGGTTACAAACGGTCGAGAGTGGGACTGGTCCCAAGTCTCTGATCCCCTACGTCTAGTTCGTGGCTGTTGCTCATGTTATTAGCATCAAAAAGTTTATAGTAGGGGTTACAAACGGTCGAGAGTGGGACTGCTCGTGTTATTAGCACCGAAAAGTTCATAGTAGGGGTTACAAATGGTCGAGAGTGGGACTGATCCCCTACCTGGCACGCCAACTGTCAGTGTTTCGAGTAAACACCAACTAGTAAATTTGTATTATTGCACGTTGGGCCCGGATGGAGTGCTAAAAGACACAAGGTTTATACTGGTTCGGGCAGAATGTCCCTACGTCTAGTTCGTGGCTGTTGCTCGTGTTATTAGCACCGAAAAGTTCATAGTACGGGTTACAAACGGTCGAGAGTGGGACTGGTCCCAAGTCTCTGATGGAAAGGTTGAAAGGGCGCTAAGAGCTTTGTTGCTGCTCAGCTATGTGTTATGTGATGTGTGGTGTCTTGAATCAATCCGTCCCCTTAGTGGGGTGTCCTGCCTTTCCTTTTATAGACCAAGGGGAAGCAGGGATTACAGATGGGAGAAAGGAGAAAAACCAAAGGCCAAGAAAGTCCTTTGAAGGTGATGGGTCTTCCTTTCCCTCTGAGCCAGCCCTGCTAACATAGAAGGCAGTGCCACGGATAGCTCCATGCTGAGCGTCTGTCCGTTGATGATGTCATGCTTTGGCTTGATCAGCAAGTGGTCATGTCCCATCCCGCCCCGACGGGCAGTGCAACGGATCGGGGTGTCGATCCGTAACCCTACGGGGAGCAAATGGCGTAGTGACTACACATCTGTCACTATAGAGGATGTGAGTCTCCTCCTGAACCATAGTGGTTGTTGTACTCTTCCGTCAGGATCCACGCCCGAAGGCAAATGTCGGCGCCCACAACACTGTTCGGGCTCTGACATGTCCAAAAGGACTTTAAAGCACCAGTCTTGTCATATCCTGATGGTACTTTCCTATAGGCATGTAGGGTATGTAATGGGGATGGGGATCCCGATCTTCTGTCAGGTAGAGGTAACTATCATTGTGGCAGAGAATGACACACCGATCCGGCTTCAGATCGAAAGATCAAACCCTGCAATCTTAGCACCACAGCTCCTCTGGTTATCAACCAAGTCACGGACTAGGTTGACCTCACTAAGAAGGCTAATCCCTGCCTATGCAATGAAGAACACAAGCAAGAACAAGAAAGAAAGCAACCAAATTGTAGATGATTGATTAATCTCACGAAGTTGGGGTCTCACAAACCGATGAATGGCGAAACTGTTCTTGATAGATTAATCTAAGCAAAAACCCAAAACCTAATGATGGTGGCGCATATGATTATAAAGGTCTTAGGGTCGTCGCCTACCCTAGACGTGCCCCCTAATGGGCCCAAACACGATACACGGTTCAACGGACCAAAAGACGGAGTCACAGCACCCTAGCAGATTCTGGACGCTGACTTGTTTCAACGATTCCTATTGATTATGATGTCCTTTTGACGTGAGACCACTTGGATTGGCTTTCTTATCAAAATTAGCTTTCCAACCATATGTGGATCATCGAAAATGGAGTCCGGATGCGTCCTGAGTGACCAGTTTATGGTAGACTAGTCCTGGAGGCCGAGACAGACTCGAAATCATGTTGGATCGGGCCTCCGGTTTCTGTTGGACGTCCTTGCTGGTCATCATCACCTCCACCACGTCCTCTAAGTCCATCATGACCCTCTCCAATGTTCCTAAGCAAGATAACATCATTAGGTAGTAGTCTATTCTCAAAAGTATGAAAATGATCGCTTAAGAACGAGCTCACCTCTAAATTGAGTTGACGCATTCGAGCCCGGGTCATTGGACCTTGCATGATGGTTGGAGGATCAGTGGGTACATCCGAAGGAGTGATGTCCTCATCATCCTCCCCCTCTTGAATTTGAGTTGTCCTCGACTCAAGCTCATCTTCTTCTCCCAAATAAGGCTTCAGATCTGCAATGTTAAAGGTGGGACTAACCCCGAACTCGGGTGGCAACTCAAGTTTGTAGGCATTATCATTTATTTTCTTAATTATCTTATAAGGACCAGCTACTCTTGGCATTAATTTATACTTACGTAGCTCAGGAAATCTATCTTTTCTCAAATGTAACCAAACCAAATCACCCAGTTCAAGTTTAATTTCTTTTCTACCTTTACTACCAGCAATTCTATATTTTTCATTCATTCTTTCAATATGTGCTTTAGTTGTTTCGTGCAACTTACGAATGAATTTAGCATGCTCTCTAGCATCACTATGTGTTCTCTCAATGGTAGATAAAGGCAAAAGATCAATAGGAGCGCGAGGGTTAAAACCATACACTACCTGAAAAAGACTTACCTTGGTGGTGGAATGTTCCGCCCTGTTATATGCAAACTCTACATGCAGCAAACACTCTTCCCACATTTTTAAATTGCGCTTCAAAATTGCTCTCAACATGGTGGACAATGTTTGATTCACCACCTCAGTTTGCCCATCAATTTGGGGATGACATGTTGTAGAAAACAGCAGCTTGATCCCCAATTTATTCCACAAAGTGCGCCAAAAATGACTCAAGAATTTTGCATCGCGATCTGAAATAATAGTAGAAGACATACCATGCAAGCGAACGATTTCTTGAAAGAAAAGGTCAGCAATATGAACAGCATCGTCGCTCTTATGACAAGGAATAAAATATGCCATCTTAGAAAAACGATCAACCACCACAAAAAATACTATCCCTCCCCCTCTTAGTCCTCGGCAAACCCAACACAAAATCCATAGATATATCGGCCCAAGGAGTAGAAGGAACTGGAAGAGGCATATACAAACCATGTGGGTTCAACCGCGACTTAGCTTTTTGACATGTGGTGCACCGAGCCACGTACCGTTCTACATCTCGCCTCATCCTAGGCCAAAATAAATGTGTGGACAGCACCTCCTCTGTCTTCTTAGCTCCAAAATGTCCCATCAATCCACCTCCATGTGCCTCCTGTAATAACAAAAGACGAACGGAGCCAACTGGAATGGATAGGCGGTTAACTCTAAATAAAAACCCATCATTGATCATAAACTTATTCCATGTACGTCCCTCTCTACAATTTAGCAACATGTCCTTAAAATTAGGATCAAGCGCATATTGTTCTTTTACTGATTCAAGCCCAAAAATCCAACAATCAAGTTGGGACAGCAATGTATATCGTCTAGACAAAGCATCAGCAATCACCTTATCCTTCCCTTTCTTGTGTTTGATAATATAAGGAAAAGATTCAATAAATTCAACCCATTTAGCATGCCTACGATTCAGATTATGTTGAGAGCGAAGATACTTAAGTGATTCATGATCAGAATAAATAACAAATTCTTTAGGCCACAAATAATGGCGCCACGTCTCTAAAGAACGGACAAGGGCGTGCAATTCCTTATCATACATCGAATAATTCAGAACAGGACCATGCAATTTTTCACTAAAGTAAGCAATGGGTTTACCATCTTGCATCAAAACGCCCCCAATGCCAACTCCACTAGCATCACATTCTAGCTCAAAAGTCTTACCAAAAATTGGAAGTTGCAGTAATGGTGCGTGTGTGAGCTTGTCCTTCAAAGTGTCAAAGGACTCCTCATGTGCCTTTCCCCAATAAAACACCACCCCTTCGTCAACTCATGCAACAGGGCAGCAAAGGTGCTGAAATCTTTGACGAAGTGGCGGTAGAATCTTGCAAGACCAAGAAAACTCCTCACCTGTGTGACGGTTTGGGGAACTAGCCAGCTCTTTATGTCTTCAATTTTCATCTCGTCCACCTCAATTCTCTGTGGAGTTACAACATAGCCAAGAAAAGAAACTCGATCCATGCAAAAGATGCACTTCTCAAGGTTACCAAATAAGCGTGCATCACGTAAAGCATTAAAAACAGCACTAAGTGATCCATATGTTCATCAAAAGACTTGTTGTAAATCAATATATCATCAAAGTAAACTACCATAAAACGACCAATAAAAGCTCTAAAAACCTCATTCATTAAGCGCATGAAAGTGCTAGGTGCATTGGTCAAACCAAAATGCATTACTAACCACTCATACAACCCAAATTTGGTTTTAAACATGGTTTTCCATTCATCTCCAAGTTTCATTCTAATTTGGTGGTAGCCACTTCGCAAGTCAATCTTGGTGAAAATTATAGAACCACACAACTCATCAAGCATGTCGTGTAGCTTAGGAATAGGATGACGATATCGAATAGTAATATTATTGATGGCTCTACAATCAACACACATACGCCAAGTCCCATCTTTCTTAGGAACCAAAAGTATAGGAATAGCACAAGGACTAAGGCTTTCACATACATACCCAAGGTCCAAAAGGTCTTGGACTTGCCGCTGAATTTCCTTAGTCTCTTCGGGATTGGTTCGATAGGCAGCTCGGTTGGGCAAGGTTGCTCCCGGATTCAAATTGATTTGATGCTCTATCCCTCTCATAGGTGGCAGCCCCGGGGGTATCTCAGCTAGAAAAATATCCTCATACTCCTACAAAAGGTTAGTGACAGCAGGAGGCACCGAGCTAACAATATCATCAAGCGAAAACATAGCTCATTTGCATACCAAAGCATAGCAAATATCATCATCAGAAATTTCAGCAAAGTCACATTTTGTTGCAAGCATAACACCACCCTTCAATTTAATCCCCTTGGCCTTAGAATTAGATGTAGACTTATCCTTTTTAGGTGGAAGAATAGAATTAGCAACTTGCTAATTTTTTAGATTGAACATCATTCAAACTAGCAGCGTGTTCTCTATCAGTTTGTATAATTTGAGCAGGGGTCAAAGGTATCAAAGTAATTTTCTTTCCTTTATGCGCAAAAGTATATTTATTACTTCTACCATGGTGTGTAGCATCATTATCATGTTCCCAAGGATGACCCAATAAGAGTGAACAGGCTTGCATAGGTACCACATCACAATCAACAGAATCAGCATAAGAACCAATAGAAAATGAAACTCTACAAGTTTGTGTTACCTTTGCTTTTCTAGAATCATTTAGCCACTGAATATGGTATGGACGTGGGTGCGGGCGTGTGGTCAAGCCAAGCTTCTTGACCAAATCAGAACTCACCAAATTATTGCAGCTACCTCCATCAATAATGACATGTGCTCGACGGTTGCTAATAACAAAGAAAATTTGGAACAAGTTATGGCACTGTAGCTTCTCAGGTTGCTATACTTGTGAGCTGAGCACCCGCTGTACAATGATGCTCCTATAGGCCACCGTGACCTCATCACCAAGGACTTCGTCGTCCTCCTCATCTGCATCTTGGTCTTCTTCATCGTCAATGTCGGAGGTGCTGATGTAACCATCTTCTGTAGCAATATATGCCCATTGACTTGGGCAGTCCTTCTGCACATGGCCAATGCCATGGCAGCGGTGGCACTAAATGCCCGAAGTGTGTCCCATCGATGCAATAGATGAGGCACTCTTGGTAGGCACCTGCAAAGAATTTTTACCTGAATCTAAAGGTTGTGCGGGAGGTGCCTTAGGTGTAGCGGAAACTCTAGAGGCTGTTGGTCGTTTGCTCGCTGGTGGTGGTGGCCGAAAAGTGGTTGGCTTGGTCAGCCCCGAAGATGGTGCCGATCGTGGCATGTAACTGGTGCTGACCTTGCTCTTGCTCTGTTGATCACGCCCCTACAATTCCTTTTCTGCAAGCATAGCAAACTGAAACAACTGGTTGATAGTGTTAAATTCTTTATAATCAACAATGTCCTGAATCTCATGCCTCAAACCCTAATAAAAACGACAAATGGAATCTTCGTTCCCCTCGACAACACTACAACGCATCAATCCCTTTTGGAGCTCATCATTGTAATCCTGTATAGATTTATCTCCTTGTTCTAGACGCATCAATTTCTTACGCAAGTCTCTATGATAAGGAGGTACAAAGTGATCATGCATAGCTACCTTAAGTTCTTCCCACGAACTAGGTAAAGCATCCTATGCAGCTAGCCCATTCCACCAAATAATGGCAAAATCCTTAAACTCACTAGTAGCTTGTCGAACTCTATGATGCTCAGGCATAAGGTAGGCGCTAAACTTTTGTTCTACTGTCATCTCCCAATCAAGATACCCCTCAGCATCATAATGATCCAAAAAAGATGGTATTGTGAACTTAATCTTAGCATAAGGATCATCGGGCACACGGTGATTATTACCTTGATGGTGGTGGACACCACCCATACCTGTCATGTTGAGGCGAATGCGTCGTCGTAATCTTGCTTGTTAGAAGGCTGCTCGATCTATGTTCCCACTAGCATCATGCACCGTGTCTTCTAGCAAGAGACCATCGGTGTTGCTGCCAGAGATGTCGTTATTGCCCGCCACAAAGGTTTCCAACTCAGTAACCATGTCGGTTAGCGTGGAAATTCATTTGTCCAATCTCTCCATGCTGTTGCCAATGTTGAGTTCAATGAGTGTGTTAGTGACGGCCTTCCTGACGGCCTCATTCATCCTTTTTTGGGCATCCTCTAAAACAGCTTGCAGTTGCTCTTGGTTGACACACTCGTTGAAACCCTTAGGATTGTTATCTCTAGTCTGTTCATCCCCTGCCATTGTAAACACAAGAACAGAAACAAACGGTGAAAGTTATCCCTACCAAATGACTACATGGTTGCAGTTGCAGTGGTGTCACTTTTCATAGCAAGTGGAAGCGTCTTACCAAGCTCTTACAAAGTTCTTACCAACACAAGCAGTGGACGGTACAACCGGCGGCTGGTTCATGATACCTGTGAGGCAGTGGTACCGAGATTGCAAGGCCCTTTTTCTGTACTGATCTGAATAGTTTGTGGAGATTGGAAGGCACACAAAGAATAATATGTATGTCTGGCACACAAGTCAGTAACAGAAAGTAATGCTGAATTATAATCCAAAGTACTTGTTCTCGTTGTTGGTCTAAAATGTTCTAAGTACCAGATGTGTAACAAACAAGTATGGTGGATAGCAAGATGACAGGGGTGTAAAAAACAAGTATGGTGGATGACAACAGCAACACAAACAAGAAACCAGAAAGCACACTCTAACACAGCTCACTTTGGCCTTCTCTATGTGCTCCTCTAGATATTGTTCCTCTTTTGCCCCTCTTTTTTCTATTTTTTTTTGCTGTCGTTTTTTGGGAAATTTTGACTTTTTCTTTTTTTTTGATATTTTTTCTTCACTTAGGAGCACAAAAGAAGTAACCACAGAAAATATGAGCCTAAACAAGTGAAAGACGTGGCCTGTGAAAATTTCAGAAGACATGCTTAAAAACGACAAAAAGCTTGTGACCACGAAAAGAGGATCTTGTGACCAGTTTTTGACCAAATTAAAATTCTTTGACCCCAATAAATCAGGGGATGGACGGATCCGAATTTTTTTTCTGATCGATTTTGATATATGGAACGTCCAAATCCGAGTTCGTATACGAAAACTAGACCAGTTTTAAGAATTGACTCCGAATTAGAGGACAAAACGGGAACAATGTGCGCAAAATTAGTCACCGAAGCAAAGATTTGATGGAAACGATGGGGGAAAACACACGAACTGGACTCTAACATGACCTAACCAGCAACAAGACCTCGACTAGGACACAAACTCAACATGACGGACTCTGAAATTGAAATATGCAAAGGCTATGGCGCGGAAGGTTCTAGGACAGGAAAAAAACGAGTATGGCACTGGAGTATGGGACGAATGCGAAACAATCAAAACTAGGGGATAAATATGAACCTGACGATATACCTTAGCACTGATTACCACTTAACGGGGACGGGGATCCCGATCTTCCGTCAGGTAGAGGTAACTATCGTTGTGGCGGAGAATGACACACCGATCCGGCTTCAGATCGAAAGATCGAACCCTGCAATCTTAGCACCACAGCTCCTCTGGTTATCAACCAAGTCATGGACCAGGTTGACCTCGTCAAGAAGGCTAATCCCTGCCTGCGCAACGAAGAACACAAGCAAGAACAAGAAAGAAAGCAACCAAATTGCAGATGATTGATTAATCTCACGAAGTTGGGGTCTCACAAACCGATGAACGGCGAAACTGTTCTTGACAGATTAATCTAAGCAAAAACCCAAAACCTAATGACGACGGTGGCGTATGATTATAAAGGTCTTAGGGTCGTCGCCTACCCTAGACGCGCCCCCTAATGGGCCCAAACATGATACACGGTCCAACGGACCAAAAGACGGTGTCGCAGCACCCTAGCAGATTCTGGATGCTGACTTGTTTTGACGATTCCCATTGATTTTGAAGTTCTTTTGATGTGAGACCACTTGGATTGGCTTCCTTATCAAATTATCTTTCCAACCATATGTGGATCATCGAAAACGGAGTCCGGATGTGTCCTGGGTGACCAGTTTAAGGCAGACTGGTCCTGAAGGCCGAGACAGACTCGAAATCATATTGGATCGGGCCTCCAATTTCTGTTGGACGTCCTTGCTGGTCATCATCGCCTCCACCACGTCCTCTAAGTCCCTCATGACCCTCTCCAATGTTCCTAAGTAAGATAACATCATTAGGTAGTAGTCTATTATCAAAAGTATAAAAATGATCGCTTAAAAACGAGCTCACCTCTAAATTGAGTTGACGCATTCGAGCCCGTGTCATTGGACCTTGCATGACGGTTGGAGGATCAGCGGGTACATCCGAAGGAGTGATGTCCTCACCAGTATGGTCCTCGGTATTACGGTTGACTTTGAGTGTCCAGCCTTATCCGCGCGCGTAGTTATGAAGGAGCAGCGCGTAGACGTCAGACGAGGCGGAGCCAGTCCCTAGGGGTCGAGTAAGACAGAGCTTGCCCTCGGACGTCGGGCGAGGCGGAGCCATCCCTCGGACGTCGGGCGAGGCGGAGCTAGCCCCCGGACATCGGGCGAGGCGGAGTCTACCCCGGACGTCGGGCGAGGCGGAGCCAACCCTCGGATGTCGGGCGACCTCGGGGGTCGGGCGAGACGGAGCCTGCCCTTGGACATCGGGGGAGGCGGAGCCAGCCCCCGGACGTCGGGCGAGACAAAGTCTACCCTTAGACATCGGGCGAGGCGGAGCCAGCCCCCGGGGGTCGAGCGAGGCGGAGTCTACCCTCAGACGTCGGCGGGCGAGACGGAGTCTGCCCTCGGACGTCGAGTGAGGCGGAGCCAGCCCCCGGACGTCGGATGAGGTGGAGTCTGCCCCCGGACGTCGGACGAGGCGGAGCCTGCCCCCGGACGTCGGGTGAGGCGGAGCCAGCCCCCGGACGTCGGGCGAGGCGGAGTCTGCCCCTGGATGTCGGGCGAGGCGAAGCCAGTCCCCGAGGGTCGGGCGAGGCGGTGCCTGCCCTCGGACGTCGGACGAGGTGGAGCCAACCCCCGGATGTCGGGCGAGACGGAGTCTGCCCTCAGACGTTGGGCGAGGCGGAATCAGCTTGGGGCGGGGCCCATGGTCCCGGTGGACGGATGAGGAGTGACCCGGTAAGCGGTGTAGTCGCTTTTTGATTGTGCGGATGAGTCAGCGTTCGACGGTTGTTAGCTCCTTCTCTTTGGGTACCATAATATTGGTCCCTGATAATTTTTTTATTAGAGATTATCTTGAATAAGCGGGAATCAGAAAAAAAAAACAGAAAACAATACTCGATGACTGAGCACATGAGAAAACAAAAAAAACAAATGCGCGGGAAAAAATTGGACGGACCCAAACGACATGGACTCGGTTGCGGACTTGAGTCGGACGCTGCGGAAGACGGAGGACGCCGGACCAAACAGAGTCATATTTGGGCTGAAAGGCCACTGATTATGGGCTAGACCCAGACTTAGAGGCAGGTATATTTCCTTGCAGTGAAATCTATCCATCTGAGTTCAAGTCATCGACTTAGCACGGGTGCTCGTATTTTTTTGGATTTATTTCAAGATTTAACGGCGCTGTACTTTCAATGGTAGGCGACATTCCCTGTCGACAGCGAGGCGCCTGTGGTGACTTCATAAATCTCGAGATCTGCTAGCTCAGTCCTTCGGAGGTGCCCATAGGGATAGGGTTTACGTACGTGTGTTCATAGGGGGTGAGTGTGCGTGTATGTTGTTGACGTCTGCG
This sequence comes from Miscanthus floridulus, assembly GCF_019320115.1. NCBI lineage: Eukaryota > Viridiplantae > Streptophyta > Magnoliopsida > Poales > Poaceae > Miscanthus > Miscanthus floridulus. Next base: position 72,924,382 of record NC_089596.1, on the reverse strand, counting down.
TTGTACTATGTAATTCTAAAAAAAGATAAATAAATAGATATAAATAGACATAGATAAAGCAAGTAGGAGAGCTCCCCCTGTCTGTTAAGAAAAATCGGTTATGCTGGGAAGTAGATATCCGTCTGGACACTCTTGTTGGTGGGTTCCGACTTCCAGAAGGCTATCCTATATGTTTCTATCCATTTTCCTCTGGTCACCACAGTTTATAAAAAAACTCACACATCACCGCGACCACGATGCGCCGCGCCTCCCGCATGTCTTCCTCTCCACGCCTCCCACCAATCTTCCTCTCCACTGCATCCGCTCCCGCACCGCCATGGCATGCTCCTCCACGACCGCACAGCTGTTGCCGCCTCGCCGCGCCGAGCTACACCCGCCCGACTGCAGCTGCCGCCTCCACCACGAGCATCGCTCGCCAGGAGCACCGCACGCGCCCTATCGCCAGGGGCAGCGCAGCCGCTCATCGGGGGTCGTGCATCCATCTGCCCGCTGCCATCCTCCTTCTCCACTGTGACCACACAACCGGATCCTGCTGTACATTGTTCTGCCCGCCTGTCAGGTTTTGTAGAAAGCGCATGTTGCAAGCATATGTTTCAAGTATTTTGGATGTTTTGGAGGTATATTGCAAGTATTTTATATGTATGTTGCAAAAGTAGATCGAGATGTTCCATATGTGGCAATGGATATACACGTATATTGCAAACGTTTGTTTCATTTGTTTTCTCAGACGTATGCTGCAAGTGTGTTTATCTGAATGTTGCATATGTTTCACACATATGTTGCAAGTGTTTTATCTGGATGTTGCATATGTTTTGCAATAGCTTTCAAGTATTTTTTTGCAAGTGTTTCAGACGTATGTTGCAGGTGTAGATGTTGCATATGTTTTGCAATAGCTTTCAAGTGTTTTTTGCAAGTGTTTCAGATGTATGTTGCAGGTGTTTCAGCTATTTCGGACGTATGTTGCATGTGTTTCATCTGGATGTTGGAAAAGTAGATCTCGTGTTGCACATATTGCAATGAGACCCACCTGGCTGTTGGGGCATCGCCGGGCGGGCGCAGACGTCCCCGCGTGCATGCGCGTGGAAAGCGGATGGGGCGTGAGCGGTCCTAGTGCGCAGTCTGAACACACGGGGCCTGCATGGGCGTGTGAAACGTAGGCGTGGAAAACAGACTGCAGGCGCGCGCGGGCGATGTCCGGACAGCGTGGGCTCACGAAACGGCACAAAAAACAGACTGCAGCCACGGACGTCTGGACGCTGGCGTCCGTCATGACGTTCGGGCGCTAGGAGTGCCGAAAAAATTTTCCTTGCATATACATCGTGGCTTGACGAGGCACTGAGAAATCAGATCACCAATTTTACGGGACAAGCGAATGGCAAGCACTTTGGAGACCAGCTTAGTAAAGTAGTAAGAAAAACTAAACGGCTTAAAATCAGCCGGCGTAAGGGCCGGCCAGCTCCTTCTTCGGTGATGGTGACGGCAGCTGTATTCATTTTCTTCTCATGCATGCGGCCCGGTGTTGAGATTGAGGCAAATGAAAGAGCATGTAATCGCCTCCAAATACAAAAAATACTTATCATAAACAGCGTAGCTGCACAATTCTGATGGATACCGGGAAAAAGTTACATTACAGGTATAACGAAAAGTAAAGTTCGAGCTTACGATGATTCAAACCAGATCGACAAGTAGGTATACAGACAGGGACACGCTTCACAGTCTCGAAGCTACTGACAAATACAGGAAGAAGAACAAACAGCAAACTAAGACTACGTAGTATAACGCACAGAGCATTAAGCACCATCATCCTCTCAGTTAATTTGTAGCCTGAACAGCATCGCCTCCAGCAGAACCAGTCATCATGGAAAGAATGCCATCCCCAACGGTGCTGTTATCAGAAAAGAGGGACTGCGTCACCACATGCGCAGCCAATTTAACTCCTTGTCTCGCTACTTCGTTGCGAATAACCGTCGATAGTGCCGACGGTCCGCTCCCTGCCGCCGGAAGAGCAGCAGAGGGGAGACCGCCGCCCGGAATATCCACGCCGCCGAACTGAGGCGCCACTGCCGGGATAGGAACAGAGTACTGTAGCGGGACCTGCAGCACGCTTGGTTCCGAGGCTGCGGCGGCTGCCACGACGACCGCCGGTGCCGCCGCTGGGGCTGGGCGCGGAGGGAGCTGGTGGTTCGGCGCGTGGGACACATTGTCCTGAGCAGCAGGAGGAGGGGACTGTAGGTTCTGTGTCTGTGGTGGTGCCTGTGCGTAGCCTTGTGGGTGAGGGACCTGAGGTTGCTCGTATCCCTGGGGTTTTACGGGGTAGTCGGTCTGTGGCTTGGCCGAGGGTAACAGTGGGTGGCCCATTACTACCTCGGGGGACGGCGACTGCCCGCCTGCTGCGCCTGGCCTGTTTGGCGTGCCTGCGGCCGATGACGTCGCCGGCGCCGGCGCCGCCGCCGCGTCCACAGCTGCTGGCTGAGTCCGCTGCATGATGAAGGAGGTGATGCTGAGCGCCGTGGCGGCGAGGGCGAGCACGCCCGCGCCGGCGAAGACGCCGTCCTTGAGGTAGGGGCAGTAGGGCGCTTCGGCCACCCGCACCACGTTGGCGTTCCACGCCGCTCCTTCTATGAACAGCGCGAACGCGATCACCGCCGCTATCCTGCTCACAAAACGACGAAGGGAGTTCTTATATATATGTAGTGGGCTCCCCATGAGATCGACCAGTTGGAGTCACACTGTCACAGTCACTCACCATGAGAAAACGGCGCAGACGATGCCGACGATCCTCCTGGTCTCCGAAGGGATGGAGCGGGACCTGCAGCAGCCGCAGCAGCCGCCCACCGCCGAGAAGGTGACCTGAGCCACTATCAGGAAGATGGCAGCGCAGATCCCGAGCCCGATCGCCGGGTTCTGCGGGTAGAGGCAGTCGTCGCCGTACACCAGTATGGTATATGGCTGCATGCATGGAGCATGATTCGAGTTCATCACTTAAGCAGGCAAGCTTAAGCGCGTGTCAATAACATTAGCATTCAAAGTTCAGAGCTCTACAAGATCTATCATGCCCATTAAAGAAAATAGAAGAAGGGAACACAAGTAACTGGATACTGATACAAAAGTGGCATAATATGATTGATGAACAGATATAGGCATATAGCTAGCCGCTAGGTTGTTGTTTAATTCGGTTGGTTTCAAAAGGAGAACTTGAATCTTGAAATAAGACAGCAAAACTGAAAGAAAAGTAACTAGGCAGATCGGCAGTGCTTACAGTGAGCTTTGTCCCCTCGGCCGAGAATCCCAGGATGGCACTCAACAATCCTAGAGACCCGATCACTGAGCAAACGATGATGGACGTCTTATCCATTTTGATCGCCATTTCTAGCTTCTCTGCTTCCGGCGTAGGCGAGAGATACCCGTTGGAGGCGTGGTTTGCTCCTCTGATCTCCGCGCGCGGCTCTAAACCAGAGTCGTCGACCCACGTTTATATAGCGTTAGACACGCTTGGCGATTTACAGAGGGCATACAGCTCGCTGTAGCCTGTAGGGATACATATTATATGGTAACGTACGTCTAGCCGTTTAGGTCGATCGACCGTGACGAGCATAAATCAAAAGGTTTAACAGCCTGTTCCGGGCTGCTCGTGGTAATTCACTAATTCTTCTAGTGCTGCGTACCTAGGGCGTACACAGGATATAGTTACTTTAATTTACTTTCAGAACAGGAAACCACGGGGGTAGAAACTGTGTGGGTTTGACTGCGTCAAATTCGTTGGTACTTTTTTTTTTGAAAGCAAATTCGTTGGTACTTGGTATAGAGAGAGCCAGAAGCTTAGCTGGCTAGACTGCGACCCTCTTTGACATACAGGAGCCAACTGCATGTTGGCGATTAAGAACAGAACTCAGTGAAGTTTCTATTGGTGAAGCAAGTGAAAAAAAAAATAGGAGAGTACTCCGTATAATTTTTTTCTAACTCTAGTTCCCAGTGTCAATAGAGAAGTGGTCTGTTTATCCTTACCATAATCTTGCTGTTTGGCTGAGTAGAAGTGTAATTCTCACGAAGAAGAATCGGTCTGCTCATAAACTTTACTCCTTTGTCTAGATACTGCTTATAGAACGGTCAGCGAGCGGAGGTGCGTTGACACTCGACACTGATGACAGATTGTAAATTTGTAATAATGGCCAAACCAAACTGTTCTCGGAGCTGGCAGAGCGTTCGTACAGGCGACGACTACGACTAGGAGGAGGATGGATGCATCATCATGCATGTGGGCGCACGAAACGAAACCATGCATGCCGCCTAAAGTACTACAAGTTGCACCAGCTAGAAGGAGCCGCAATAGGTTTCTTTCATTTAATCTTGATTGAACAGCGCACAGAATGTGTCTATTGGGAGTATCTTACATATTACGCCGTAGTACAAAATGCATGGAAACTCCAGCACATTTGCTCTGTACTCTTGCTGTATGTCTTATCCTACTACGGGTTGACTTGACTCTTTGCCCCTTGTGCCGCATCAGAATAGCTAGTGCGTATAGACTATCCGCAGTCGCCTTTCGGAGATCGCACGCCGATCGTGGAGGTCCACTGCGTCACGACGCCGGAGCATATGGCTGAGCAGAGACGTCACGTAGGCCGTCGGGCGTGGCGTCGCACGGCACCGGTGCGGTGCCTGACCCACCACCACTTCTTCGATGGGAAAATGATCTCAGGAGCGAAGACTAACGTTTCGTGAATGTGCATTAGGTGTCTTCTCAGCTGGGCCCTGTAAATATATAGCAGCAACGGCTAATATGAAGTGCAGAGACGGAGGCTGTGTCAACCATTTGTTAATCTTGTTATGATTCGTGGCCCAGATACCATTAGTAGTGCTCATTACTCGGGTGCACACACATATGTATGTACGTACGGGTAGTGATTTGCGGCACACGTGTATAAAGCTCATCAGCTAGCACCGCTGATCTGTACGTAGGGGTGTTCGAATGGTACGGTTGTGGAGGAATTTGGATGGTTTAGAGAAATTTGTGAGAGGGAAATACTGTTCCGAATAAAAAAAATAAACGAATCAAGCCGAATTTAAGAGCATTCCATCCAATTGACTTGCATTGGCAACCGTACGTAGAGGAATGAATGGCAATGGAAATGGTGTGTAGATCGAGTACACACACAGCGAGCACACAGATGATATTGCGGCGATTAGGCCAGTCAAATCATCCGCATCGAAAACGCCGAGTCAGCTATGGTCCCCGTAAACTGCTGGGCAGCCAACAATTGCGGCGAGCCCAGCAAAGTGAAGCGTTGCGCCGCGTGAGAAAGAAGCGTCGACCCTCAGCAGGGCCACGCTCATATGCGGACAGGATGAGCTGCTGAGCAGCCATCTGTGAGGGTGCCATCCCCACCACCACCACCACCACCACCCCCACCCCACCACCCCCGCTCTCTGTGGCGACTGCTGTGCTGTGTGATGTAAATGGCTTGGCAATGGTAGCTTGATGGTGGTGCGTACTAGAGTAATAAGTACAATAAAAGATTATTGTAAGTGGGCTTTACGCTAAGACAGAGGAAAAAGAGAAGATAGAATAGAAGCGGGTTGTAAGTTTATAGTTAGTTTATATCGGACCTTCGGGAAAATTTATGAGAGAAGAAAGTGGATCAAATGTTAATGATAAAGAATGTCACAACAACACTATTATATGACTGGGCTGATAGATTGGCTATAATCTGTAAATATACGTACAACCAACAACTAGCTCTGTTATTAGCCGTGTTCTTATTGATGTCAAAAGATTTTCTATAACGAATATAAATTGACTTATACGTCCCAAACCCCAACGATGACTATCATGGGAAAACAATCATGACAAATAAAAAGTTGAGGCATATTAAAAATAAATAAATCCAAGCAATAACACTATTACACAATGGGGCTAGAGACTTCAGTAATGAACCTCCTTGATTGGCATGAGTAGCAGATTACGGTTTGAATCTTCTTCAAACTTCTTCACCACTTGGAAGTTGTGTTGACGCGAACTACGGTCAGCATACCGATAAGGATCTGGATTTCTTGGTATAGGCAGTCAAAAGATCAGCCTAGCCAACTTTTAGATCGGTCGACGCCTACAGTGTGTTCCTACACGAATACTTCACCTCGTGCCTCCAGTAATGAGCACGATAAGCAACACATATCGTTGGGAGTGCGGTACACAAGACACGCTAACGTGGTCTCTTGGAAACCAAAACCCCACATGATTGAGAGAGACCCTATCGGGGCGTACGACGGCTATAGATTTCCCTAGCCAACCTGACCTCTCTATAGCTTCGTCGTCGTTGATCCACCTGCCATGCAACAACAAATAAGAACGAAGGGGAGATTGTACATGAGAAAGAGAGGGTAAAAGGATTAGTAGATGTATTTTGCTAATATAGTGTCAGGACACATAACCTGGGTACCCCGAGACACGCTTAGAAAACCACTCAGGGCGGCTCAGCAGGCCATGGCCTAGCCAACTACGGCCCACCTTGACCACTCTCTCACATGCCGTATGAGGCCCGCCTCGACCTTTGAAAGGTCCTTGTTTGGTTTTGTTAATTGAGTGATAACCTTAGGTGGACTAATATGTGTTCGAGTGAGATACACAGGTGATTAATCCACAAGTACATGTGTGTGAGCAATTCTTGCCATGGAGGTGGAATGGCTCGGAGATGTTGCAAAGCTCACACATGTGATGAAGGAGCTTATTGCACATGAGACATGACATTGAGTCAGCTGACTAAGGTGGAGAAGATCAAGACAAGACTTGGCTCGACGGACCGGTTGCAAGTGTGAAGGGCAACTTGAGTGATGACTTGGCGCCAATGGACCGAAGCAACGGTGAAGAGCAAGTGAAGTCAAGATCGATGAACCAATATGGTCACGTGATGATATGAAGTGGATCATATCATTGTTGATCATGTTGGTGCATGTGTTGCGTCAACATCAGAGGAGTTGGAATGAAATGCGCAAGGCAAAGGTATAACCTAGGGCATTTCATTTCACCGGTCAAAGGTTGTGTAGAGAAGTGCATGATCGGGTTTAGGATAGATGGCCGTACTATCAAGAGGGGCAAACTTGTTTGCATATTGGTCATCTAGTGCCACTCGAGTGATCTAACTTTGCATCGTTGCTAGATCGAGTGACGTGACAAGTTGAGTGGCTAACTCCTTTGGAAAAAATGTTTGTCAAATGCTAACTGTGGGGGATAGACCCCCTATACCCTCATGGGTATACATGGGCCGCACCACCGGAGGTAGCCCGGCCCGTAAGATCAAGTTGTACATCGCAAGGCTACAAGCTGTACTAGATATTGTAATAGTACCAAATAGGATACTTTACTTGTAACCCTCCTCCTCCAGAGTATATAAGGAGAGGCAGGGGTCCCCCTCAGGGACAGATCATACAGTATACATCTCAATACAATACACCAAAGACACAAGACGTAGGGTATTACGTCGATCAGACGGCCCGAACCTGTCTAAATCGCTGTCTCTACGCCTTGTGTCACCATCTGGTTCCAGATCACACGCATCCTACCGACAATCTACCACCACGGGCACCTCCCTCGGTGGACTGCCGACCATATTTCGTCGACAGTGGCGCGCCAGGTAGGGGGTGTGCGCTTGATCCATGGCGAGCCAGATGGACCTCAAATCAACAACGCGTTCTCATCGTCAATCTCGTGGAGATCCATCCCGGTCCACGACGACGATTCATCACTGCTACACCAGCCCCTGCGACAGTAGATCCGATCTCGGAACCACCTCCGAGGTCGTCTTCACCAACAACTCGCCGTCACTGCTCTCGTCAGCCCTCGTCGGTGACTAGCCGCCGCTGCTCTGGTTGGCCCTCGTCGACGACTCGCCACCGATGCTCTCGTCAGCCCTCGTCGATGACTCACCGCCGCTGCTCTCGTCAGCCCTCGTCGATGACTAGCCGCCGCTGCTCTGGTTGGCCCTCGTCGACAACTCGCCGCCGATGCTCTCATCAGCCCTCGTCAATGACTAGCCGCCGCTGCTCTGGTTGGCCCTCGTCGACAACTCACCGCCGATGCTCTCATCAGCCCTCGTCGACGACTAGCCGCCGCTGCTCTGGTTGGCCCTCGTCGACGACTCGCCGTTGCTGCTCTCGTCAGCCCTCGCCGACCACTCGCCGTCACTGCCCCCATCAGCCTTCGCCGACGTCCCTCGCCGTCGACTCGTCGTCGCCGCTCGGCGGCCTTCGCCGACATCCTTCGCCGACGTCCCTCGCCGTCGACTCGTCATCACCGCTCGACGGCCTTCGCCGACATCCTTCGCCGACGTCCCTCGCCGTCGACTCGTCATCACCGCTCGGCGGCCTTCGCTGACATTGTTCGCCGACGTCCCTCGCCGTCGACTCGTCATCACCGCTCGGCGGCCTTCGCTGACATTGTTCGCCGACGTCCCTCGCCATTGACTCGTCGTCGCCGCTCGGTGGCCTTCGCTGACATCGTTCGCCGACGTCCCTCGCCGTCGACTCGTCGTCGCCGCTCGGCGGCCTTCGCCGACATCCTTCGCCGACGTCCCTCGCCGTCGACTCGTCGTCGCCGCTCGGCGGCCTTCGCTGACATTGTTCGCCGACGTCCCTCGCCGTCGACTCGTCATCACCGCTCGGCGGCCTTCGCTGACATTGTTCGCCGACGTCCCTCGCCATTGACTCGTCGTCGCCGCTCGGTGGCCTTCGCTGACATCGTTCGTCGACGTCCCTCGCCGTCGACTCGTCGTCGCCGCTCGGCGGCCTTCGCCGACATCCTTCGCCGACGTCCCTCGCCGTCGACTCGTCGTCGCCGCTCGGCGGCCTTCGCTGACAGCCTTCGCCGACGTCCCTCGCCGTCGACTCGTCGTCGCCGCTCGGCGGCCTTCGCCGACATCCTTCGCCGACGTCCCTCGCCGTCGACTCGTCGTCGCCGCTCGGCGGCCTTCGCCGACATCCTTCGCCGATGTCCCTCGCCGTCGACTCGTCATCACCGCTCGATGGCCTCCGCCGAGTTCCGACCACGTCGACCACGTCTCGAGCGGCTCTACCGAGCTCCGACCACCTCGATCACCTCGACCACAAGACTACGTCGCAATAATGATCGCCGCGAAGAACGGCGCTACGACAATCGCGACCACAGTCATGAAGACAGATGGAAAAGCTCGAGGACCGGACAACTTCATCGTCGACGACACGTCAAGCCATCTCTCGAACATCGCAACACGCCGACTACACCCACCGGTCGTCAATGAAGCTAAGTATTATTTTTAATTGAAAATTTCTTCGATCGTCATACACCTCCGCCGACCACCCTTAGGGTGCGCTCCGCGTCGAATTTTCTCCATACATACAATCCAAAACATGTATAAGTTTTCACAACGGTTCGCCGATATGTTTTCCTTCCTGCTTGAGAATCCCAGAGCCGGCACTGTCTCCGGCTCCACCCCACGCGTGCATGAGAGTCCGCCCTCTGCGCTACGGGTAGTCGGCAGTCGCTCCCTGGTAACACTGGCACTCTACGCGCGGCAGCGTTCCGTACCTCGCGCTACGAGATGTTGGTCAGCCCAGGGCTGGCGCATTCTTCAGGACAGGTTAATACATCGCGCTACGCCGCTACATAACAAAAGGGCTAAAAGCAGCTAATGTTATTTTTCGAATATTATACCAAGTATAATTCATCGCCAACCGAACACCAAGTGTTTACTTCACCTCCTACAGAGAGATCAATATATTTCGTACATCATCATGTACTACCGCTCTCCGTGTTTATTTTTCAGGAACATAGTTCGGTCAACGAGCTCATGCTTCGGGGCTCGCCAAGACCACTACGGTGCTCGAGGACTCTGGCCAGACCACCCTCGTGCTCGGAGACTCGCCAGACCACTTCGTGCTCTGGGACCCTCGGGGACTCGCCAGACCACTCCGTGCTCTGGGACTTCTCGCCAGACCACTCCATGCTCGGGGACTGCATCGACCACTCTCCGACCACGGCTTGGGGACTTCGTCGCTCGCTCCTCGACTTGTGCTCGGGGACTGCCTGCCTCGATCACTCTCCGACCACGGTTCGAGGACTTAGTCGCTCGTTCCTCGACCTGTGCTCGGGGACTGCATCGACCACTATCCGACCACAGCTTGGGAACTTCGTCGCTCGCTCCTCGACTTGTGCTCGGGGACTGCCTGCCTCGATCCCTCTCCGACCACAGCTCGGGGACTTCGTCGCTCGCTCCTCGACCTGTGCTCGGAGACTGCCCCGACCACTCTCCGACCACGGCTCGGGGACTTTGCGTCTCGACTACATGCGACTGGTGACTCGCATACAGTTGGGATATTTTTTCTCACTTAGACCTTGCTACAAGGTTCATACCTCACCTTCCAGCAAGCTCGGGGACTACATCGGTACGATGCACCTGCCGGTGCATCTCGTATCGTCTGAACGACGATTGGGTTCTCAACTTAACTGGGAATTCTTTTTAGACCCTGGCACCACGTGACTACGTCACCTACTACCAGGCTCGGGGACTAAGTGGGCACACTTCACCTTGCGGTGAATGTGCTCGATCTGATGATCAAAGACGCTACGCTTCAAGACGCACTTACATTTCTTCTCAGAAATACAAGTGGGCACACTTCGGGGGAAATATTTTTCAAATTTTATCTTGAGCCCCTTACATCCTTCTGGCAAGCTCAAGACGGCGCTACTCGAAGGATACAAGGCGCTCGGGGACTAGCTGTGGGGGATAGACCCCCTATACCCTCATGGGTATACATGGGCCGCACCACCGGAGGTAGCCCGGCCCGTAAGATCAAGTTGTACATCGCAAGGCTACAAGCTGTACTAGATATTGTAATAGTACCAAATAGGATACTTTACTTGTAACCCTCCTCCTCCAGAGTATATAAGGAGAGGCAGGGGTCCCCCTCAGGGACAGATCATACAGTATACATCTCAATACAATACACCAAAGACACAGGACGTAGGGTATTACGTCGATCAGACGGCCCGAACCTGTCTAAATCGCTGTCTCTACGCCTTGTGTCACCATCTGGTTCCAGATCACACGCATCCTACCGACAATCTACCACCACGGGCACCTCCCTCGGTGGACTGCCGACCATATTTCGTCGACACTAACACACTTGCATATGATGGCGTACACTTGATGGTGTTGGCACATCTCTACTATAATGGACCAATTAAAATTATACTAGGTCCCTCCCGAAAAACGTCCCACGCTGAGAGCTTCCAACCATTATACACCTAGGAAAATGCACACAGGAATTCGTCTCCATTAAAATCAAGGGCTAATAAAACACCTAAATCAAATCTGATGGCCACAATTCGAAGTGGGATGCTAAAAGGTCCTAATGGCTAGAGGGGGGTGAATAGCCTAATAAAAAATTCTACAACAACACTTAACAAAATGGTTAGACAATTATGAGGCGAAGCAAGTGTTGCGCTAGCCTACTCAAAATGCAAGCCACCTACCATAATTCTAGTTTAGATAGTATCTACTCACACAATAGCTATGACACTACTCTATGTTAGTGTGCTCTCAAAGGCTAACTAAAGAGCCACACTAACCAAGCAAGCAAGCTCTCACAACTAACTATACTAAAGAGCTTGTCAACTAGTTTGCGGTAAAATAAAGAGAGTGATCAAAAAGGTTATACCGCCATGAAGATGAATGAACCAATCAATCATAAGGATGAATAACAATGAAGACCAATCACCTCGGAATCAATGATGAACACAATAATTTTTTTCCGAGGTTCACTTGCTTGCCGGCAAGCTAGTCCTCGTTGTGGCGATTCACTCACTTGGAGGTTCACGCGCTAATTGGCTTCACACGCCAAACCCTCAATAGGGTGCCGCACAACCAACACAAGATGAGGATCACACAAGCCACGAGCAATCAACTAGAGTACCTTTTGGCGCTCCATCAGAGAAAGGTCAAGAACCCCTCACAATCACCATGATTGGAGCCGGAGACAATCACCACCCTCCGCTCAACGATCATCGCTGCTCCAAGCCGTCTAGGTGGCGGCAACCACCAAGAGTAACAAGCAAAATCCGCAGCGAAACACGAACACCAAGTGCCTCTAGATGCAAACACTCAAGCAATACACTTGGATTCTCTCCCAATCTCACAAAGATGATGAATCAATGATGGAGATGAGTGGGAGGACTTTGGCTAAGCTCACAAGGTTGCTTTGTCAATGAAAAATAGCCAAAGATATGAGCCATAACCGGCTATGGGGCTTAAATAGAAGCCCACACGAAATAGAGCCGTTATACCCCTTCACTAGTCATCACGTGGGCTGATCGGACGCTGCAGTCCAACTGACCGGACGCAGCACCAGCCGCACAGGCCACGAATACCAGACGTGTCCGGTAGCTGCTAGACCGCCACGTGTCCCACTGTTGCCTCCAATAGCTCTCTGACACGACGACCGAACGCTCAGCATGAAACGACCGGACGCACAGCCGCTGAGTCCGGTCGAGTCCAGTGAGCCACTAGGGCCGACCAGACGCGTCTGTTAGAAACTGACTAGACGCTAAGCCTCAGCGTCCGGTCGAGTCCAGTAAGCACCCACTGACGACCGAACGCGTCTGGTCATACCGGACCAGACGCAGCCAGCGTCTGATCGACCGATCTGCCGTATACTACCTTTACTGATTTACACCGGACGCGTCCGGTATGGCGACCGAACGCGTCCGGTCGTTGAGTCTATCGCCAAAATACCGGACGTGTCCGGTAACCATACCGGACGCGTCCGGTCACTCTGTAACCAGCGCAACTAACTCCTCTTTAACTCTATCTTCTTCAACCTTGCTCAAATATGCCAACCACCAAGCGTATCACCTTGTGCACATGTGTTTGTATATTTTTACAAACATTTTCAAGGGTGTTAGCACTCCACTAGATCCTAAATGCATATGCAATGAGTTAGAGCATCTAGTGGCACTTTGATAACCGCATTCCGATACGAGTTTCACCCCTCTTAATAGTACGGCTATCAAACCTAAATGTGATCACACTCTCTAAGTGTCTTGATCACCAAAACAAAATAGCTCATATGGTTTATACCTTTGCCTTGAGCTTTTTTTCTTCTTTCCAAGTCCAAGCACTTGATCATCATCATGGTATCATCATCATGTTATGATCTTCATTTGCTTCACCACTTGGAATGTGCTACCTATCTCATGATCACTTGATAAACTAGGTTAGCACTTAGGGTTTTATCAATTCACCAAAACCAAACTAGAGCTTTCAATCTCCCCCTTTTTGGTAATTGATGACAACCCTTACACAAAGATATGAATTGAAATTCAATTGAATCCATGTTGCTTGCCCAAGCATATTTACCATTTGTAAAAGGATATGGACAAGTTTCATGAACCCTAAATGGTAGCAATTGCTCCCCCTACATATGTGCTAAGAGTTTGGATTATAGCTTGCATATATGCTTAGATAGGAAATATAGGAGTCAATGTCTACCAAATGATGCTAAGGTATAAAAGATGGACCTTTGAAGCGTGATACCAATCGGAGTGTACCAATATACCATCCTTAGCACCATGGTTAGCTCAATACCACTTGGAAACAATACTTGGAAAAGAAAGTTATCTAGTAATTTCATTTCATCATTCAATCTTACAACTAACATACATCACACAAAGCATGGATGTTTATATTTAATACTTGTGCCATGCAAGCAAACATATGAAATGCACATTCAAATGCACCATACAAGTTCATGAGCTTGCTCCCCCTACTTGTGTGCTCAAAATTTTAGTTGATCCCTTTCCTTTATCACATCTCTCCCCCTATGTCATATATCAAGATATCTTTATGTTTCTCTCCCTTTATGATATTTCTCCCCTTTTTCACTATCTTTATGTTTCTCTCCCTTTATGATATTTCTCTTCCCCCCCCCCTTCACTATTTTTACTACTATCTTTGTTTCTCTCCCCCTTTGTCATCAATGACCACAAAGGTTCTAAATGTAGATAGTATTACTTGTAGGGTTGAGATTATCAATGTTAATCAATGGGGTGAGGATCATTTTCCCAAATTTGGTCTAATCTAGATCATTTGCCAAAGATATTTAACTCGGTTTGATCCAAGGACAAGCTTCTTCATACCTCCAAATAAGGGTTATCTTGTATCATGTTGAGTTAAATACTTAGAGCTCATTTTCTAGATTAAACACTAGGTTTACAAGCCCATAAATATGTCATATGCCATCACTAGATCAAGTCAAGCATAGAAGCAATAGTGATACCATATAGACATCAAAATCATTTGATTTTCATGAATGAGCCTAATAAAATAGAACCACTTGAAAGGTCCTATTAAAATTAAAAATGTGACTAGATGCACTAATCATGTCCTTAGCAAAGATGTATGTCATACCAATCAACTTTTACCTTGGATTGCTTGAAGGACAGGCATGTCATATGAGTGGGGAGTGCATCAACACATATTTGAGAAATCCAATATGTTCAACTCATTCCTTAGCTTGCAAAACCTTTTCTCATCCAATAGCTTGGTGAATATGTCGGCAAGTTTATCTTCGGTGCCTATACTCTCAATGCAAATGTCCCCCTTTTGTTGGTGATCTCTTATGAAATGATGACGGACATCAATGTGCTTTGTTCTTGCATGTTGAACCGGATTGTTGGTCAACTTGATTGCACTCTCATTGTCACATAGCAATGGCACTTTCTTGAACTTGATTTCAAAGTCACACAAAGTGGCCTTCATTCAAAGTATTTGTGCACAACAACTACCGGTAGATATGTATTTGGCTCCGGCAGTTGATAATGCAATACTATTTTGCTTCTTTGATAACCATGAAACAAGTGATCTTCTCAACAATTGACATGTGCCCGAGGTGCTCTTTCTTTCAACCTTGCATCACGCATAATCCGAGTCGGAGTAACCAACTAGCTACACTTTGCTCCTTTGGGATACCACAAACCAACATTTTGTGTATGCTTCAAGTATCTCAATATTCTCTTTGTAGCCTTCAAATAACTTTCTCTTGGTGAGGCTTGAAATCTTGCACACATGCATACACTAAACATGACATCCGGCCTTGATGCGGTCACATAGAGTAGACTTTCAATCATAGACTGATACAATTTTTGATCCACCATATTTCCACTTGCATCACTATCCAAGTTGCCATTGGTTCCAATTGGTGTGCTAATGACTTTACTATCAATCATGCCAAACTTCTTGATCATATCCTTGATGTACTTGCCTTGACTCATAAATGTACCATTCTTCAATTGCTTGATTTGAAGACCAAGGAAGTAACTCAATTCTCCAATCATGGACATTTCAAACTCATTAGCCATCATCTTTCCAAACTCATCACAAAATTCTTGATTGGTTGATCCAAATATGATATCATCAACATATATTTGCAACACAAATAGATATTTTTCTATCTTCTTGATGAAAAGAGTGGTGTCAACCTTGCCCATTGTGAACCCTTTAGAGAGTAGGAAATCCCTCAATCTCTCATACCATGCTCTAGGTGCTTGCTTCAAGCCATACAATACTTTCTTTAACTTGTACATATGGTTAGGCTTCTTGTCATCTTCAAAACCGGGAGGTTGCTCAACATATACTTCTTCATTGATGTAGCCATTTAGAAATGCACTCTTAACATCCATTTGATAGAGCTTGATATTGTGGGCACAAGCATAGGCTAGCAAGATTCGTATTGCTTCCAATTTAGCAACCGGGGCATATGTTTCTCCAAAGTCAAGACCTTCAACTTGTGTATATCCTTGTGCTACTAATCTTGCTTTGTTCCTTACTACTATCCCATCTTAATCTTGCTTGTTTCTAAAGACCCATTTGGTTCCAATCACTGTGTGTCCCTTTGGTCTCTCTACTAATTCCCATACTTGATTTCTTGTGAAGTTATTCAATTCTTCATGCATAGCATTCACCCAATCAACATCCTTCAATGCTTCATCTATCTTCTTTGGTTCAATGGATGACACAAATGAGAAGTGTTCACAAAATGATGTCAATCTTGATCTTGTTTGTACAGCTCTTGAAATATCTCCAATTATAGTGTCCAATGGATGATCTCTTGTAACATTGGTTGGTTGGAGGATTGAAACTTGATTGCTTGCACTTGCTTGATCATTGGGTTGAGATGATGTACTAGCCACTTGATCTTGTTTATTGTCATGAGAGCCACTTGCACTAACTTGATTTGTATCATCTTGCACATTTGTGTTAGAGATCACATGCACTTGATCATCTTCATCATCATTCACTTGCCTAGGCCTCAATTCATCAATATCCATGTTCTTCATGCCATTTGAAAGTTGAATGCCTCTAATATCTTCTAAGTTCTCATTCTCTACTTGTGAACCATTGGTTTCATCAAATTCAACATTATGAACTTCCTCAAGAGTACCACTATCCAAATTCCAAACTCTATATGCTTTGCTTGTAGTGGAGTAACCAAGTAGGAATCCTTCATCACATTTCTTGTCAAACTTGCCTAATCTAGTGCCTTTCTTCAAGATATAGCATTTGCAACCAAAGACCCAAAAATATGCAATGTTGGGCTTTCTACCATTCAAGAGCTCATATGGTATCATTTCTTTGAATCGATGATAATAGAGGCGGTTGCTATAATAGCAAGCCGTGTTGATAGCTTTGGCCTAAAAAGATTAACTCATATTATACTCACTAAGCATAGACCTTGCCATATCAATGAGTGTTCTATTCTTTCTCTCAACAAGGCCATTTGATTGAGGAGTGTACTTGACCGAGAATCGATGTCTAATTCCAAATTCATCACATAACTCATCAATTCTAGTATTCTTGAACTCACTACCATTATCACTTCTAACTCTCTTGATGGTTGTTTCAAATTCATTGTGAATGCCTTTGACAAATGATTTGAATGTTGCAAACACATCACTTTTGTCCATTAGAAAGAATACCCATGTATATCTAGTGTAATCATCCACTATCACAAAGCCATATTTATTTTCACCGATGCTAGTGTATTGTGTTGGCCCAAATAAATCCATTTGCAATAACTCAAATGATTTACTAGTGTTCATCATGCTTTTCTTAGGATGGGTGTTTCCAACTTGTTTGCCGGCTTGACAAGAGCTACAAAGCTTATCTTTTTCAAACACAACATCTTTCAAGCCTTTAACTAAGTCATGCTTAACCAATCTATTCAATTGTTTCATTCCAACATGACCAAGCCTTCTATGCCATAACCAACCCATGCTAGACTTAGTGAACAAGCATGTAGATAATTTAGCTTCACTAGCATTGAAATCAACCAAGTATAGATTCTCATATCTAAAGCCTTCGAAGATCAAGTTAGAGCCATCTACACTTATGATATCTACATCATCTACCCCAAATATGCATTTGAATCCAAGATCACACAATTGTGCCACGGATAGCAAATTGAAGTTCAAGCTTTCTACTAGCATCACATTGGATATGCTTATGTCATTGGATATTGCAATCTTACCAAGCCCTTTGACCTTGCCTTTGCCATTGTTATCAAATGTGATACTATCATAACCATCATTACCATTGGTGTTGATTGAGTTGAATATTTTTGCATCACCGGTCATGTGTTGAGTGCACCCACTATCAAGAAACCAATGTCTTCCTCTGGCTTTGCAATTAACCTACAAAAGAAAATCAATTCTTTTTAGGTACCCAAACTTGCTTGGGTCCTTGAAGGTTAGTCACTAGGCTCTTTGGTACTCAAATGGTTTTTTTTCTTTGAGCCCATTCATGGTTTACCAATGAACTTAGCCTTCACACCATTTGTACCCTTAGTAAGCATATAGCATGAATTAAGCTTAATGGAGGATACATTAGCATTTTTGCTCTTGTTTTTGTATTCTTGCTCTTTGTGACCAACTTGCTTGCAACTAGTGCAAAACCGACCATTGTTCTTCACAAAACTAGTCTTGTGAGGAGCAAAGGCCGCCTTGCCTTTCTTGGGGGTATAGCCCAATCTCTCTTTGTAGAGAGAAGCTCTTTGGCTACCCAAGCACATAAGCAAGCGGTCCTCACTACCGTAAGCCTTAGCTAAGGTGTGAGTGAGCTTAGTGACCTCCTTCTTGAGGTTCTCATTCTCAACCACTAGTGAAGCATCACAAGTAAGACCATCACTACTAGATGAGGTAGAAGTGGAAGTGCTACAAGAAGGGTTAGTAGTAGCAACAATGATAGGCATAGATAGTGATGTATCAATTAAATCACAAGTTAAACCTATATTGCAAGTTTCAACATGCTTCTTTTTATTTTTCTCATTAAGCAAAGAGGAATGAGCCTTTTCAAGCTTTTTGTGAGCTTTGCCAAGCTTCTCATTGGCTTCCTCTAGCCTCTCATGAGATGCATTGAGCTCATCAAAGGCTTACTTAAGGGCTTTTAGTTCCTTACGTAAGCTTTTGCATTTCCTTCTCTTGATATCAAAGTGTTCTCTAGCATCTTCTAGCATATCAATTAATTCATCCTTGGTAGGTTCATCATCATCACTATCACTATTATTTTCATTTTCATGTTCATTATCATCAACATGTTCTTCATCACTTTCATCATCACAAGATTGTACCTTAGTGGCCTTAGCCATGAAGCATGATGAAGATTCAAAGAGAAAAGGCTTCTCATTGATGGCAATACTTGCGAGAACCTTCTTCTTAGTGGTCTTGTGATCATCACTATTATCATCATCATCACTTGAGGAAGCATCACTATCCCAAGTGACTACATATGAACCATCCTTCTTCTTCTTGAAGGCCATCTTGTCCTTCTTCTCTTTCTTTTCCTTCTTGTCCTTCTTCTTGTTCTTCTTGTTGTCATCATCATTGTCGCTATTATATGGGCATTGAGCAACAAGATGATCTTTGCTTCTACACTTGAAGCACCTTCGTGACTCTTCTTTGCTCTTAGATGAAGACTTCTTTCTTCTAGCACGGTAGCCCTTCTTCATCATGAACTTGCCAAATCTTTTGACAAATAGAGCCATCTTCTCATCATCATCATCATCATCCCATGATTCATCTTCTTCACTTGATGTTTCTTGCTTTGCTTTGCCCTTGGATGATGTGGCTTTGAATGCCATGCTCTTCTTCTTCTCATCCTTCTTCTCATCTTTCTTCTCCTTCTTTTCTTCCTTATCATCATCATCTCTATAAGTATCATCGATCATTATATCTCCCAACACTTGGTTTGGTGTCATGGTGTCCAAACCACTCCTCACTAGAATAGTGACCAATGTACCAAATCTTGAGGGTAAGCATCTCAAGAACTTATGGGAGAAGTCCTTATCCTTCACTTCTTCTCCAAGTGCTTTGAGATCATTGATAAGCACTTGAAGCCTATGGAACATCTCTGGCACACTCTCATCATCATTCATCTTGAAGCTTACAAACTTTTCTTTGAAAATGTAAGCCTTTGCATCCTTCACGGCTTGAGTGCCCTCAAATGACTCTTCCAACTTCTTTCATGCCTCATGAGCCATCTCAATATTTTTGACTTGCTCAAATATTCTTTCATCAATTGCATCATGAATAGCACTTAGAGCAATGTCATTGTTTTGGAGAAGTACTTCTTCGGGCACGATGGGATTCTCTGGATCTTCAATCTCAACTTTTGTTTCTACCACCTTCCACACCTTCCTATTGATTGACTCGATATAAGTTGTCATCTTGGCCTTCCAATAGAGATAGTTGGAGCCATCAAATTGGGGTGGCTTCTTGGTGTTGTTGATTTGAGCTATTTTAACACCGAAGGTTGTTAAGCCTCAAATAACATTGACCTCGGCTCCGATATCACTTGAAAGGTCCTAATGGCTAGAGGGGGGTGAATAGCCTAATAAAAAATTCTACAACAACACTTAACAAAATGGTTAGATAATTATGAGGCGAAGCAAGTGTTGCGCTAGCCTACTCAAAATACAAGCCACCTACCATAATTCTAGTTTAGATAGTATCTACTCACACAATAGCTATGACACTACTCTATGTTAGTGTGCTCACAAAGGCTAACTAAAGAGCCACACTAACCAAGTAAGCAAGCTCTCACAACTAACTACACTAAAGAGTTTGTCAACTAGTTTGTGGTAAAGTAAAAAGAGTGATAAAAAAGGTTATACCGCCATGTAGATGAATGAACCAATCAATCACAAGGATGAAGACCAATCACCTCGGAATCAATGATGAACACAATAATTTTTTTCCGAGGTTCACTTGCTTGCCGGCAAGCTAGTCCTCGTTGTGGCGATTCACTCACTTGGAGGTTCACGCACTAATTGGCTTCACACGCCAAACCCTCAATAGGGTGCCGCACAACCAACACAAGATGAGGATCACACACACCACGAGCAATCCACTAGAGTACCTTTTGGCGCTCCGTCGAGGAAAGGTTAAGAACCCCTCACAATCACCACGATCGGAGCTGGAGACAATCACCACCCTCCGCTCAACGATCCTCGCTGCTCTAAGCCGTCTAGGTGGCGGCAACCACCAAGAGTAACAAGCAAAATCTATAGTGAAATACGAACACCAAGTGCCTCTAGATGCAAACACTCAAGCAATACACTTGGATTCTCTCCCAATCTCACAAAGATGATGAATCAATGATGGAGATGAGTGGGAGGACTTTGGCTAAGCTCACAAGGTTGCTATGTCAATAAAAAATGGCCAAAGATATGAGTCATTGCCGGCCATGGGGCTTAAATAGAAGCTCCCATGAAATAGAGCCATTATACCCCTTCACTGGGCATAACGTGGGCTGACCAGACGCTATAGTCCAACTGACCGGATGCAGCATCGGCCGCACTAGACACGAATACCGGATGCGTCCGGTCGCTATACCGGACATGTCTGGTAGCTGCTAGATCGCCACGTGTCCCACTGTTGCCTCCAACGGCTCTCTGACACAATGACCGGACGCTCAGCACGAAACGACCGGATGCCTAGCCGCTGAGTCTGGTCGAGTCTAGTGAGCCACCAGGGCCGACCGGACGTGTCTGTTAGAAACTAACCGAACGCTGAGCCTCAGTGTCCGGTCGAGTCTAGTAAGCACCCACTAACGACCGAACGTGTCCGGTCACACCGGACCAGACGCTACCAGCGTCTGATCGACCGATCTGCCATATACTACCTTTACTGATTTACACTGGACGCGTTCGGTGTGGTGACCGGATGGGTCGCTGAGTCTGTCGCCAAAATACCGAGCGTGTTCTATAACCATACCAGACACGTCCGGTCACTCTGTAACCAGCGCGACTAACTCCTCTTCAACTCTATCTTCTTCACCCTTGCTCAAATGTGCCAACCACCAAGTGTATCACCTTGTGCACATGTGTTAGTATATTTTCACAAACATTTTCAAGGGTGTTAGCACTCCACTAGATCCTAAATGCATATGCAATGAGTTAGAGCATCTAGTGGCACTTTGATAACCGCATTCCGATATGAGTTTCACCCCTCTTAATAGTACGGCTATCAAACCTAAATGTGATCACACTCTCTAAGTATCTTGATCACCAAAACAAAATAGCTCCTATGGTTTATACCTTTGCCTTGAGCTTTTTGTTTTTTTTTCTTCTTTCCAAGTCCAAGCACTTGATCATCATCATGGTATCATCATCATGTTATGATCTTCATTTGCTTCACCACTTGGAATGTGCTACCTATCTCATGATCACTTGATAAACTAGGTTAGCACTTAGGGTTTCATCAATTCACCAGAACCAAACTAGAGCTTTCAGATGCCAGGCTTCTCATGCATCCACACCCCGCACGCCGACGCCGCACCCTCGCTCCTCCCCGCATCCCACACACCCAAGTTCGATTCCTACACCCACTCGCATACTGCAGATTCCCACCACAATGGCGACCGCGCTCTCCAAATCCACTATCAAATCCCACCCTAGGTCGCCCACCACAGCGCATCAACCACCGCCGCTGAACCCCGGCTCCAACGCCATGTCGGCTAGCAATGGGGTGGTGCCTCCACCGCTGTTGTAGGCCGCTGCCGGCGCGGCGCCGTCAAAGAACGCAGCGATGGCGAAGCTCAAGTCGCGCGTGCTCACCGTGCTCGACAAGCTCTCGGACCGCGACATGCACCACATCGCCATCGCGGAGCTAGAGCGCATCATCCGCGCGCCACCATCGACCAACGCCGTGCCCATGCTGCTCAATGCGCTGGCATCCGACTCCCTAGGGCTCACCTCCCTGGCCAGGCGCGAGTCACTATGCCTCCTCGCCATGCTCTGCGCGTCACATCCGGACGTGGCCGCACCGCACCTCCACAAGGTGCTCGCCCACCTTGCGCAGCGGCTCAAGGACCCGACGTTCGACGCCTCCATGCGCGACGCGTGCCGAGACATCATGAGCCAGCTCGCAGCAATGTACCTCCGCCCTATGTCGACTTCTGGCGTTGCCGAGGCATGCAATACGACTATGACTCTATTCGTGAAGCCGCTGTTCGAGGTGATGGGGGAGCAGAGCAAGGCAGTGCAGGGTGGGGTGGCCGCATGCTTGGCCAAAGCGGTGGAAGGGGCGGGGCCTAGGCCTGGTGCCATCAGGATGTTTGGGAAGCTCGGTCCTAGGATTTGCAAGTTGCTCGGTTGGTAGGGCGTGCAAGCCAAGGTGGCATTGCTCGGCGTCATGGGAAGTTTGGTGCAGGTGGGTGCTCCATTTCTAAATTTTGTTGTGCATGCCTTTTGTTCCATGATTTTACTCAAGGAACACCATATATTAGAAGGCCTTGCTAATTATTGGTCATGTCGTATTTTAGGCAGGAGTTTATCCTAGACTGGGGGCAGGGGTTATTTTGAAGTCTCAAGTTCTTAGTTTGAATCATAATATTGTTTTGGTTGTGGGCTGTGCAGTTCCTGTTAACTTTATTAGGTATGAAAAATACAGGCAAGGTTTTGGTCTGCAGGGAGCATGTCAAGAATTTGCTATTTGGTAGTAGTAGATTACTTGCAGTGTGGGGCTATGAATGTTATCCTCTACTTAGGTTAGGGCTTCCAGCAGGTTCACTTCTTCTTTGTGGTACTGTGGCTTCTGTATCTCACAAAAAAGTGTAGGGTTGACACTTGTAAGTTTTCAAACTGCTGGTGAATCATTACTGAGAATGGCAAATGGAGATAGGATTTTAAAGCATAAGCAGTGTGATCACAATGTGACTCCTAATAGAGTGAATGTAGAAGTTCAACGCTTGATGTCATCCTGGAGAACAAAGAGTCTAGGTTTACTTGCTTCTGTTTGACTTGATGGACAATGGAAAATATCATATTGTTGTGATTTTTGTGAGGTCCATAAATAGGAGCTTAATTGACCTTGTATTGACATCTCTCCCTCTCTTTATAGTTTCACCATGGATTAAGAGACATAGAGATATGACATAGAGTTCAATTAAAATGTTTTTTCCTGATTTATTATTTCATGTATTATTTCAGAAGGGCGGGCCCGATGCAAGTGGTAGAGTTTTACCGCCTGTGACCGGAAGGTCCTGGGTTCGAGTCGTGGTCTCCTTGCATTGCACAGGTGAGGGTAAGGCTTGCCACTAACACCCTTCCCCATACCCCACACAGAGCGGGAACTCTCTACACTGGGTACGCCCATCTGAGATAGTAGAAGACAGTCATTTTATCTATCCTCTTACTTGCTGGCAGTGTGAGCCATGTTGGATGGTGCTCATGCATTAGTCTTTTGATTTACAGTATTGGATCGTGTTTGAATGTTTTAGATATTTTCTAATCTTTTTTAGACTTTGATTTACAAGTAGCATGTAGCTTGCTAGGTTGGACTGTACTCGTGTCTTTTGTTTTTATTATTTTTGCATTTACATGATTCATCTGTATTACGAATTACGATAACATGGATCATGAGTATAAGGTTAAGGTTCCAGCTTAGCTCTTTGAGTTTTGTTGGTTATATTCATATAAGATTTTAGTGCTAAACCTATAGGAGCTTTAGGTAGTTTTGTCATGATTAAGGAGCATTATGTAGTTTTATCATGACACCACCATAGCGTTAGCATGGGCAATATACTATTATGGAAAAGTTGAACTATGGAAATAGTTCATTGTTAGGTTGTTTCATGTGCATCCCCAAGATAAAGCCATGGCATTAGCATGGGCATTATACTAGTTTGTAAAGGAGAAGAAGTTCGTGAAGAAAAGAAGTTGAAAGTGCTGGTCACGGGGTGACCGGATGCGTCCGGCATGTGAACCGGATGAGTCCGGTATCTGACTCAGGTGGCTATGTTCCTAATGTGACCGAACGCATCTGGTATTCTGGCCAGGCATGGGCAGAGTGGTCGAGTTGATCAGACATTAAATAGTAAAAGTGACCAGACGCATAGGGCCTGCATCCAGTCAGTGGTGATGTACACTGACATAGCGTGTGGAGTTGATCCAGAGGGGATCGGACGTGGAGGCAAGTCTGGTCATATTGTTAGGTGCGTAGGTGAGTTAGCCGTTGATGGCAACGGCTAGTTCAAATGTCTAGTGACACATGACGAGCGAGCGATGACCGGACGCAACGATCGGACACGTCTAGTCGCCACACCAAACGCATTTGGTGTGCACGATCTACGCGTCCGATCAGTGCGCAGAGCACCCAGTGAAGGGATAACGGCTAGTTTAGCCTATGGGGCTATAAATAGAAGTGTTGGTCGGCCCTTGGCCAGTTGCTAAGCACACAAGAGCCTTGGTGGCTTACGTGGTGGTGCTTGGGAGCCCTCTAACTCACTCTTGCTTGATAGTGTTCATCCAATTAAGTGAGTGAGCGATTCTAGTGCGATTGCATCATGAGGTTGCATCGAGTGGCACTAGGTGTTTGAGTTGCAAGCCGGTGGTGCTTGTTACTCTTGGAGGTTGCCACCTCCTAGGTGGCTTGGTGGCTTGAGACTCCATTGGAGCACGCATGAAGATTGTGCTGTGCTCTGGAGGAGGATTTGTGAGGGTGATTGTGCTCACCCCGCGGGGATCGTGAAGAACAACTCTAGTTGAGCGTGTCATTGAGCTACCCTCATTTTTAGGGTAGATTCTTGCGGTGTCCGACGTGCGGGCTTGGTGAGTGATGCCAATTAGCCACCGAACCACCAAGTGAGCGGTCGACACAATGGGGACGTAGCTTGGTGGCAACCAAGTGAACCTTGGGAGAAAATCACCATGTCAACCTTGTCTTCATCATCTTCTCGGTGGTTTGCATTCCACAAAACACAAGCTTGTATTTCTTTCATATATATTATGTTTGTGTAGTTACTCTTGTGACTAGTTTAGATTTAGTAGCTTGCTAGTTGCCTTCTTGCTTGTGTAGCATAGAAGTAGCTCCCTTGTGTGGCTAATTTGATTTTAGTAACCTTGTTAGTCGCATTGCTTAGTTTGTGTAGCTAAGTAATTTGCGCTCTCTAATTTGGCTTGTGTAGCCTTGTTATTGAGCATTTCTAGTGAGCTTAGGAGCTTTGTGCTTTTGCATCACTAGTTGTGTAGGAGCTCCCCCGGTTGCTTGAGTACTAGTGCATAGGTTTGTGTGACCTTGCTCTAGAATTAATTAGGTGAGCTCTAGTAGTCCGGCACCTTTGTTGCTTCTTAAGGATCTTTTTAAGGTGCTTGTAAACTTAGATAAAGGGGTGTAGTCTTGGCTAGACCGATAGTTTTAATTCCGCATTTGTTTCGGTTAGCTGGCGCGATTAAGTTTTAGAAAGGACTATTCACCCTCCTCTACTCCACCATCTAGACCCTGCAACCTTCCCAATCTACCACGCACCACGCCGGCTGCCTCGACCACCACTGACCTTAGCTGCAGGGGAAGGATAGAAGGTGGGTAGAGGCACTAAATGCACCTGCCCAGATAGGACGCGCATGCACTCTCACACTCCTCTAGGTACGAAGAAGCACGATCACTCCTCAGACTGCTAGGTCCTGGGGTAGAGCATCACCCCTCGGGCCGTGTCCTTCTAACGGACAAGACTACACTATGGCTGAGCTACGTCACCATGCGGTGGCTTGGCACCATCCAAACCCTGCCTAACTTGACAGATAGGTGTACGATCATACCCACTACGGGTATGGGGCTCACAACCAAGAACTAGCTCCCACCAAACTAGCCAGATCGAATGCCCCAACCCGACCACGGGAGGTCAAGGCAACGTAACCACGACCAAGGGAGCAGGCAACCCGCGAGGAACAACCACTCCCCACGTACACTGACGCCACGACGCCTCCCTGGAATAATGGATGCAAGGACAGAGACCACGGCGCCGCCCATGTTACACTGGGTGGTAGGTGAACAACTACTACCCGCACAGTCACGCCACGGCATCCCATGACCGGCACAGTGCAGCCTAGGCACGTCATGCCTTGGCGTGAGGAGCAAGAACCCGACGTGTCCACAGGAGCAAGGACAAGACATGGAGGGCCCACCAACCGTGCTCATCAGCTTCTCCCTCCCCTCGGGCTCTCGACCACTTAGGTTGGGAAAACCCTTCTCTTCTCACTTGTTGCCCAGCCCCCAAGACTATATTAGGGGAGCCGGGCCTTCCTTTAGAACGATCAAATTCTCCTACCTCGAAACTCTTCTCTGTATAGAACTCTAGCTTACGAACCCCTCATTGTAAGCCTTCGAAGCACTTGAACCGAGGAACACGAACTCACTATCTCGGGGACTGGACGTAGGGCTTCGTCCTGAACCAGTATAATTCCTCTTGTCTCGAGTGCCACCATCGATTCCCTTGAGCAGCGCGGCGCTAAATTTACTAGTCGGTCCATAAAACGCCGACATATAGTGCCATAGATGTTGCTGTATTTTTCTAAAAGTTTGGTAAAATTTAAGAAAATGTTTGGCTTAGAGGGTCTCCAAAAGTTTGCAAATCCCTCGTCGCGAAAATTGCATATATTGTGATTCCATACTATTGGTAATGCACTTTTAGTCACCTCCTCCAATATACTACCAAAAATCCATGCATACCATCCAACATGTGGGCCCCTATGTGACTAGGCAATTCATTTTTCTTTTTCCCTTTCCTCTCCCTCATCTCTCTTCTCCCATGGCACCACCCACCAAGAAAAACGCATGATATGAATAGGGGATGTATCTTCTATATTTAGGTCTTGTTTGGATGCACATGGAGTCACCTCAATTCATGTTTGTTAGAGTGGATTGTGATGCAACTTAGTTTAATTTCTACCATAGTCTATTCAACACATTTGGATTGAGCGGTGAATACATGTGCATCCAAACATACCCTTAGATGAGAGGGCATGTTTTTTTCATAGTTAAAAATATGGATATTTAGGATGGGATGAGCACCAATCCAAATCATCTAAATGACAGGTTTTAAGTACTCTCTTTGTTCTAAAATGTAAGCCATTTTCAGTTTTGTCATATGTCAAAAGTTTCTAACCATCATCAATCTTGTAGAAAAAAAATAAACCAATATCTCAAATTAATTCTATTACATCTGCAATGATTTTATTTGTGTATTTATTTGGTACGTATTATACAAGTTAATATATATTTATCTATAAATAAATCCAGTAAAAGTTATACATTTAACTCAGCGCAAACAAAAAGCGACATAGGTAGTCGCGTCAGGTAATCAGGTTGAAGATGCTCGTAGATAAAACTAGCGCAACTTTTTTTTTTATTTTAAAAATTAAAAAGGTATAGGATCTCCTCCGGGCCATGGCACTTAGGGCGCGGTTAGAAAACCAGTTTTTTTTTTATTTTGGCTACGGTAGCATTTTCGTTTGTATTTAACAATTAGTGTTTAATTATGAACTAATTAGGTTTGAAAGATTCGTCTCGCGATTTCTCACCCAACTGTGTAATTAGTTTTGTTTTTTTGTCTACATTTAGTACTCCATGCATGTGTCACAAGATTCGATGTGACACTTTATGGTGAAAATTTTTGGAATCAGAGGTTAGGAATCAGTATTTGGCACTGTAGCATTTTCGTTTGTATTTGATCATTATTGTCCA